>NW_020954557.1:64401661-64475236 GCF_900497805.2 Vombatus ursinus
AGAGAAGAGAAGAGAAGAGAAGAGAAGAGAAGAGAAGAGAAGAGAAGGGAGAGAAAGGAAGAAAGAAGTAGAAGAATAAACAAATGAAAAAATAAACTCTTTTGATTTAGCATTCAGCACCAGACTACCACTCATTCTAAGCTGTTATGCTCCTGACATTACTCTCTGAATATTATTACACTCTTTTGTAGACACCAAATCAGTGTCAGAGCCAGAGCTAGATTCTGAGTATACTTACTGCTATTCTAATGTTCTTTCCACTAAAAACAACTGAGATTTACAAAACCATCATCTTATTGTTTAGGTTTTCTCCTTCATACCCGCCTTTAATATGTTTGAAAAGGAAGAATTTGATTTCAAACAAATACTTTCTCTAATAGAGGCAATTATTGAGGGCAAATAATTCCAACAGAAAGAGGCAGTGTGGGAGAGTGGGTAGACAGCCCAAGAGTCAGAAAGATCTGAATTCAAGTACTGCTTTTGACTGATAATAGTTGTGTTATTGATGGCGAATCATTTAAACTCCTTGTGTTCTCAGGCAATTCTAAAACTATAAATTACAGGTGACTGATAGATCTGCTTCAGTTGAGTAAGTTTGGACATCCTTTGTTTCCTCACATAAATGAAATCATAGACCAGCACCAAAATGTGAAAAAAAAAGAGCTTAAAACATTGACATAGGAAGATTGTGATATTTTTTACTCCACAGATCTTTAAACTAGGATATATTCAATGTGCCTGGAACTAGAAGCTATATAGAAAGTCTTTGAAAATTTCATTTTTTATTTTTACCATACTCTCCAATTTGACAGAAATGGCATTGGTGATAAACTATGACATGTTGGCAGCCACCTGGGCAAAGACTATAAATAACTGTGTTCCATCATTGCCAGCTGTCAGTCCCTAAGCAGTTCAGTGAGGTGAGAGATGTCATCCTATAGTACAACTTTTCCATTCATAGTATTGTCAACAAATGCTAGTTGAGGATTGTTTTTTTTAAAATCTACATTTCAATTATTTTTGCCTAAGAATCTATAACCCTAGCTCTATCTCACCTGAGCAACTTGCATTTCATACAAGGAGATGAATAGAAGTGACTTTTAAAATCCAATTCTTGTGATTCCATGATTACAGTAGGTCATTCAAGAACCAAGGGTTGATGTTGGAAAGAAAAAATAAACTGGGTTCCTTTATATGCTATAGCTTTTGGAAAAAATCCAAGCTCATACTGTGAGTCCATGGTTTTATTTACATTGGTCTCACCCAAAATCATTCCTTTGCAGATATTACTTATTTCAGGGCCTCTCCTGTGGGAGGGAACATGAAGTATATAAAGTCTATCTTCTTTTTTAACTTCTCCTTGCTCATTTTTGTATCCCCTTCCTATTTGCATAGGGGGATAATGAAACTTTTCCAACTTTCTCTTACATCATCTAACCTAGATCAATGAAGCACTTAGCATTAGCACTGTCTTTTATGATATGTTTGTAAAATGTTTATTGATGCCCTTTTAAAATCCTGTTACTTCTCAAAGCCTACCCTCCCCACCAACAAATCTCTCAGTGTTTCATATCAATTTTCAAGCATCATGGAGAATACAAGAGAAATAGAAGGTAATTTATCTGCCCTCCGGAAGCATATGATCTAGCCAGTGAATCAGAATTAATAGAAATGGAAAAATTAGAAAGTAATTAAATGCTCAACCTTGTAATAGTAACTCAATATGTAAAAGGAGTTCAAAATAATAAAAGATCAATGTGAGTTAGTGTTGTCAGGGAAGGCTTAATTGAGGAGGTTGGGCTTGAATGAAAAGTAGATGCATGTGGATGGAAAAGAGGGTGAGCTGAAATGCTAAGGAAAACAACATGAGCAAAGATTATGAGATGAGGATGAGTATACTAACAAACAGTAAGCACAACAGCTTAAATGGAGCAGAGTTTGTACACTGACAAGCAGCAGGGGAAAATACAGAATACATAAAAGCCTTGAAATAGAAAAAGATGGCTTTAGATGTGATGTAGGAGCCAGGAAGCTATGGAGAGATACCAGTCCTGGGTCTCATAAACCAACAAGTGTGATGGACTACTAGGATCATAGAATCAGATTTTTGGAGGTGGCAGGGATGTTTGTAGCCAGCTACCCTAAGGGTTCCAACATTTTATAGATGAGGAACTTAGTGCTAAAGAAGTTCAGTATTTAGCCTAAGGTCACACAGATAGTTACTGATTCAGGATTTTAATCGGGGTCCTCTGATGCCAAATCTTACATGCTTTCCATAGTACCATGCTGCTATCATAATTTACTATCCTTTTATCATTTTAATCTTCATTCTCAAAAAAAAGCAGTTGGAATTTTATACTTGAAGACATATTTTGGCTTTTTCAGTTATAGTTCATAATACGTGTGGTCTTTTACTGTACTTACTCAAATGGCTAACCCTTCTTAATTAAAACAATTTCAAGAATACAAATTAAACCCTATCCTAGAAATAGGAACCATGCAAATATAATCTACAGTACTGACTTAAAATTCAAATTTTCCAGCTCATTTTTTCCCTACAATTCCTGTTGTTAACTCTAAGGCATTTTCTTAGGTGAGTCCAGAATTGCTAATCTGGGTAAATAAAACCCATTTTTTACATACATTTCAGGAGAAAGAGTATGGTTCTTCCAGTTTATGCCATGGATTTTGTTGTTACTATTTTTAAAATGGCAATTTCTTGTTGTTTTTTAAAACCCAGTTGATTATTTCAAATGTACAAAGTTTTTTTGGAGGGGATGGGAAAGGGAAAAGGAGAAAGTTATGAATACTTTCTACTTTCATAAGTTCCAAGGCTAGCATTTTGGTTCTTAATGAGACACAGCAATTAAAAATGATTGAAATTGTCTGATTAATATGTCAGCACCCCATAAAAATATGTTTTTTTTCTTTATGAGGTCTTTCTTATTGTTTTCATACTTCCATCAATGTAATCCAAGATCATATGCCCTTTATATGTTAGGGGTATCACATTATAACCTAACATATATTGAACTTGCTTTCTACTAAAATCCCCATTTTAAAATGAACTAATGACTCACCATGTTTATCTGCATTTGTTAAGATATTATTAAATTTAAATTTAGTGGTTTATATTGATGTCTATTTAATTTTATCATATTTTATTCAGATCAGTGCTCTATCCTGTCAAATTAGTTTTGGATTCTTATTCTATTTTTTATATTAACTTTCCCACTAATTTAATGTCTCATAAGCATCCATTCTGTGTCTTTATCTCAGAAATCAAATTAAACTAAAGAAACAGAAATTAATCAAACACCAGCTCTGTGCAGTTCAGTACTGGTCACTGAGATACGTACAAAGTTCATAGACCTTGGCCTTAAGGATCATAAGCTTTGGTGTCGCAATAAGAACCTAATACAGCTACATTCATGATCTTTCAGAGTAAATTTATTCAAGAGTTACAAAACAGAGTATTATGTGAGGACTGAGAGCTAAGGTTCTCTTCTAGCTTTACATCTATGATTCTATGACATTATGAGATATGAATGGAAAAAAAGATAGTTTTTCATAGTTGAAGGTCTGGATTGATAAACAGAAGAGTTTCAATTTTACTCAGGAGCCAATACAGAATCACTGAAGATTCTTGAGGTGTGGTAAACCCAGGTATATGCAAGAACAGGTTCTGGCAATATTAAAATGAATTGGAAAAGGGTGTTAGTGTTGGTAGGAAAATATATAAGGAGGCTATGGCAATAGTCAAGTGCAGTGAAGGCCTATTCAGGATGATATAGAGGAAATAGAGAGGATATAGAAGATGTGACATGTTGCAGACCTGTATTTGATAGGACCTAGCAAGTGCCTGTGTGAGAGAAATTAAGGAGGAGGAAAAAGGGAGAATTAACTCCAATGTTATAAATGTGGGAGACCAAGAATATGACACTAATGGTCAAAATAGTAAAAACAGAAATAGAAGCACCTATCGGGAAAATTTAAGCTGAATTTGGGCCATATTTAGCTTGAGGTGCTAGTGGAAGAGTGAGATGAAAATTCTCATTTGTAGTTGTAGTGGTTCTCTTTGGTCTGGAACTTAGAAGAGAGGTCAGAATTAGATATTTAGATATGGTAGCTCTCTGCACACAGGTAGCAGTTGAAGCCATGGGGGTGAATCATATTGCTAAGAAAGTGGATTGTCAAGTGTAGAAAGAGAAAAATAAGAGGTTTAAAAATAGACCCTAAAGAGATTTCTATATTTAAAAAATTGAACTGATAAGAAAGATCCAGAAAGGTTTAAAAAAAATCAAAATTGAGGAGAACCAACATCATTTCCAAAGCAAGGAAATAGAAAGTGTACTTTTGAACAGGGGCCAGAAATATGACTGCCAAAAGCTACATAGAAGTCAAGAAAAAAGGACTGAGAAAAGGTCATTGAATTTAACTATTATCAGGTAATTGATGGTGTTGGAAAGACCATTTCTAAATGAGTTCTGGTGGCAGCAGCTAAATGTAAGAATTTGAAGGGATAGTGCACAGTGAGAGAATGGAGGCTTTAAGGCAGACATTTTTTTTTCTTTTTTTTTTTAATATTTGGCACTAAAGGGGAAGATAATAGGATGCTAGCTTAATGGAAGGAGAAATGTCAAGGAGTGGGGGTTTCAGGATTGTAGAGATCTGACCATGTTAGTAAGAAGGCAGGAAAGAGTTAATAATGAGTACAAGATTGAAGACACATGAAAGAAAGGGAACTCTTCCTGAATAAAGCCTTATAGGAAAAATGCAGGGTTCATAGTTTTATAAGATGTAGAGCTAGAAGGAAGAATGAAGATCATCTTTTCCTCTCATCTTATAGGTAAGGAAATATGTCCAAATAGGTAGGGACTTGCTCAAGATAGAAGAATTGGAATTTGAACCTAAATTTCCTGATTCCAAATCCAAATCTCTTTCCAGTGTACCATGCTGCATCTTTGTTGATGGAGCTAATGAGAAGATAGAGAATAATGATGCTATAATGTCTTAAGGAATGAAGAAGGGGTTTGAAGAAGCTCACAATGGATGACCTTAATCTTTTTGGTGAAATAGGAGGCTAGGTCATCCACTGTGACTGTAGTTTATAGATAGAATTGCTGATGAGAAGGGAAAAGAAAAGATTTGAAAAAGGATCTGTGAGAAAAGAGAGAAGGAGTCAATAAGCATAGACTAGACAGATTGCCAAGCACCACTGATGGCCTAACTCGTTATTTTCCATGAGCTTGTGGTGTGTGAAATCAATTTGCTTTAATGATTATATCAAGTGATGCTGAGCAGCCCTAAATCAGGAGGAATAGAGAAATAAGATGGTAAAGGTTATTCAGGGATAAGGAATCCCTGGTTGAGACTGGCAGAAGGCAGGAGAATAAGAAAATGTAGAATAGATTTAGTATGAAAAAGAGATTTAATGTAGATAAGTAGAACACATGACTGTCATTAGAAAGTAAAATTTCTAGATGTTGGAAGTGATGTAATTCTAAGAAATCATCTGGTCTAAATTATAGCTATGTTACCGTGTGGATGAAATGAAGGTAGAGGAGAAAGTCATTGGATTTAATGAGGTTGAGGAATTGAGAGATTAAATTTTTGAAATGGTCTTTAAAAGGAACATTTAAGTCCATAGCAAGGATTGCAGCTTAGAGGAAGGGTATGATACCGTATTTGTTGACAAAAGATTAGACTGTGACCTCAGGTCGAACAGATTTTAAGATGAATGAGAAGGGTATGAACAGATTGCTTTTATTTCAAAAGAGGAAAGGTCATTGAAGAATGAAAGTAGAGGAATAGTCTGGAAGGGATGAAGGGAAATAGAGATATTTTTCCTCCTGGTTTTGTGAGTTGAGGAGTTAGAAGGATTGCCCTCTAGTGAAGAGGGTTGCCTTGGGTAACAAATCATGGGGGAAGAGCTGAGTTTCTACTAAAATGACAAAATAAAAGTAGTGCTTATTGAGTAATAGTAATAATATTTGACATGTATTTCTTTAAGGCTAAGAAATTTCTTTTCATCATGTATGTGTGTGTATGTAGATATAAATCAGGGGACTGATGCAAATATCACAAAAAACCCTTGAGATAAGTACTGCACGTATTACTGTCCTTATTTGACAGATGAGGAAATTGAGGCTAAAAAAAGTTAAATGTCTTATCCACTGAAACAGGATGTCGCGAGGATCAGTTCAATGAAGTATATCCAAAAATCAGTGAAAATCCCATGAAAATCAAATGGGAAAAAAAAAAAGCAGGGGCAGGCCAGAGACTCCTCTCTTTGTGTAGTGTTTTTATTGTTTTTGAGGTAATGTGTGCTTTTACCTAAGAATATTTCTGATGAAAGTCCACATGTGTGGAAGAAATAATGCTCTGAGGGCCAGGTCCATTTCTAAGTACTGATTGAAGTGTTTAGATTTAATAAAATGAGAGCTTGTATACTCAGAACTGCTTCACACAGAAATGGATTTTGGTTTGCTTATTTGATTTTTAATCCTGATGGTTCATTTCTGCTCACATTGGATTTAAAGGATAGTGATAAATATCTCCTCTTTTCAGGGAGAAAAAAAGAGGAAGAAAGTACAGTGTTATCTCTCTAAAGGAAATACAAGTATTTGTTTGCCTGGCAAGAAAAACATTGGCAACTGTAAGCTAGCATAATGCCCCACTGAAAGAACTGCATTTTCAAGGCAGATTCATCCCAGAGTATAAATTCAGTGATAAACTTGTGGTCAATATAACATATGGCTATTTGAGTACAGCTAGAAATCTGACAAAATCTAACATAAAATATAAAATTGTTTTTGTTTTTCTAAAAGCACATGGTGCTTAAGTGACACTAAAAGGATAGTCTATGTTATTCACTGTAATCCTTTATATAAGTCCCCTCTGCAGGATGCATGACAAATTCTGGCTTATAAGTCTTGGGAATCTATTAAGTAGCAGGACATTAAGAATATCAGAGGCCATGCTAGGTTGTTTTATGGAAAACATGCCTTATTTTTTTTTTCAGGTTCAAGCCATTTCTTCCATGTTATATGGATCAAAGCTCTGAGGTCTCAAACAGCTTTATGAAACTCCCAACCAGACACATGATGCCAAAGATCAAAGACAAAGCTACACTCACTTTAAGTTAACTGTAGGGTAAATTGATAGCAAGCAAAATATAAGCAGAATACGTAGTCTTGCAAAAAAGACTACAAGGGGACATATGTCTGCCCCACTGCCACATTGGAGTCCTGATCTTGGCCTGGGTCTGAGAAATGAGACTGCATAGTTTAACTGTTTCCAGGAAATTAGTCCTATCTAGACTGTACATCAATTCTGGATAAGTCATGTTTGTGCAAATTTAAACTGAGTGAGATAAGGAGAAATGAATCTTTTTATAAAATCTTGAGTTAGCCAACTCCAGGTATCTTTGAATACACTGGTGCCAAGTAAATCAAATAAGGATAAGTGCAGACTTTAGTGGAATTCCTTCAGTGTAAGTATCTGAACTCATGGCTATTAATTCCTAGATGTTTCTAGCCAACATTTTTTCTTCTCCTTTAGGGAATGGATTCAATCTAACCATCCCGTACTAGGAATCTTGAGAAAATACAGAACCATCTCTTTCTCCATGCTCCCTTGCTTTTCATATCTGCATTGAAGTAAGCAGGCCTTTGCTCAGCCCAAGTAAAATTACAGCACTTTTGCATTCCTCACAATTTGTATCTAGAGATTTTGACTGTTTACAGAAAAAAATATTTAAAATATTTCTCAGCAAAACTTAGAGAATTTGACCATACATAGCCTTCTCAAGAATGAGCACTTGTCAAAAGTTCCCTTAAGACACCTGAGAAAGAGATCCTCTAAAGGCCAAATTAGTATAGTTATTCACCTAGATTTTCACAGCACTACACTTGCACTGAGGTAGTCATTAGAAAGCCAGCCACTGTTGCTCCACCCTCCTGCCCCCCAAAAAATGCATTCACTAAATTATATTTGAACATTGTGCATTTTGACTTTTTAAAGGTATGTTTGAGTGGGCTAAAAGAATCGTTGGAAGATTTTTATGTTTTTGTTTTTAATTTCATAGTTGAAGATACCACACATTATAGTACTTAATGTCTTTCATATACATGTGCAACAAATAGTTGCTTGAGTCTTGTTTCATGAATTTTTCTCTGCCAATGAATATCTGCTTCTTTTTACTCAGAAGCTGAAAACTATATATTCTAAAATATTAAATGATTTGTTGATCTTAACTTCCAGAAAACTTTAGAACTCTATGCAATGACTAGCTATACTAATCCACTCATATAAGGTTTTTTGGTATTATTGACTCCTTCTGCTATCTCAGATGGACCTTATTCCATTTAAGCTCCAAATGATTTGTTTTGCTTTGTATTTTTTTTTTTTTTTTGCTGAGGCAATGGGGTTAAGTGACTTGACCAGGGTCACACAGCTAGTAAGTGTTATGTGTCTGAGGCCAGATTTGAACTGAGGTCCTCATGAATCCAGGTCCAGTGCTCCATCTACAGCACCACCTAGCTGCCCCTGCTTTGTATTTTAACTTGTAATCCACATCCTGCCCTCTTGGGAAAAAAAAGCAATGCATAAATCTTCAATAAATAAACAACATCAGGAATGTATGTTCTAGAGGCTAAAAATATAAAAGACTAATATTATTTTTAAAGCAAAAAATAGTTATCCTGCTTTTTTTTAAAATAATGGCATATCTCCACCCACAAAAATTAAGTACAAGACCTCTAATTCTAAATCCTGAGAGGTATTATCTAAGTTAAACATTGTGGAAGATGAAAGTAATAATAATGATGATAATAATAATCCTGGTATATCAGAATGAGCAATAACTATATGGAAAACATTCTAAAATTAAATGGAAGGTTCAAGTTTGAAAAAAACAGATCATTTCATAACAGAGGAGAACGAAGAACAATTGGGAGGCATCGAACAATGAGAAAATTAACAAGAGAAAAACAATTATGAAGATAAAAATAAAACTGGAAATGTAAACTCACTGTTATTGCTGATACTGCAATTAATGATTCATTTTTCACTCTGAAGAAAAACTCCAGTGTGGTCACCTCCTAGCCCTTACTAATAATTAAAGAAGAAAAACAAAGTTGATTTAAATATTTTGTAAAAATCAGTAAGGAAAGGAATTAAATATAGCCCTAATGGGAACCATGAACTATCTAGTTAGCTATCTGTGTGTATGTATACATGTACATGCATTAACATATAAAGTATCAGGAAACAGTAAATGAACCAAGATACTGAGCAATCCAGATTGACACTACTCAGGTAAATATTTAAAAAAAAATTATAAACCGTATCCAAACCTCAAACAAATTTCAAGTTTAAATAATATTTGTGAGGTTGCTAAGATTTATGTTTTGTTTTAGGGGATGGAAGTAGGGAGTGGAATAGAGATGAGGGGAATTTATCTTGAAGAATGTGAATAGAAATAAATAGTTCCAGTGTCATCTCTTTCAAGAAGACGTTCCTGCTTCCTTTAGTCACTTGTGTTTTTTTCCTCCTCTTTAAATAAAAATGTTTGGAATTTGTTTATATAACTTGGCCTCATTTTTACCTTTCAAGATTTCTTAAACATCACTTCCCCTTCCATCCCCACCCCATTCTGTTCTGTTTTAGCCATTCTGGTCCTACTTGTTATTCTTCTTACAAGATACTGGATATTCTGTATCCAGGTGTTTGAGATGGCTGTCCCCATACCAAGAATGCTTTCCCACCTCATTTTTGCCTCCTGAAATCCTTGGTTTCTTTCAAGACTTAGTTTAATTTGATTCATTCTTCCTGAGATCTTTCTTGGTTCCCTCACCCCAACCTAACTGCTAGTGCTCTCCTCTTAAAAATCACTTTGTATCTACTTTATGTGTGTGTGTATCTGTGTTTTGAACATACCTATGTATTTACATGGTGTGTCTTTTCTTAGAATGTAAACTCTTAGGGAAGGAATTCTTTTTTTGCTATTTCTTTATATTCCCAGAACATAGCACAGGGCCTGGTGCATATTAAGAATTCTGTAAATACTGTTTTGATTGAATATTAGTTACATATTTACACGTTGTAATAGACTGTTGACACCCTTAAGGACAAGAACTGTTTTCATTGCAAACAGTGAGCCTACCATATACTAAGTGCTAAATAAGTCCTTCTTAGATTGGACAGAATTAGACTGAACATTAACACCTATGATACATAGAAATTTTCTCTATTTACTGCATAACTTTATGCTATGACTACACACAAGTTTTCCCACTTACTTTTTTTTTTCCTTTGTGGCTTTGTTTTTTTTTCTTCCCACCAGAGTGATGCGTCAGCAGGCTTTATACTTAGTCAGTGGGAGGTTTACCTGATGGGCATCCTCTGCTCACTTGGATCAAAATGTTGTGAACAAGAAGTCCATTATTCATCTTACTTACCATGTACAACTTGTCTCCAAAGTGTACTCATACAGACTTTCTTCAAAAACTCCCACAAGTTTTGCTTTAATAAGGAGGTTATTTTGTCATGGATAATAATCATTAAATAAAATCTCAGCTCTAACATAACTAATCTTTGGGAGCTATGGGTAAATCAGAAAGAGATACAACTGAATCAGATGGTAGAAGTTTTTGAATTAGAAATAAAAATGAGCACACACATAATATTGTCCATATGGTACAGCAAGAGTATGCTTCTGTAAGACCAAAGTTCCATACAGAGATGATAAATGATAAGCCAGAATTATTATTGTAAGCCACACAACAAGATCTGGAAGGAGTCCAAGAACATCACTTCAAATGGGTCCTAGAATTTCACAAGCCACTAGATGTCACAGATGGGAACTGTGATTCTTCCCCCCTGCTTAAAGGGTGGAGATGTAATGAGCATATCACACAAGTAAAAAGAAGGGAAATTCAATAAGCCTGTATCAATTTGATTACCTGAACATTATGTTGGGGGTTATAGGAATTACTTTCTATAATTTAGACTATTGAGCTTATTTTCCTTTTTAACATTTATTACAGACTGTAGAAAGAAGACAGCATGGTTAGCAATGTATACTTCCATGTTTTATGAAACAGATAAAGCTGTCTTACAGGCTGAGTGTTTAAAACAACTGACTAGTGAATGGTGAACAAAATAATGAAACTCAAATCATCCTACCAAACTCTGTATTCTTAGAAGGGGCTAATCAGACCTGTTGCCACCTAGTTCAGTTCTTTTAACAAAAACATTTAATTTTCCTGAGAGTTAAAGTTCTTCTTCTTCCTTGAGAAAACTGTGTCCAAAAAAAAAAAGGAAAACAAAAAAACCCATGAAAACTTTGTAAGGGCTTCATTAATGTGTTTTTCAATTACCTGTTGATAACATTTTTACTCCATTGATGTTGAACTGTTTTTCTCTATATATTTGTTTAAAGGATTTATCCCTACATCATCATAAAATATTTTGCTGTTAAAAATAGCATTTAACAATTTTTTTATTTTACATCCAAATTTTGTGTCTCATAGGATTTAAAAAATTAGATTTGTTTATCTATTTCATGACACCTAAAAAAAGGGAAATATATCAATGACATTAAAAAAAAAAACCCTCACACTTTATTATTATGGTTATCTCTTTTGCTCTGGGCTCAACTGGACCAGGACCAGTTCTGGTGGATTCTGACTCCAGAGAAAGAGGATCAAGTTTTTCTTGCATTTCTTCTCTGAATGCCCCGCCTCAAATTAAAGCTACTACTCTGGGACAATCTCCCAATATATCTTATGTATAGCACATGTCTAGGTTTTCCATAAATCATGCCTGCATAACCTGCAAGCTTTCAGGTCACTTGCAAAATGCCAAAGGATTTTCGGTGGCCTACAAAAAATGTAGAGGAAAACATTCTTTGCATGCAGAGGAAATTCTCTGGTGTGCTGCTAACAGGCCACTGCCTATGGGCCAGAAGTTGTGCAGGCCTGTACCAAAGGGAATTTAATTGTGGCTCTTCTAGAAAAGATAACCAATGGTAGATATCAAGTACCAGGCAGATATTTCACCTACCACAAAAAGAAGAACTTAAAACAACAAAAAGAAAGAAAAACTTCAAAAGCATGCATTAAATACTTAAGCCATGGAACAGTAACCAATCACCTATTACACTCTTCCAGAAGGTAAAGAAAATTTAGGGACTTCTGTCTGCACAATGCCCACATCTGGATGTCCTAGAAAGCTGGGACACGACTTCAGTCTCCAGGTTTTTTATTTTTCTTTTAGATGCAGTAGTATCCTGCTTGTCTTATTCTCCAAGAAACTATTGTGGAAATCAGCTCCTACTAGACACTCTGATTGAAGTAAAAGAACTCCCAGACTCTGAAAACCATGAGGAAGACACCAAGGCTAAAATATTCATCTTAGGATCACTTTTTGGTTATTTGTGTCAGGAAAATAAGCAGCTAGGGACTTGAGATTGAATCTCAAGTTAGGCAAATGGGGCTTTTTCTTTCATTCCATGCAATTCTGAGAGGGGAAAATAGAGACATTCACTTTCCCCAACACGTCACAAGAAGTCAAGAGAAAAGTTGGAATTTGTTATGGCATAAACCTTGAAGACAAACAGTGTCATTTTCTCTCACTTTATTATATTTTATTTATAAAGTGCTTTGCAAACATTAAAGCATTACACAAATCCAAGCAATTAGTGGTAGTATTATTATGTATTAAGCTAAAGAATGGAATAATCCCTACTCAAATGGAATTTCAAAAAGGAAGCAGGATTCACCAGAGATGATGAGGTCAGTGGATCATACATAACAGACTCATAAATATATAAATATATATAAATAACTAATAGCTATTTAGCTATTTCCATCGTCTAGGAAACCAAGTTTCCAAAAGAAGATTAAAAAAAAACTCAGGAATTAATGCTCACTGATCCTCAATTCACTCAGCAAGGCTGCACTACGTCAAGATAGACTTATATCAAAACTCACCCCTACATTATGGTCTTCTCTCTTTATTTGCAGCACGGTAGAGAACTAGATTCTAGGCTATAGGTATTTCCTTGAGCCTCACCAGCCAGGTTGACCACAACTTTTCAGGAATAAAGGTCTTCCAGGGGCTGAAATGAAGAAGAACCAAATCTGCCAAGCTCTTTACTGCCTGTAGTCTCTGAACTGCCTTAGTTGAGCCAAAAAACTAAGCAACCAAGAAAGTGAGAAAGTTCACAAGGACAAGGAAATGTGCACATGAGGAGCTGTTCAGTATGCCATGAAACTTGAGGGAAAAACACAGCATCCAGTTGGAGCCAGTTCTGACCACCCAAAAGTCACTTTGGTCAGAGAGTTAGGCTAGTGATCTGGGAATTACCCAGTGCTGGGGGGGAAATGAAATGCTTTGGGATCCAGCTCCAAAGGAAAACACAATCAGAGGGCATGAGTCAGAAATAGACAAGAAGGAAAATAAAGGGGAAAAAAGACTGAAAATACCAAAGCCCAAGTAGAAGAAAGCTCAAAGACTTTGCACACACACAGATAAATCAATATGAAGAACAGTAATAACAGGAAGAAATATGACCTTCAGGTCTGATAAATGAATTCAGAGCTCTATACATAAATACTGCAAAATGGAGGAAAGTGATCCAACATTTGATGAGATAGAAAATACTGGGAAATTTTAGGAAAACATGGAGCCACAACATGCTGTTCCTGAGTGGATTAAAAGAGAAATAAGAATTATGAAAGCTGAATTTATGTCCTGAGCAAAATCAATGAGCAAAATAGAAAAACTTGAATCTGCAATGCCAAGCCTCACCAGAGAAACAAAAAAAAGAACAACAGATTGGGATCTCACATACACAGAAGGAAAAACAATCTAAAGGAAGAGAAGCAAAAATCAAGAACATTAAAACAAAATATGCTCATTATGCAACCAATATATAGATCTTTGGAACAAGCTGTGTAGAAACAATCTAAGGATCTTAGGTTTCCCAGAAAAAAAATCACAGGGCAAAAAAAAAAAAAATAGAAGAGAATTATCCAGAAATTCTGAATATAGAAAATGAAATACCAGTTGAAAAATTCACATATTGCCTCCAGAAAAAAATAAAATCTCACACACAATGGTTAAATTTAACAATTAAATTCAGAAACAAATCCAGCAATTCATTGTGAGAAAGATCTTCAAACACAAAGGAAAGAGCATTCAAACAATTGCCTTTTTTTTTGTTAGAGTGAGGCACAATGGAAAAGGGAAATACATGAGGTAAGCTCTATGAAGCAGTGGAAGAAAGCTCCTAGAGAGCAGAGCACAGAACAGATAACTCGCAATAATTGATTTATGAAGAATACGTGGGGGTAGTAAAAACCAAATGATTATAATGGTTACACACACACACACACACACACACACACACACACACACATTTTCTGTATCACATAGAATTTTTAAGACAACTGACCATGTACTAGAGCACAGAGATATAGTAAACAAATATAAAAAGGCAGAAATCCAAGCATCCTTAAGAGATAATAATGCAATAACAATATAAACTGATTCAAAGACCACAAGCAAAAGACACAGATCCAAATGGAGGCTTAACAAAGAAATCTTTTTTTTTTTTTTTGGGTGAGGCACTCTGGGTTAAGTGACTTGCCCCGGGTCACACGGCTAGTGAGAGTTAGGTGTCTGAGACCAGATTTGAACTCAGGTCCTCCTAACTCCAGGGCCAGAGCTCTATCCACTGTGCCACTTAGCTGCCCGTTTAACAAGGAAATCTTAAATAATTAAGGGTTAAAGAACAAATATTAGAAGCAATCAATTACTATGCAGAAGAAAATTATAACGATGAAACATACCAAAATTTCTGAGATGGATTTTAAGTAGTCCTTAAGGTAAAAAATAACATCCTTACAGTCATTCATCATGTAAATAGAAAAAGAGAAGATTAATAAATGAAATATATATTTTAAAATTAGAGAATCAACAAAAGCAAATATGAAATAAGCACAAAATAAGATATATTAAAATTAGATGGGAAATTGATAAATTAAAAGCAAAAAATATAGAAATAATAAATAATATTAAAAAGCTATTTTTGAAAAAATAAAATTGATAAACCATTGGCTAATCTGATTAAAAAGAATGGAACATAAAATCAAATCAATTTTTTTAAATGAGCAAGGGGAAATTGCAGCAAAACCAGAATAAATATAAAAACATTACCAAAACATATTATGCAGAGTTATATGTTAACAAAACTGAGAACATGAAAAGTAGAGTAACATCTTCAAAAATACGAAATAGCCAAATTATCAGAAGATCAGATAGAGTTCTTAAATAATCCAATCTTGAAAAAGAAATAGATCTAGCTGTAGATCAACTAGCAAAGGTATTGGGGAACCCATGGACCTGTTGGATTCATAGGAGAATTCTATTCATCTTTCAAAGAATAGTTAAGATCCTTACTTCACAAATTATTCTCAAAAACTGAGAAAGAAAAACCTTACCAGAGCTCTTTTTATTAGACAAATATAGTCCTAATGTCTAAACCAGAGAAAGATACAAGGAATGAAAACTATAGGCCAGTATCATTAATGAATATTGACTCAGAATATTTAAACAAAATCCTATCAGACAAATAACAGAAATTTATTAAAGAAATTTCTCACTTGTGATCAAGTGAGATTTATACTAGGGATGCAAGGGTGATTCAACCTTAGGAAAAAAAATCAACATAACCAATCATATTAAAAACCAAGATATCTAAAACCACATTATCATCTCAATAGATGCAGAAAAAGCCTTTGACAAAGTGCAACACTTCTTTATACCAAAAAAATCCTACAAAATATAAGCATAGAGGGATATTTTTAATATCATAAAAAGCATCTTGCTAAAATCAAGACAAAGTATCATATGTAATAGGGATACACTAGAACTTTTTTTTAAATATGAGAATGAAACATTGTACCAGCTATTATTTGAAATAATTCCAGAAATATTAGCAATAGCAATAAGTAAAGAAGGAATTAAAGAAGTAAGGATAGGTAAAAAGGAGATAAAACTATCCCTATTTGCTGATGATATGATGATTTACTTGAAAAACCCTAGAAAATCAGCAAAGATACTTGTTGAGACAATTAATAGCTTCAGTAAAGTTGTAGGCTATAAAATAAATCCTCAAAAATCAACAACATTTCTATATGACAATAACAAAACACAAGAAGTAATATTTGAAAGGAAAATCTCATTCTAATTAATTATGAAATGCTCAAAATATCTGGGGATCATGCTTCCCAAAGCATGCAAAAGACTTGTATTGATTCAATTACAAAACATTCCTTGAAGAATTAAAGAACTTAGATAGCTGAAAGAATATTCAGTGCTCATGGCTAGGCCATGCCAATATAATAAAAATGATGTTACTATTAAAATTAATTTTTAGTTTTAATATTATACCTATCAATTTACTATAGGATATAACAAAATTCATTGGAAAAACATGAAATATAGAATATCAAAGGAAATGATGAAAAGAAGTAGGGATGAAAGGGAAATAGCACTTTCAGACCTCAAACTATATTATAAAACATCAGTCATAAGAACTATCTAGCATTTGTTTTAAAAAATGGAAAAAAAAACTTAATAGAACAGACTAAATGGTAATTCACCAACAATAGAAGTCAATCACTCAGTGTTTGATAAATCAGAAAACATAAATTACTTAAGGAAAATTTCCATATTTGAAAAAAACTGCAGAGAAACAGGAAAGCAGATTGGCAGAAATTAGGCTTACATCAACACCTTATACTATACTTCACAATACATCCTAAATGGATACATGGCATTAATATTAAAGATCATACGAAAACAATTAGAAGAGAAACAGATCATGAACCTCTCACAGCTACAGTTAGAAATGTAGTCTTAAATAGGAGATTGAGGCAAGTACAAAGGATAAAATAGATAACTGATTACTTGAAACTAAAAAGCTTCTGCACAGAAAACAATGGATCCAAGATGAGAAAGGAAGTGGTTGAATGGGGGAAAAATCTTTTGTGTGGGTGTATGAATGTATATGCCACCATCCAGTAGATAAAGGGTGATCAAAGGATATGAACAAACAGTTCTCAAAAGAAGAGCTACAATATGTTCACAACCACATGAAAAAATGTTCCAAATAACTAATAAGAGAAATATAAATTTAAAAAAAATCTCTGTGCTTTCACGTCACACCCTGAAAATTTGTAAAATTGATAATAAATGTCAACAGCAATGTTAAAGATACTGTCAAAACGTAGGCACAGTTATACATTGTTAGTGGAGCTGTGAAATGGTACAATCATTTTGGAAAGCAATTTTGAATTATACAAATTAAGTGACTACAATGTCCATATCTTTTGAACCAGAAACAACATTACTGAGTTTATACCCCAAGGAAGCCATCAATAAGGAAAAAAGTTCCTCTATGATGCAAAATATTTCTAGACACACTTCCCCTGTTAGCTAAGTATTGGAAACAGTGTAGTTGTCCATCAATTGGAGAAAGGCTAATCAAATTGTAGAGCATGAATGCATTGGAATACTGCTGTGCTGTAAGAAATGAGGCATATGATGAATGCAGAGAATCATGGAAAGATCTAGATGAACTGGTACAGTATGAATTAAGCAGAGTGAAGAAAACAAGATCAACGCACCAAAAAATCAAAACTAAATGTGAAAAAAATAGCAAAGATCAAGTGGCACTTGAATGAAGAGATATGAGAAGATATCTCTAACATAGTCCTTTGTGGAGGTGGGAGCTCCATCGATGTTAGTCACTGCACATTTTTTTGGACTTTTTCAACGTATGGATAAGTTGTGATGACTTTTTCTCCTCTGTAAAAAGAAAACCCCATTGGTTATCATATGAGATGGCTGCTGGGGAGGGGGAGAGGGAAAGAATCATGGGATAATGATATAAAAAACAGAAAATATAAATAAAATTATTTTTAAAAATATATGTGTGTATGTGTGTGTGTGTAAAAAAAAGAGATGGGTAGGCCTCATGTTGTGTGAGGATAGGTTCCCTTTGTGAGAAATGTATAAGCAAACATAGTTAAGAGTTATGCAGATATTCTAAGTATGAATGATTATCTCCCTTATTGGAATGAATATTCATATAGATGAGATTACAGATCTATTTTAGTATTTGAGAAGTTAAGATACACTGATATCTTTTGTCCTTTTGATTTTTGCAACACAGTCATTTCTAGATATCTTTATCTCTGCACTTCCTCCCTGAATCAAATTCTCCTTCATAACAAAGAAAAGTAGTTCAGCAAAAACAACTAATAAAATGATTGTATCTAACAATGTATATAGCTTTCTCATATAGTACCCTAACCTCTTCTATATGACCAAGATTGATTATTATAATATTTACAGTTTGGCTTCCCCTTAATATTCTATTCATTTACATTACTAGACCCATAGAGAATATTATTATTCTGGTTAATGAACATGGTTATATATTAATGAAGTCTATGAACTATACCACTACCAAATACCATAGCTATATTAAACAGATCAGACTTCTGGCTCATCTTGAATTGGTCTTATTAACCCAGAATTCAGAACATTGGTCAAATTCATGAATCAATCTTCACTGAGGAAATTTGCACGACTGCTGTTGGTACACTGTCTATTTGGTACATAAATTTAATCTCTAGAGCACCTCTCAACAGCATTCAATTGAAAAACAAAATGAGTTTCATTAACACAGACCACACAGCCATCTGACACTTTAGTACATGCACTGATTCTCAGGGATGCTAATAGCCACATCTATACAAAATAAAGTTCAGAATTACAGGAGGAGGTGGTGAGTGTTAGAGGAGGTGAGGATAGATTTTACCAATCTGAAAAATAAACAAAGCCTTTTAGGAAGGTACCTGAAATCTTCCTTCTGGAAGGGTTCAGTGCTCACAGGCTGGAGCTAGTCTTTAGTCCTTAAATGTCCTCTGTGTCACTGACTTGTAATGTACCAAATGTCCATTGATGAGAAGAGTGAAAGGACACACTTTTCCCATAATCTATCTTCTAACTGAAATTCAAATTTTGTCACCTTTAATTAAATTCTAAAACAAACTGAAAAAGAGATTTCTCTATCCATTTGTGAAGTCAGCCAAGAAATTCACTGACAAATTCAATCAATATAAATTAACAAATTACATAATTCAACCCTGATAATGCCCCTCCTTTATTTTTTTTCTTTCCATGGGGTTTTTGAAGATAGATTTTTTTGCTCAAATGTTGCAAACTCACTCCATTCCCCAATAAATATTAGAGTTTGGCACTTCACTGAGGAAAGTGCATTGGAGTACATAAATCATGGGATAGGTCTTCAAATCCAGAATTGGATTTGAAGAAAATATAAGACTTATTCATAACTCTATCATGTATTACCTGTTTTAGCTTAAGAGGGACTTTATCTCTCTGGGTCTCATTTTTTCATAACTGTAAAAATTAGGTTTGCATTATATGATGTCGCAGGTTCCTTTCAAATCTAGGTGGACTGTGTACATGTGTACTTCCAATGGAGGGGGTGGGGGAGAGGGAAGGGAGGGTTCTACTTTCCTTTTAATTTATAAATGGCTAGAATAAGGCTACTTTTAGAATATTGTTTCAAGTATTCATCATAGTTGTAACTGTCAATATTTTTCTGCCAAATTCTTTGCTCTGGTCAGGATGGCATATGTTCTCTGAAATCTGAGCTGGAAGTGTGAAAATTCAATTTCCCTTCTCTATCTCTCTCCACTCAAGGAGGAGCAGGCAGGAGATTTTCTCCTCAAGGCAGGGTTCTTGCAATCCATGTTTCTGGAATAGGCAAAAGATTTGAACTTATTAAATTCATATATCAAGAGCTACTTGAATTAAAGTTTAGAACTAAGGAGGACTCCAGCCTATAGCGACATATAAACAGAACGAGTCAGATGTTCACCTTTACCATTAGAGATTATTAGGGATATTACACATTAATTTTGATATCAGGAAAATTCTCTCTGAGCATTCTGAGGGGAAAGATGTCCAGTTGGCTACATAATTATCTTAATGGTCTCAGTTAATATCTCTGGGGAGGAAAGAGCCAGCTGCCCAGTTTAAGGTTCTGGGCAAAATGCTACATCCTCTAGTGAGTAATATTCCAAGGCAGCTCATTGTCTGGAACTCTCAAAATAACCCCATTTTGCACATGACTGATATTAGTGCTCCCAAATGGAAACTCTTATTTAGCAACCCTGCTTTTCTAAAGCTTCTGCATTGTCTTTCACATCCCAAAGTCTGGGCAAAGTAGACACAAAGAAGATCATATATTAGCTTTCCTTGACTAAGCACATGGCCATGATTTTCTGAATTATGTATTTTTATGTCTATTACATTCCTAGATAATACACAATTTGTTTTCCCCACTTAGGCTTGCTAGCCTTTTTAAGGAAACCCATTTTGCTTTTATTTATAAGGCATACAATGCTTTGTAAATATTTTCTTTCTCACTTATAACCTCTTCTAAACCACACACACACACATACACACTCTTTAAACGTGACTCTGTATAGCAAAAGAGACACACAGATACACAGAGATTTTAAATATATACACATTTATTTAAAGTCCATTTTCTTCTTCTTTAAAGACTATTTCAATCAGAATTCCAAACCCTAAATAGCTTATTTGCCTCATTCATGCTGAAAACCTTCTTACTTGCACTAAACTAAGACCATCACAAAACAGGCACAGACTTGACTCTCACAGGATGAAATTCCATCCTGGTGGAACTACCAGGGTGAACATTTGACCTACTCTGTATGCTTACTACATATCTCTGGAATAAACAACAACAACCACAGCAATGGTAATAGTAATGACTTCTCTCAAAGTCCAATTCATCACCCATGGAGTGGAGGGGTGGGGAGGTGGTGGTGGCAAAATAGGGAAATATCAACTAATGTATACAGCAGAGACTTTGTGTACCTTGAGACTTATGATAGACTTAAAGGTATTAGAGGAAACATAAATTTCTGGAAATGGGGTTCCTGCAACATTCCATATTGCAGTAACATCCTGGTTAGTGTGATAAAACTACCATTAAAAGTCAGAAGAATAGGGGGTAGTTAGGTGGCACAGTGGATAGAGCACTGGCCCTGGATTCAGGAGGACCTGAGTTCAAATCTGGCCTCAGACACATAACACTTACTAGCTGTGTGACCCTGGGCAAGTCACTTAACCCCATTGCCTAGTCAAAAACAAAAAAGTCAAAAGAATAAAAAGAGTGGAATTAAATTTCAGGCTGGCTCTACTCAAAAGTCTCATGATGATTAGCTTAATCTGGAAGATACCACAAGAACATCAGAACAAAGCAGAAATGACAACACCACATTTTCTAGAAAGGCTTCAGTGCAAATGGTGCTAACCATTAAAGTTGGAAAGTCATGAATGTGCATGAAATATTCTGAAAATGAATACTTTTACTATGTTTTAGTAATATCTCATAACAAAATAGAAAACAGAAACCACCAGTTATAAGAGTTTCGTACTACTTTTTGTCATCAATACCCTCAATTCCAAATTATACAACTCTATCAATGACCAGTGCAGACCTACCATAACTGCATCCCTTAGCCTAGATTACATAAAATAAAAGATGAAATCAAGGTGCTACTGAAATATGAAGAGAGCAAATTTAAAGAACCTTAGGTCATTGAAAATCTTAATTCAATGCCTTTTTTGTGACTAGCAGCATGAACCCAAACAGTATACCAATTGTAACAAAACAGAGCAATTCAAAAAGCCTTGTATCTTTTATAACCATCATGATTGAATATATTCTTCTATGGCTTTCATGAGAAAGTGTTTTAAAAAAATCCAAGACCTACCTATTGCCATATATGTAGCAGTCATTATTATAGTAGGAACCAAGGGAATTAAAATGGAGTGATCAGGGATTGACTCTAAATGCAGGTATCAAATGCCATCAGCACAGAAGCAATTTTATATATCTATTAAAAAATCTGTAAGAAAATATTTAAAAATTATAATGATATCTAATTAGTACATATAGTAGAAAACCTGAATATTATATTGCTTAATTAAAAGCAATAGCATATATATATGCACATACATGCATATATACACACACACATACATACATACACACACACACACACACACACACACATACAGGAATCCAGAAAAAAGAACCGGACCAGAAATTATATATTCCTTTAATCAGTAACTAAAAACAAAGTCAAAAGATTAAGCCTATACACAGAGTCAAAACAGTACAAAGAATATAAACACTTCAATAGCAACCAAAAGCTTCACTATAGAGACTTAAGTAATAAAGGAATCAGAAGTGAAGGAGAATCCATGATGAAGAAGAATGTAGAAATTTTCCATTCATCTGCATGGTTGCAAGAAGACCAATATAAGAAAAATGCAAGTTGTGTCAAATGAGAAACAGAAATTCTAATAGTAATTAATATATTGAATGACAGAATGGTTATATCAAGATGGGTGACAAACTCTAGCCTCTCTGCAGAACTGGAAAGTGGCGGTCAGATAAGATCCATAATTATTCATTTAAACACTTGACAATGTAGTATCACATGAATAAGGAACAAAACACTTTATCAGCTCAGGTTGCATTACACTAGCATAATGCATATTTGTATATGATGAGTCTCCCAAACAGATATGTCCAAGAAGCTCCAAATGAGTTTTCCTACTTTTGTTTTCTCTTTTTATCATAGGCTTAAATTTTAAAATGAAAAGGCCTTATATTCAAAGGAAGGCTATAAGTGGAAATGTAATTTAAAAAAAAAGAAGAAGCAGGTCTGGAATCACTACTTTTTAAAAATACCATAAACTCTTTTCTCACATCTTATTGTTGCTTAGAAAAGAACTTCTAGTCTGCTTGGTATTAAGGTTTTACACTCAGAACATAACCTCTGAAAGAATCTGCCTATCACATTTTGAGTAGTTGTCTAGATAAAATTATAATAGTATAGATGGAAACCAGTTGATATGGTAAAATATTATACTGAATACATCTCTTTCTTTACATCTAAAAAAACTGGGCTTTAAACCATGCTCAGGCTATGCATTTGAGATGGAAAACATAGCTGAAGAGTCTTAAGTAAACAATTATTAATCAGTCAATAAACATTTATGAAACACCTAATTTGTGCCAAGCACATATATGGAACGTTCTGTTGCTGGCAGTGATGGGACAATTATCATTACAAAACAAAGATAGGGTTCTCAAATTTTCACTTGTGTTAGTGGAGTATTGAGAATGTTGAGTAATTTTTTTTAAATGAAATTCTCTTAAATTATTTTAAAAGGCTTTTTGAATATCATTTTATATTGGTAGAAATCAAATTTGATTCATTCTCTTGCTAAAAGTTTATGTGAGGGATTTTATTTTAAAGGTTGTGGTATATCAGTAGGGAAAAGATTTTAGAAACAAAATTCTGATACTTGGGAAAAGTGGCCAATGAGGGCCCTATCTCAGAAGTATGCACAGATATCCTCCTCCTGCTACCAATTTAACACATAGAACTTTGGAAGCCAGTTTCTAATAAGATGATCCAGGATTTGGAATATTCAATGATGAAAAGCTTTCTAATTGGATTCACAGCCAGAAGAACTGATGATTTAGGAGATGCTGAACTTGAATCAAATGTTCAAGTGAAAGGTTGGGGGGGTGGGATGAAGCCAAGATGGTAGAGTAAAGGGAGGGACTCACTTGACCTCTTCCCCAAACCCCTCCAAATACTTTTAAAAATTACTTTAAACAAATTCTAGAGCAGCCAAACCCACAAAAAATGGAGTGAAACAAATTTCTAGCCCAAGAAAATTTGAAAGGTCAGCAGGAAAGGTCTGTTGCACCAAGGAGACAGAGGAACTCTGTCCGCCACAGGACTTGCCAGCACAGACCAGGCCCCAGCAAAACCAGAGCAGGTCTCAGGGAGACTGAAGCACTGGCAGTAGTGTCAGTTTCCAGACCTCTCAGTGCACAGATGCCAAAGACAACTTGGAAGGTCAGCAGGAAGGGTCAGTCACACCTGAGTAAGAGTGGAGCACAATCCAGCACAGGCCACACCAGCTGGGCCCTGGCCCCAGCAAACTAATAGCACAGCTTGGGAGTGACTGAATTGGAAATGGCAATAATAGCAGTTACTTTCAGAGCTCTCAGCACTCAGACTGTAAGGGGGTTGAAGAACTGATCAGGAGATTACAAGGATATTTTTGCTTCCACTGAGGCAGTACTCTGTCACTTTGCACACAGGATCTGGGTCACAGTCTTGGATGTCAGTCTCAGGGTGAGGAGGAGCGCTAGCATAAGAGAGTTTGTGGACACAGTGTCAGGACGACACTCCTCACAGTTTCAGGGCAGAAAAGAGTGCTTGTGGTCACTCACAGACCAGAGTACAGGCCAGGAGAATATTAAACACATCTCCTTCGATGATACCATCTTGGAAGAACTGAAAACTTACAGGTCCCTAGAAGTATCTCTGAAACAGCTGCACAAAACCCCTGAAGTTTGGAACAGTGCACTCTCAACACTGGAATTAGAGTCCTACTTTAACAAAGAGTTGAAAATCAAGTAAAAGGCTGGGGAAATGAACAAACAATGAAAAAATTTTCTGACTGTAGAAAGTTGCTATAGTCACAAGGAAGATCAAAACACACACTAAGAAGAAGACAGCAAAGTCAAAGCTCCTACATCCAAAGTACCCAAGAAAAATATGAATTGTTCCCAGGCCATGGAAGAGTCCAAAAAAAATTTTTTTATTAATTTATTTTGATTTATCAACAATCACTTCCATAAGCTTTTGAGTTTTAAATTTTTCTCCCCCTCCATTCCCACCTCCCTCCCCAAGAATGTATACAATCTGATATAGTCTATAGATATACATTCCTATTAAACACATATTCACATTAGTGATGTTGTAAGGAATAATTAGAATCAATACAAGGAGCAACAAGAAAGAGAAAACAAAACAAAACAGAAGAAAAAAATAGCAAATAGCATGCTTTGTTCTGCATTCAAACTCCATAGTTCTTTCTTTGGATGTGGATCACATTTTCCATTAGGAGACCTTTGGAGATGTCTTAGATCCTTATATTGCTGAGAAGGGTTAAGTCTATCAATATTAATCATCGCTCAACGTGACTGTTACTGTGTACAATGTTCTCCTGGTTCTGCTCACTTCACTCAGCATCAGACCATACAAATTTTTCCAGGTTTTTCTGAAGTCCATCTGCTCATCATTTCTTATAGCACAATAGTATTCCATTATATTCATATACCACAACTTGTTCAGCCATTCCCCATTTGATGGGCATCCTCTCAATTTCCAATTCTTTGCCACCATAGAAAGAGTTGCTATAAATATTTTTGTACATGTGGGTACTTTTCCCATTTGTATGATCTCTTTGGGATACAGCCTTAGGAGTGCTATTGCTGGGTCAAAGGATATGCGCATTTTTATAGCCCTTTGGGCATAGTTTCAAATTGCTCTCCAAAATGGTTGCATCATTTCACAACTCTACCAACAATGCATTAGTGTTCCAATTTTCCCACATCTTCTCCAACATTTATCATTTTCCTGTTTTGTCATGTTGGCCATTCTGATAGGTGTGATGTGTTACCTCAGAATTGTTTTGATTTGCATTTCTCTAATCAATGGTGATTTAGCGCATTTTTTCATGTGACTATAGATGACTTTAATTTCTTCATCTAAGTTATCATCTGAGAACTACCTGTTCATATTCTTTGACTATTTATCATTTGGGGAATGACTTGTATTTTTATAAATTTGACTTAATTCTCTACATATTTTAGAAATGAGGCCCTTATCAGAGACACTGGTTGTAAAGATTCTTTCCCAATTTTCTACTTTCCTTCTTGGTTGCATTGGCTTTGTTTGTGCAAAAACTTTTCAGTTTACTGTAATCAAAGTTATCCATTTTGCTTTCCATAATGTTCTCTTTTTCCTGTTTGGTCATGAATTCTTCTGTTCTCCACAAATCTGATAGGTAAACTATTCCTTGTTCTCCCAGTCTGCTTACAGTATCAGTCTTTATATCTAAATCATGAAGCCATTTTGACTTTATCTTGGTATATGGTGTGAGATTTTGATCTATGCCTAGTTTCTGCTCTTTTCCAGTTTTCCCAGCAGTGTTTGTCAAAAAGTGAGTTCTTATGCCAGAAGCTGGGGTCTTTTGATTTATCAAACAGTAGATTACTATAGTCATTGACTACTGTGTCTCGCATACCTGATCTATTCCACTGATCCACCACTCTGTTTCTTAGCCAGTACCAAGTAGTTTTCAGGATTTGCTGCTTTATAATACAATTTAAGATCTGGTGTGGCTAGACCCCCTTCTCCTGCATTTCTTTTCATTAGTTCCCTCAATATTTTGGACCTTTTGTTATTCCAAATGAATCTTGTTATTATTTTTTCTAGCTCTACAAAATAATTTTTTGGTAGTTTGATTGGTATGGCACTGAATAAGTAAATTAGCTTAGGTAGAATTGTCATTTTTGTTATATTAGCTCAGCCTACCCATGAGCAACTGATGTTTTTCCAATTATTTAGATCTGACTTTATTTGTGTGAGAAGTGTTTTGTAATTGCATTCATAGAGTTCCTGGGTTTGTTTTGGTAGGTAGAATCCTAAATATTTTATGATGTCTATGGTAACTTTAAATGGAATTTCTCTATCTCTTGCTGTTGGGCTTTGTTGGTAATACATAGAAATGCTTATGATTTATGTGGATTTATTTTATAGCCTGCAACTTTGCTTAAGTTGTTTATTATTTCAAGTAGCTTTTTTAACTTGATTCTCTAGGATTCTCTAAGTGTATCATCATATCATCTGCAAAAAGTGATAGCTTTGTTTCTTCTTTGCCTATTCTAATACCTTCATTTTCTTTTTCTTCTCTTATTGGTAAAGCTAACATTTCCAGTAAAATATTGAAATGAGTGGTGATAATTGAGATCTTTGTTTCACCCCAATCTTATTGGAAATGCTTCTAGCTTATCCCCATTACATATGATGCTTGCCGAAGGTTTTTGGTAGATGTTACTTATTATTTTAAGGAAAACCTCATTTATTCCTATGCTCTCCAGTATTTTTAATAGGAATGGGTGTTGTATTTTCTCAAAAGCTTTTTCTGCATCTATTGAGATGATCATGTGGTTTCTTTTAGATTCGTTGTTGATATGATCAATTATGCTGATAGTTTACCTATTATTGAACCAGCCCTGCATTCCTGGTACAAATCCTACCTGGACATAGTGTATTATTCTCATGATAAGTTGTTGTAATCTATTTACTAATATTTTATTTAAAATTTTTGCATCTGTATTCATTAGGGAAATTAGTCTATAATTTTCTTTCTCTGTTTTGACTCTTACTGGTTTAGGTATCAGCACCTTATTTGTATCATAAAAAGAATTTGGTAAGATTCCTTCTTTGTCTATTTTCTCAAGTAGTCTACACAGTATTGGAATTAATTATTCTTTAAATGTTCAATAAAGTTCATTTGTAAATCCATCTGGCCCTGGAGATTTTTTCCTAGGCAATTCATCAATAGCTTGTTCAATTTCTTTTTCTGAGATGGAGTTATTTAAATATTTTACTTTCTTTTCTTTTAATCTGGACAATTTATATTTTTGTAAATATTCATTCATTTCACTATGATTATCAAATTTATTGGCATACAGTTGGACAAAATAGTTCCTAATTATTGTTTTAATTCCTTCTTCCTTGGTGGTGGATTCACCCTTTTCATTTTTGATACTGGTAATTTGGTTTTCTTCTTCTTTTTTAAATTAAATTAACCAAAGGTTTATCTATTTTATTGGGTTTTGTTTCATAAAAACCAGCTCTTAGATTTATTTATTAGTTCAATAGTTTTCTTAATTTCAATTTTATTAATTTCTCCTTTGGTTTTCAAAATTTCTAATTTGATGTTTAATTGAGATGTTTAATTTGTTCTTTTTCTAGTTTTTTTTAGTAGTATGACCAATTCATTGATCTCCTCTTTCTCTATTTTATTCATATAACCATTTAGAGATGTAAAACTTCCCCTAAGAACTGCTTTCACTGCATCCCATAAGTTTTGGCATGTTGTCTCATTATTGTCATTCTCTTGAATGAAGTTATTGATTGTTTCTATGACTTGTTGTTTGACCCATTCATTTTTTAGGATAAGATTATTTAGTTTCCAATTAATTTTTATTCTATCCTTCCATGGCCCTTTATTACATATAATTTTTATTGGGTCATGATCTGAAAAGGATGCATTAATATTTCTGCCTTTCTGCATTGGATTGTGAGATTTTTGTGCCCTAGTACATGGTCAGTTTTTGGTATCTGTCACGTACTGCTAAGAAAAAAGGATATTCTTTTCTATCCCCATTCAGTTTTCTCCGGAGGTCTACCATACCTAACTTTCCTAACATTCTACTCACCTCCTTAACTTCTTTCTTGTTTATTTTGTGGTTAGATTCAGAGAGGGGGAGGTTGCAGTCACCCACTAGTATAGTTGTTCTGTCTATTTCTTTTTGTAACTCCCTGAACTTCTCTAAGAATTTGGATGCTATACCATTTGGTGCATACATATTTAGTAATGATATTACTTAATTCTCTATGGTGCTTTTTAGCAGGATGCAGTTTCCTTCCTTATCTCTTTTGATAAGATCTATTTTTGTTTTTGCTTTGTCTGAGATAAGGATTGCTACCACTGCTTTTTTTTTTTACTTCAGCTGAAGCATAATATATTCTACTCCAGCCTTTTACCTTTATCCTGTGTGTGTCCCTCTGTTTCAAACATTTTTCCTGTAATCAGTAGGATTGTATGGCTTTTAATCCATTCTACTGTTTCTGTTTTATTGGAGAGGTCATTCTATTCACATTCACAGTTATGATTACTATCTGTGTCTTTCCATCCTATTTCCCCTCTGTTTATGTTTTTCTTTCTCTTTTCTCCCTTTCCCTTCTCACTAGTGTTTTGCTTTTGGTCACAGCCTCCCTCAGTCCCACCTCTCTTTTATTAGCCCCATTCCCATTTCTTCCCTTTTACCCTTACTACTTCTTTCCTTTCATCTATCCTCCCTCCTTTTTCTTTCCCCTTTTCCCTCCTACTGCTTATAGGGCAAGTTAGATTTTTTTTTTACCTAACTGATTATGTTATTCCCTCCTTGAGCCAAATCTGAGGAGAGTAAGGTTGAAAGAATGCTCATCTCCCTCCCTTCTTTCCCTCTACTGTAATAGGTTTTTGTGACTTTTCCTGTAAAGTAATTTACCCTTGTTTGCCTCTTCCTTTCCTTTTCCCTCAGTACATTTTCTTAGTTAGATCAGATTAATCCACTTACTTAGATCCATTTAATCCATTGGATTAGATTTTTTTTTTATAATTACATCAAAGTCAACTTATATCCACCCCCTCTATGTACACCCCTTTAACATGGTGCAATAACAATACAGTTCTCAGGAGTTACAAGTGTCATCTTCCCTTGTAGGGATGTAAACAGTTTGCTCTTATTAATAATGTTGTTGTGTTGGGTTTTTTTTTCTGTCATGTTTACCTTTTTATGTCTGAGTCTTGTATTTGAAATTTTCTGTTGAGCTCTGGTCTTTTTATCAAGAAGGTTTGGAAATCTCTTATTTTGTTGAATGTCCATCTCCTCCCTGGAAAGATTATGCTCATTTTTTCTGGGTAGTTGATCCCTGGTTTTAATCCAAACTTCTTTGCCTTATGGAATATCATATTCCACACACTATGATTTTTTAATGTAGAAGCTGCAAGATCCTGTGTAATCCTGACTGTGGTTCCATGATATTTAAATTGTTTCTTTCTGGTTGTTTGCAGTATTTTCTCTTTGACCTGGTAATTTTGGAATTTGGTTACTATATTCCTTGGCATTTGCAGTTTGGGTTCTCTTTCAGGAGGTGATTGGGGGATTACTTCTATGGTTATATTGTCATCTGGATCTAGGATTTCAGGGCAGTTTTCCTTGATGATTTCCTGAAAGATACTGTCCAAGTTCTTTTTTTCATTGTGATTTTCAGGTAGACCAATAATTTTTAAATTGTCTTTCCTGGATCTGTTTTCCAGGTCAGTTGTTTTACCAATGAGATATTTTCCATTTTCATCTATTTTTCATTCTTTTGTTTCTGTTTGATTGATTCTAGCTCTCTAATTGAGTCATTAGCTTCCATTTGTCCAATTCTAATTTTTAACAAATTGTTTTCTTCTATTAGATTTTATACCTCCTTTTCCATTTGGCCCATTTTAATTTTTAAGGAGTTCTTCTCCTCCGTGAGTTTTTGAGTTTTCTTTTCCATTTGGCCAATTCTGCTTTTTAAGGACTTGTTTTCTACAGTAAATTTTTGCCCTTCTTTTTCCAAGCTATTGACTCTCTCTTGCAAACTTCTCATTTCTTATGGATGTGTTTGTATGACTATGTATAACCTATATCAAATTACTTGCCATCCCATTGAGAGTTGGTGGGGATGGAAGAAGAAAAAGACTTTGGAAAGAGACAGTTTTAAAGATGAATGTTAAAAGTTGTTTTCACATGTAGCTGGGGAAAATAAAAATAAAATACTCAAAAAAAAAAGATTACAAAGCACAAAAAAGGTTGGAAAGGACCATCTCTATCTCTCTTCCCTGGAGGCTTCTGAGTGAATTAGAATTATTATGAGTTGCTGACGAAAAAAGGAAGCTGGCCTCTATTTCTTGTATTTACTTTTTCCCAGTTGCAGGTGAATGAGTAACCAGAGATGGAATTGACTTAGATATGATTTTGTGAAGTTTTAAATGTCAGAACATCCATTAGAAATTGCCATCCAAGGACTATGTGAACACAATTACAAAACACTTTTCACACAAATGAAGTCAGATCTAAATAGTTAGAAAAACATCAGTTGCTCATGGGTAGGCTGAGCTAATATAACAAAAATGACAATTCTACCCAAGCTAATTTACTTATTCAGTGCCATACCAATCAAGCTACCAAAAAATTATTTTGTAGAGCTAGGAGAAATAATAACAAGATTCATTTGGAATAATAAAAAGGTCCAGAATATCAAGGGAACTAATGAAAAGAAATGCAGGGGAAGATGGCCTAGCCATTCCAGATCTTAAATTGTATTATAAAGCAGCAATCATCAAAACTACTTGGTACTGGCTAAGAAACAGAGTGGTGGATCAGTGGAATAGATTAGGTATGCGAGACACAGTAGTCAATGACTATAGTAATCTACTGTTTGATAAATCAAAAGACCCCAGCTTCTGGCATAAGAACTCACTATTTGACAAAAACTGCTGGGAAAACTGGAAAAGAGTATAGCAGAAACTAGGCATAGACCAAAATCTCGCACTATATACCAAAATAAAGTCAAAATGGCTTCATGATTTAGGCATAAAAGCTGATTCTATAAGCAAACTGGGAGAGCAAGGAATAGTTTACCTATCAGATTTATGAAGAGCAGAAGAATTCCTGACCAAACAGGAAATAGAGAACATTATGGAAAGCAAAATGGGTAACTTTGATTACATTAAACTGAAAAGTTTTTGCACAAACAAAGCCAATGCAACCAAGAAGGAAAGTAGAAAATTGGGAAAGAATCTTTACAACCAGTGTCTTTGATAAGGGCCTCATTTCTAAAATATATAGAGAATTAAGTCAAATTTATAAGAATACAAGTCATTCCCCAGTTGATAAATGGTCAAAGGATATGAACAGGTAGTTCTCAGATGAAGAAATTAAAGCCATCTATAGTCATATGAAAAAATGCTCTAAATCACTATTGATTAGAGAAATGCAAATCAAAACAACTCTGAGGTACCACATCATACCTATCAGACTGGCCAACATGACAAAACAGGAAAATGATAAATGTTGGAGAAGATGTGGGAAAATTGGAACACTAATGCATTGTTGGTGGAGTTGTGAAATGATCTAACCATTCTGGAGAGAAATTTATAACTATGCCCAGAGGGCTATAAAAATATGCATATCCTTTGACCCAGCAATAACACTCCTAAGGCTGTATCCCAAAGAGATCATACAAATGGGAAAAGGACCCACATCTACAAAAACATTTATAGCAGCTCTTATTGTAGTGGCAAAGAATTGGACATTGAGAAGATGCCTATTAATTGGGGAATGGCTGAACAAGTTGTGGTATATGAATGTAATGGAATACTATTGTTCTATAAGAATTGATGAGCAGAGGGACTTCAGAAAAATCTGGAACGTTTTGTATGGTCTGATGCTGAATGAAGTGAGCAGAACCAGGAGAACATTGTACACAGTAACAGTCACATTGAGCGATGATTAATATTGATAGACTTAACCCTTCTCAGCAACATAAGGATCTAAGACATCTCCAAAGACCTCATGATGGAAAATGCTATCCACAACAAAGAAAGAGCTATGGAATTTGAATGCAGATTGAAACATTCTGTCTGTTTTTTTTTTTCCTTCTGTTGTCTTTTGTTTCCCCTTTCTGGTGGTTCCTCCTATTGGTTCTAATTCTTACTTACAATATCACTAATGTGAAAATGTGTTTAATAGGAATGTATATGTAAAACCTATATCAGATTGCGTGCTATCTTGGAGAGGGAGGTGGGGAGAGAGGGGGGAAAATTTTAAAAGTCAAAAGTTTATGGAAGTGATTGTTGATAGTTCAAAATAAATTAATTTAAAAAAAAGAAAAGAAAAGAAATTGCCCTGGAAATCAAAGTTGGTAGAACAGTTCACCTAAACTGGTATCAGGAATAGTCTAATGAGGTACAATGGTAGATTAACTGATTATTTAGCTTACTGTGCCCTGCACAGATCTAAACAACCCCCCAAATTTGGTGGGGATTCTGTGAAAAAACAAACTTTCAGGGCCAGGAGGTTCAAAATTTCCTTTCTCTGCACATGTTCTTATTGTCTTTACACTCTAATTTTGAGCCCACTCTCCCCAGGAACCTTGTGTGTGCAAAGGATGAGTGTTCAGCAGGGTGTTTGTAAATACTCTCCTTGCTGCAACTTTTTAGTAATAATGACTTTATAAAAGCTAATTGATATCAACTAGTTAATTGATAGTGGTTAGCACATTGGATAGGGGCTTATTAGCAATAGTGTCAGAAAAAGCAACCCCTCAGTATTACCCCTAGAATGGGGGAGTAGTCATTGACCTTGGGTACTCAACCTGTCAAATAAGAGACTGACTCTAGGGATAGTGCTACTTTTTTTGATAACTAATGAATTTATTTTTAGTTTTCAACATTCACTTTCATAAGATTTTTGAGTTTTAAATTTTCTCCCCCTCCCACTTATCTCCCCCTAAGATAGTGTAGAGTCTGATATAGGCTCTACTTGCACATTCACATTAAGCATATTTTCCCATTAGTCATAACGTAAAGAACAATTAGAACTAATGGGAGGAACCACAAGAGTGAAGCAATAAAACAAAACAACAAAGGAAAAGAGGAAATAGTATGTTTCCATCTGCATTCAGACTCCGTATTTCTTTCTCTGGGTGTGGATAGCAATTTCCATCATGAATATTCTAGAGTTGTCTTAGATCCTTACATTGCTGTGAAGAGCCAAGTCTGTTAAAGTCAGTCCTCCCATAATGTGGCTGTTACTGTGTATAATGTTTACATATATATACATACATACATACACATATACACATATGTCTATATCTATCTATATCTGTATCTATATATAAAATTAGTTTTAACCTGTAAAAAAAAAACTGTATGAGAAATGTCATAATGGAGGTAAAGGGAGATAACATTTAGCATAGAGATATGATATGACTACATGATAAAAAGTATAAAGATAAACCTTCACAGAGAGTGCTGAATGTCAGAGTGGTTTGTGAAAGGACTCATTCATGAACTCACTATGGAATAGGATCACTTGTACAGCACTCTCATGCCTGGTTTTCTTTATTTTTCTGTGGGTAGATTACTTGAGAATCAGGACAGTGCAATTCATAAATCACACATCTTTCAGAGTTTGTCATTACTAACCCCAGATCCTAGAATCATTCTAAAAGTATTAGCAGTAGGAACAAATAATCACTTGGTCTTTCTATCTTTATTCCCATGCTAGAGACTATGCTTCCCAGCTTTTCTTAGTGGTCTGCATTTCACAAATTCTAAATTTGCCTTAAGGGTAAACCAAGTCCACAACCTCAAGGAGTCACATCCAGACAAATCACCCCTAAGCTACCTGAAAAGCTCCCATAAACTCACACACTGACATACTCCCTCAGAACATAGGGAGCTTTGGGGCAAGTTTATATATATATAGATATATAGATATAGATATAGATATATAGATATATAGATATAGATATATAGATATATATAACCTAAGAGATTTTCAATCAAGCTCATGAGAAATTCTTGCCTTCAATATATATTGTGTCAAATTTTAAAAATAATTTAATGAATTGGAATATCAGTTATATATTCTACATCTTAGGTACAAGTTTACTGAGTGAAACTATCAATATTTCATGAAGAGCTTCGTATTAATTGATACATTCATAATGCAAAATTTGTCAAATTTATTTTTTGTTAAGTTCTTAGAGTAAAACATTTCAAGTAACCACATGCGAAATATTTAGAAATAACTACTTGCTGGCTATTCTAAATATTTATTTTGGATAATTAAAAGCCCTATACTATTATGAATAATGAGAACTGGAACTATAAGCTGCCACTATTTTCTCACATCTACATTCTCCTCTACCATCAAAGCTCCCATTGACTTTCGAAAATGTACCACATAGAAAGAGGGATACACAGGGGACAGAACATATTACTAAATATATAATTTAATTCCATATTATCCTTTAGAAATAAAACTACCCAGCAGCAATGAAAGAAGTGTCACCTACCCCACCCAAAGAGCTAAAATATAATTCATATGAAAAGTTTGTCTTAATCAAAATATTATGAATAGATTCATCATAAAAAATTAACTTTTAAAATTTAACTTTGAAGAGTTTCATTTTCATTCAATACTATGCTATATCAAAGAGACATCTACGATGAAGCACCACATTATATCCTCAATTATATTTCTACACTACCATTTAAACTACTTTATGCATCTATTTTAGAATATACAAATTAAAGTATTTCTCTGCAAACTTGCCTTTGTTTATATACACCTATACTCACATATCTTTGAGGGCATTCAATTATTAATTACACACATATGTGTGTATGTGCATTTCCTAGTTTAAAAATCCCAATGTTAGATAAAGATTTATGTGTGCAATTCTTTTTCTTTTTTTTGGCGAGGCTATTGCGGTTAAATGGCCTGCCCAGGGTCACACAACTAGTAAGTGTCAAGTGTCTGGTCTGAGATCAGATTTGAACTCAGGTCCTCTTGGCTCCAAGGCCGATGCTCTATCCACTGTGTCACCTAGCTGCCCCCTTTTTGTTTCTTTCTTTTTTTTTTTTTTTGCTTTTTGGTGAGGCAATGGGGGGTTATGTGACTTGCCCGGGGTCACACAGCTAGTAAGTGTCAAGTGTCTGAGACCGAATTTGAACTCAGGTCCTCCTGACTCCAAGGCTAGAGCTCTATCCACTGCACCACCGAGCTTATGTGTATAATTCTTAATCATCAGTGTCAATCTTCCTGTTGGAAGTACAGTAGTTTTGCAAGGACACAATCAGATAGACCACTCTTTTATTAATTTAAATTTAGAGAAGAGTAATTTTTAGGCCTAAAAGGTGACTTTTTAAAATCTTACCAGGATAATAAGAATGGTCATGCAAGTCTGCTGAGAGCTTATCTTTTTCCAATAGTGTGCATCGTTAAACATAAGTTTCTATTAGAAATTAATCTGCTTCTCAATAGCTTTCAGTAGGTCATGCTTACAGGAACAGAGGGAGACAAAGGAGGACATTTTAGTTCATGCTTCCAGACCAAACAAACCCTCAGATTTAACATGCAAAGAATTTTCACTAGTTCAAGTATAGGACAAAAATATTTAAATGGTCTTACTAAACTTAATGTCAACTGAAGCTCTACATGAAAGCTAGGGTATTTTCTTAAATAATCGATTCATTTGTGCAGAAAAGAAGACTAGTATGATGTCTTCCACATAAGTAGACATTTAAATTTTGTTAAATGGAAATTAAGATAGAAAAGCACTTATGAAATAAAAACTTAAAATTATGTCTCATATTTTTAGATTCCCTATTTTGATCTCATGTCTTCATTTAAAAAAAATTGTAGCTAGGGACCTCATAAGCAAGATATATCACAAAACTCTATGGATCTCTTAAAACCACTTTGTTAAACAAATAAACAAAAGCTTCCTATGTCTTATAGAACTATGTTGTATTATTGCATTGTATGACTGAATCACAGTGTTCCCATCAACCTTTGCTTAGAAAGGATAAAAATACATTCCCATACTCTTAAACAACAAAAAATGAGAAACCACTGTAGCCTGCCTCAGGCAGCCCAAGCTCCTTCTCTGTTTTTTGACTTTGTTTGATTTTTTTTTTTACCCTCCTGCTGACATACACACATAACCCCAGGAGTTCATTGGTTTCTTGTTCCATATAAATCCTATTAGATATCAGTTCAAAGAACTTGAGATCAGGCATTTACTCCTGCTGATTATATGGGAGTTGTATGAGTGAGTTTCTATTATCCTATTTCCTTACATCCATGACATTTCAGTTAATATTTAATAATATTTTGTGCAGGAATTGCTGATATTATGAAATGAATCTCTTTAACTTTTATGGAACTTCTACTTCTAGCGATGAAGTTTCTGACAACAGAGTGTACCACTGGAATACATCACATTCATTAATAAAGATATTATGATAGTGTATATAGATTTATGTGTTTGTATTGTTGTATATAAAAGAGTAAAGTAGTATGTTGGGGGCAGTCACTCCTTGACCAATTGATTCCCACTTACCTATCCTTAATATGCCCTGTTTATAAAATCATGGAAAGGGAAGATATGTAGGAAAGAAGATGTTATGTGAAGTACATAGCTTTAGCTATATTCTATTATTCCTTTAGAAAGTATGAAGCAGTTTCTTTGTTAGGATTTGAAGGGCAGCTGGCCCTTGACTGGCATGATAATTGGCTAGAACTGGTTGCTTTTCAAAAACAAAATCTGACCAATAGGTTACTAAAGACCAGAAACAGCCTTATCAAGAGGAAGCATTAGTTTTGGAGAAGTTATAGAAAAATTTTTTCTCTCCCCTTGCCCCTCCAGTACAAGCCATGGTGTTTTGAACAACTACTTAGCCAGTAGGCAACATCGTATTCAGCATGGCACAGAAAAGAGACAGACACAGAGATGGTAGACATGTGATATCTTGAATGAGAGTGACTACAGCAGCAGAAAAGAAAGCCAACTATGAATGCAAGAGAGAGCTAGTATTGGCAGTCTAATTGTGGAGAGAAGACCCAGGGAACCTAGCTGAATGACCTGCCCAGAAGAGATGTTCCACCGTGGGGGAGAAGTATGATGATACCAAGTGATGTGAAAGGCTATCAGGACTCCATAGTATTGGGTGCATATGTGCATGTGCTTTGGCCACATGTGCTTCCTGTAAGTTTGCCTCTTTACCAGGCTACTTTCTACCTATTCTGTGTATGCATATTGTTGTTGCTGAGACATGTGTATGCATAGTGTTGTTGTTGAGACATTTTTCAGTCATGTCCAACTCTCTGTGACCCCATTTGGGGTTTTCTCAGCAAAAATAATGTAGTGGTTTACTATTTCCTTCTTCACCTCATTTTACAGATGAGGCAATTGACACAAACAGGGTTAAATGACTTGCCCAGAAGTCATATAGATAGTAAATATCTGGGGCCAGATTTGAACTGAGGAAGATAAGTCTTCTAGATTCCAAGGATGGCACTCTATCTACTGTGCCACCTAGCTATACATATATACATAGAAAATTTGTGCTTATACACACATGCACATATGCACAAATATATACATACACACATGTATGTGTATATATGTGTACATGTGTGTGTGTCTGTATATACAGGCATACACACACAAAGGATGCCCCAGGGGCAAGGAGTAAGAGTTTTATATCTATTGTCCTTGCTATGACAGTTCAATAAATACCTATGCTTTGAACTAATCATGTCTACTGTCTTACTATTAAAAATAAATACATCAGTACAGACTCATGAACTAAAGGTTTAGGAGTATGGACCCAAGTAATACCATGAGCTTTAGGAAGGAGTCACCCTCTTCAGGATCCAACAAGTACAAGCTGTGGGGGTAGAGGTAACTCCCAGAGTGGTCACCACTATAGTAAGCACAATCACTGTGACCTCTTAGTTTTACAAGGCTAGGCCTACGCTTTATCCTTCCTTTATTGAGTAAGTCTCATACTGCTAAATAAGTGTTTATACTAAATTTTCAAGCTAGTTTCTTTGCCTTTCTTGGGTTTGCTCAAATTGAAGATGCTGGGGCTCACTGGTGACTTATACAAAGGATTATATAATATTTTCATGATTAACAACTAATTTTGATTTTCTTATAGTTTTATGATTTATGTAGTAGGGGCTCAATATGCAAGGAACTAATGAGGGGAGTAGCTGTCAAAAATTGACTGTTTCTATGAAAAGGAAAGAAAATGAAAGAGAAGAAGGAGAGAAGGGAAGAGAAGAGGAAAGAGACACAGAGAAAGACGGAGAGACAGAGAGTGACAGAGACAGAGATTAGAGGCAACACCTGGCTTGCTAAGAGACCAGAAAAAACTGGGAACCATCAGTAGGTATAGTTACACTATGTTGAGAAATTTGATTTATAGAGCAAGGCTAAATTAACTTAGAGAGCAAGGAACCTCAGTTCTATGAAATGAAGGTAAACCACCAGCCCTTACTATTACTTTGGGCCTCCCTTATTGATCAATATAAATTTTGTTAACCAAAACATAATTTAGAAATATTTTATCCTAACACCCATAGCACAAATTTGGCAAATAGTAAGCATTTAATGTGTTTCTTGACTTGATCCATTTAGCATATTTTTTTAGGCCAAAATGGAAATACACTTCCCACACTCACATCCCACTCAAAGAAAGCCAACATGAATACCTTCTCTTTTAATCATACTTTTATTCATTTGTGAGCTCTTAAAAAGGCAAAGTATACAGAAGAGTTATGAGAAAGAGAGAAATGTAAGACTCACTGGGCTTGTGAAGTACATGGCTTCTGACAATGGAAATTTGAGCACATAAAACTGGCTATTGAATACTAAAACAATAATAACAGTCATAACAATAACGGCAGTTTTCAGTTGTCCTCTTCAATGTGCCTTACAAATATTATCAAATTAGTGTATCCCTTTTAAACACTTTGATGTAACTCACATCAGATATTCTCAATAGGATTTACACTGCTTCAAACTATAAAGAGAATTTGTCGCCAGACAAGTTTTCGCATCTCTAATTACAGCATCGTTTTTGCAGCTCTATAATTAAGAGTGAACTGCAATTTCCATTCCTACACTCCGCTGTAAAAACTCACTCTGAATTTAACATGGCATTTATTTTCTTAGTTCTAAAGCACATTTGCTTCAAAAATTGTGTTGAAATTAAATTTAATTCACCTATGCTCTGTGCTTATTTGCTATAGATGTCAGTCTTTTAAAACATATATCTATCTCAAATATGTCAACTTCATTTAATGAATTTTTTTTCATTCTTTATGTAATGATTTTCAGTCTTGCAACAGCAAGAATCAATCTGACTACAAACCACCCACTTATTTTCTTTTCATTTTGGGAGGCATTTTCCCCATGTTCTTTATCCTGCCAAGATATGGGTATGGGTTGTTGTCCCCTCCTCTTCTTTGAATATTATAATGGATACATAAGTATAATGAAGTTACTGATAAACCGTACAAATCAAAAAAAAATGAGAGCTTATCTAAAGATACTTGGACAAAGGTGGACCAAAACTATATCATAAACAAGTTTGGCCAATGACATTATTAATTTACCCATAGTACCACAGATTTTGTGGTACCATTTTCTCTGCAAATTTCTCTGCTACTCTAATCTTAGATTTGGTACAACTCCCAAATTAGCAATGCTTATTTGGTAAGGCAGTTTAGTCTACATTCAGCAGTAAAATATTGAACATTTCTATAGCTCCCACAAATACTATGGTACTAGGTGAGATAAAGCACAGGAAGTATATGAACAGGGATTGAAGCACAAAAAGACACTATTGGGAGGCATCAATGTATTAAAATATGCTGAGGAAGATGGCAGAACTGCAGAGGATAGTGAAAGAAGATGACAACAAAACAATCACCTGACAAAGAAAGGTTCAGAGGAGTAACAGATGAAAACAGATGTGCTAATGATTGAATGGCCACCCACTAGGAACTGAACAACACTTCAAGAAGATCTATGGAAGAAAGCAGAGGATATCTGAAGAAAACAATGTGTTGTGCAGAAAGGGGTGAAACAGTGTGGTGGAGAATGTCCTAACTATAACTGCTAGATCCAAATATATGGCAGTAATGAGAAATATTTGTCTGTGAGATTTGGAGTATAAGGAAAGGTAGGTATTGCAGAATTGGCACTGTTAAATTGTGGTGCTGAAGAACACTTTTGAGAGTCCCTTGGACAGCAAGTGAATCCAATCAATCAATTGAAGAATTAAAGAAATCAATTCAACCTATTCACTGGAAGGTCAAATACTGAAGCAAAACCTTAAATACTTTGACTACATAATGTGAAGACATGACTAACTGGAAAAGACCCTAATATCGGGAAAGTTTGAAGGAAAAAAGGAAAGGGGATGGCAGAGGATGAGATGGATAGATAGTGTCATGGAAACAATGAACATGAACTTGGACAGATTACAGGATACAGTGGAGGATAGAAATTCCATAGAGTCATGAAGAGTCAGGCTCAACTGAATGACTGAACAACAAAACCCTCATTACACTGTAAACTCCACAGCAATCAGTACTGTTTTTTGTCTTTCATTATATCCACAGTGCTTACCACAGTTCCTTCCATATAATCAGCATTCAATAAATGCCTCTTATCTGACACAATAATCTAATAATTGATACAGAGGTGAGCTATATTTATATTTTGTTTGGTATTTACCATCTTCTCTAATTCAGTCCTTATTTAGTAAGAGGTAAAACCCTAAAAATCTTCATGTTTGTATTTACAATACATTGGTTGTGCTCTGGATGAAGATTATGCTAAATACAAACAAATTACTCATCAACAACAACAAAAAGAATGATGCACCTGTTCATCATCTGTATGATAATGAAGAGCAAGTTGTTGGCATGGGAATGAACACCTGAGTATGAAATTATGAACTAATAGTAATTTTTGGCCTGATATCAAGTTAATCACTGACAAATCTTAATGTCACATTCTTTCAAGTAAACCCTCACCATTAGGCAATCTTATTAAGATATGAAGGATTGGATGTTTGTCTCTGAGGTGAATATGCAAATCATTACCTAGATTTCCCTTTAAATGTATCACCTATGCTATGGTTTCCAAATACTATAGGATTTGGCAATGGAGGATACCCAATAACTCCCTTTCCTTGTCCCTGATAAAAACACAGAATGCATGAGTCTTTTACTGACTTCTGTCCATTACAGTAAGAGCAGCCAGAGCTAAATACAGTGATATCCAAGAAGATAAGAAAGAAAATCCTAGGGCAAGCTGACAAAAGTTTTTTGGAGTCTCACAGGTCATTCATGTCCCCATTCCCTCATATGTTGTATGGATACTGTCATAAAGGTTGGGCCAATTCAATTAGGCTTAAATAATCATTTCTGCTCTACTGTTTATTTACAGAACCTCTGTTGCTCCCCTCTATTGTATTGCCCCAGCTAAGCTCCTCAACTTCAAATTTATCTTTAACATATCACTAGTAGAGTCAAATGGACATAGCAACATCTTAAAACTAACCACAAATATCCTCAATATATAACTACATAACTTAAAGGTATTGTTTTCAAATCTTTACAGGAAGGAAAGGAAGAAAAGGAAAGGAAGGAAAGGAAAGGAAGGAAAGAAAGGAAGGAAAGGAAGGAAAGAAAGGAAGAAAAGGAAAAGAAAGAAAGGAAGGAAGAAAAGGAAGGAAGGAAGGAAGGAAGGAAGGAAGGAAGGAAGGAAGGAAGAAAAGGAAGGAAAGGAAGGAAGGAAGGAAGAAAATGAAGAGAAGGAAGGAAGGAAGGAAGGAAGGAAGGAAAAAAGAAAGGATTGTGCACCACCATTCTTCTACTTCTATCCTCTATTTCATGTGAATCAGTCAAACCTAGGAATAGGGTGGGGTTCTTGCTGGGAGCTAAGTGAAGAATACTTAGGGTTTAAGGATGAGGGATCCATGATGAGGGGTATCTGATTGCTAAGATCTCTTCATTGAGGGCTGAAAACCCCATGATAATACCTGAGGGTCTGATACCGAAAGACAGAGGACCTCACCCTGAGGGTTGATGGCTTCATTTTTTATAATAAGGACTCCAAAGTGTAGGCTAAGGATTCTTTGCTAAAAGCTGAGATACATCTCTGAATGACTTTTATTGATTTCCTGCTTCTGCCTCTCACCCTAGATATGAAAACTGACTCAGGTTCAAAGAATTTTTGTGGCCATGTTGTTAGCAATTGCTGAAGAGACATGTTTGGAAGTAACAACAAGAAGGTCAAATCTTGTCTAGTTATACTTAGGAAAGTTACCTACCCTACTGACAAGAAGTGATTCACTCAGAGCCCTCTGCCCTCCAGAGAAAAAAAATTCAAAAGTTAAATCTCTACTGTTTAGGATTAGGGGGATAAAAACAGAGAGACTGAGAAAATCAGAAAGCACAGGAAAATTCCTAATGTAATGAAGAAGTTTTATGAACTAAGAGAATCCATGAATAATATTCTATGAGATGATTTTGATTCTGCCATTACTACAAATACAGCCTCACACTACAGAATAACCAATGAAAATTAGTTATGACTGGTAAAAAGAATCCAAGAGTGATTTGAAAGACTAAGAAATCAAAATGAATAAAAGGATAAGGAGTAAAATTAAAGCTTTTGATGAAAAGCTTGGGAGAATAAATATCTTTAAACAGAAGTTGAAAAGATTAACAAATTAGTAATTGGTAGCTAAAACAATTAGAGAAGTAGAATTCAAAAATGCAATGATAGAACAAAGAAAAGTTTGAGCCAAATAAAGGTAGTATGATTGGAAGAACATGTAATATATATACTAGTAAAAACAGGCTAGGAAACGAGACAAAGAGGTAATTTAGGAATCATAAGGATTCCAGAAAAAAAATTGTAAGTAAAAAACCTTAAAAGTATATTTCTATCAATCATAAAATAAAAATTACTCAGAAATTTTGGAAGATGGCAAAGTGAAAACAGAGAATCTATTGATACCGATCAGAGAAAATCCCCAAATTTAAAATCCCATGAAATTCATTGCCAAACATGAGAATTCTCTGGTCAAAGAAAAACATTGTATGAGCACAGTGAAAAAGAGATTACATACAACTCCAATCCAGTTTAAATTACAACTGACATGAGAAAGGAAAGAAAGGCTTAGAATCCAGCAATATTCACACTATGCCATGATTTATCCCCATTTTATGGAGATATAATACAACAACAATCACAACTGTGAATATGACAAGGAAAAGTTTGACCATAAAATTTAGATAAGTAGCAGAATGGATTAGAAAGCCAAACCCAGTATTATTGAGCAAATACTAAAATATAAATATTTATGAGTACTTGAAAAATTCATTCAGAATTAAATGGATAATATATAATATAGACCCAAAAATAGATGGATCAAAGAAAAAATTAAAGTTTTAAATAATATTAAAGAAAATGATGAGTCAATATATTAATATTTTAGAAATGTCATTATTTTATCTCTAAATACATCAAAAAAAGAAAAAAATCATGCTGTATGCGAAAACTCTAAATAATCAACAAATTAATAACCTCTAAGCCAATAGAAAAATGCTGAAAATCAAAGATATAATCTAAAAGTTTATTGAGCTGATAAATAATTCTGAAATTATTAAAAGAATAAGAAAAGTTAGACAAGGAATTAGCTAACTGGATCAAAGCGATAGAAGGGAGGCAGAGAAACAAATTCTAAAAATTAAGAATGAGATGGGCAAATTCACAACTAATTAAGATGAAAGTAAGATAAAAAGCAAAGTACATTTCAACAAAATTAGACCACATTATATCCTAACTGAACTAAATAGTTTTTAATGAGTAAATAATTATTATGAAAATATTCATATTAAGAGATCATGACATCAAGAATTTAAGTCAGTAAATCTTAATCAGATTGAACAAGATTCAAATGAATGCCTTAAGAAGAAAAAAAAGGTACATATTTATGAATGAATTCCATCAATAATTTTTTAAAAGTTAATATCTTGTGCTACATAAACTCTTCCAAAAATATAGAAAGAAATCACCTTACCAAACTACTTCTATTAGGCAAATATTGTTCTGATATTTAAAACAAAGAAAGATAAAGCAAAAAAGGAAACTATTAACCATTATCTCTAATGAATTTTGATTAAAAAATTGAATAAAGTACCAGCAAAGAGACTACAGCAATATTATATATTTATGTGTATGTACATACACATATAAATGTAATTGATCAGACTGACTAAATTGTATTTATACCTGGAATGCAGGTATGTTTCAGCATTAGTCAAATCAGATACCTTTTACAATTATAATTGGAGCATAAAATCTTAACCAAACAGAGAGATGATCACAAAAGGGATGATCACAAAATAGAAATTTTCAATTATATGAAATTGAAAAGCTTTTGTACAAAATGAATACAACTATAAAAAGAAGCAGTCGTCTCAGAAAAAAAATCTTTGCATCAAATATCTCTGATAAAGTTTTACTATACATAATACCTAGGGAATTCAAATATATAATGAAGAGTCATACCTTAATAGTTAAGTGATCAAAGGCTAACGACAGTTTACAAAAAAACTATAAACTATAAATAACTGTATGAAATCATTTTCCAAATCTTCAATAATAATGAAAATCAAAATCATAATCAAGTTTTACTTTAACTCAGAAAATTAACAGAGATTACAATATATAATAATGGTAAATTTGGCCAGTTAAAATCCATTTTAAGGTCCCCGTTTCCTTTTCTGCAATATGTTTCTTTTCACTTAGAAGCAATCATTGGGTAGCCCTTCCCCCCATTAAGACAAAGTTTTCCTCTTTCTTTCCATTTTTTTCCAATCTTTTTTGCCACCTCAGCTTTCTCCTCAGGTCTCTCATTATTCAGGAGAATACAAGAGTTATTTTCCCTTCATCATCAGCTTTTAATTGGATTACGGCACATCACATATCTATTTTCTTGTCCCCCTCCTCCCTTTTATGAATCCTTTCATTTCATAATTTAGATCCACAAAAAAAATATTGATTCACTTGTAGGCAGAGTATTGTAAGAGTTATTCCATGATGTTTCAGGGCTAATTCTCCACCATTATTTTTAATTTACTTCTGTTTTCACTCTTTTTACCTTGTTTACCTTTTGGAGAAAAAAAGGCACTTAATCATCTCTGCCTTGGTATTTTGTTGTTGCTATCCTTCATTGTTCATTTATCCTTCTTGTATTTTCCGGGTGTTTGAGAAGCAAATAATCTCTTCAGGTTTGATTTTCTTCCTAAAAATGTTTTGAATGCATCTTCATTATTTGATATCCATCTTTTTTTTTCATTTATAGTTAGGCTCAGATTTAGCTGGGCTACCTCTTTAGATTCATTGCTTTTTGGAAAGCATTATTCCATTCATTCCTGTGTTTTCTGGTTTCTTTGTATTTGAAGATCTTTCCCCTAGTCACTTACAGAATTTGTTATTTCTTAATAAATATATTAAATTTAATGAATACATACCTTGAATTTTTCAGCTCTATGTGTGTATGCGTTGTGTTGTGTTGTATGTGTGTGTGTGTGTGTGTGTGTGTTTCTAGAAGTGTTCTATACATTCTTTTGATTGACACTGGATTTTTTTGTGTTAAACTTCTGGAATATTTTCTTGTATTATTTCTTGCATCATAATGTTCAGGTTTTTTGTATACAGAAAGAGATGATGGTCTCTAGGTTCCCTTTTAGACCTAAATTTGTGATACTATGATTATCATCCTGTGGTCAGTCTGATGATTACCCTATTAAATTTTTCTGGTTTGTTCATTTAACAGTATACTCAGTCTATTATTAGACATATACTATAAAACTCTTACAACTAAGTAGAAGCTTCAATTTTTCAGTCTGCTCACATAGCCTTACAGAAAATAGGGCTTTCCCTATGCCACAATAAAGCAGAGGACAAGATCTAATGTGTGCACAGAGTCAGTGTTCAATAAAATGCTTTCTTGATCAAATTAAAAAACAGTTGAGCTTTTTCTTTTTTCTTTTCATCTCTTGAATTCTACCCTTCACCAACCCCCTCTATTCCCAGTTATCTAAAAGAATCGCCCCAGTTCCTTTCACCTTTCCCTCAAGAGCCAGAGCAAACTGTCACCAATATATCTCAGCACATGGTGAGATAGAACCTTATTTACATAAGTACTTTGAAAAAATATTGTTGGTTTTTCAACTGTTGACTATCATTCAAATCTGTAGGGAATTAGTTTTAAGAAAAAGCAAAAATAACCCCAGACAAAATTCCTTCATGGTATTGATTTACATTCCATTTGCATAACTTATTTTTATATTATATTTTGTTCATCAAAAACATCTTAAAATCTATCCTGTTCCATATAAAACATACCTGCCATTTTCTAAAAATATCACATCAATTTTAAGAAATTTGTTCAATTTATCTTCCTCTCCCCCTATAGGTTCTTGGAGCCACAGATTAGAATCGAGTGCCAGGTAGACACCAAAAGTGGATGAGCAGCCTTGGATAGGGCTTGGCAATTCTTCACATCAGAGGTGCTAGTCCTCCTTAAAACAAGAACCTATAGTGTGCACAGGGGCCACAATCCAGTAAAACCATCCAGGCAGAAAGGATAAACTAAGTTGAGGATAAACGAGAGGACATAAAGCTGTCAGTGAGTTAGGGGAATGTCTACCCCATGCATGTGAAGACTTTCTCCGGAAGAATGGGTGCATGAGAACAATTTGTTCTAAGGACCACGAAAGCAGCTGAAGCAGGTCCTGTGGAAAACTTAGAGCTTGATCAGATATTGAAAATTGCCGAGGTCATCCCCTGCATCCCAAGTCATTGCCAGTCATCTTGACTTTTATCTTGGCACTGAACTTTGATGACTCTGGAAGAGAGAATGAGGCTGATGAACATGCATTTCTGCCTCATACTCAATTTATTCACAAGTCTTTATCCCATGACATAATTGGTCCTCTTCAAAAATGAATGATGAATATATATGTATATATATGCACATGTGTGCATATAAAACATGTGTATAACAATATATAACGCACATGATGTGTTTATATGCACTTTGTATAAATTATGTGTGCATTTACACACATGTGTATATATTGTGTATATATAAAAAATATACACACACATGTGTGTGTATGTATACATGTGTGGAAAGGCAGAAAAATGAGTCTTTTATCTCATGTATGAAGGATTAACCTCCAAGGATGTTTTCTAAAAATGTGTTTCATATCTAACTTTTCATTATATTCTATTCATCTCCTTCACTACTTATTTAAAATAATATTTCATTTTCCCAATTACATGTAAATATAGTTTTCAACATTCATTTTTATAAGATTTTGAGTTCCAAATTTTTTTCTCCCTCCCCAAAATGTCAAGCAATATAATACTGGTTACACATGTGTAATTATATAAACATATTTCCACATTAGTCATGTTGTGAAAGAAGAAATAGAACAAAAGGGAAAAGTTAAAAAAAAAAGTGAAAATAGTATTCTTCAATCTGCATTAAGACTCCATAGTTCTTTATCTGGATGTGGATAGCATTTTCTGTCCCAAGTCTCTTGGAATTGTCTTGGATCATTATATTGCTGAGAAGATCTAAGGCATTCATTGTTGATCATCACACAATGTTGCTGTTATTGTGTACAATGTTCACCTGGTTCTGCTCACTTCACTCAACATCAGTTCATATAAGTCTTCCAGGTTTTTTTGAAAGTCACCTGTTCATCATTTCTTATAGTACAATACTATTCCATTACATTCATATGCCACAACAACTTGTTCAGCCATTCCCCAATTGATGAGCATCACCCTAATTGCCAATTCTTTGCCACCACAAAAAGAGCTGCTATAAATATTTTTACACGTGTAGGTCTTTTTCCCTTTTTTATGATCTCTTTGTAATATAGATCTAGTAGAGGTATTGCTGGATCAAAGGGTATGCAGTTTGATTGCCCTTTGAACATGTATCCAAATTGCTCTCCAGAATGATTGGATCAGTTCACAACTTCACCAACAATGCATTCGTGTCCCAATTTTCCCACATCTTCACCAACATTTATCATTTTCCTTTTCTGTCATATTAGTCAATCTGATAGGTGTGAGGTGGTACCTCAGAGTTTTTTTAATTTGCATAACTCTAATCAATAGTGATTTAGAGCTTTTTTTAATATGGCAATAGATAGCTTTAATTTCTTCATCTGAAAACTGCCTATTCATATCCTTTGACCATTTATCAATTGGGGAATTACTTGAATTCTTATAAATTTGCCATATTTCTCTATATATTTGAGAAATGAAGCCTTCGTCAGAAACATTTTCTATAAAAAATTGATTGCAATCATTCCGCTTTTTTTTTAATCTTGGTCGCATTGGTTTTGTTTGTGCAAAACCTTTTTAATTTAATGCAACTAAATGATCCATTTTGCATTTCATAATGTCCTCTATCTCTTGTTTGGTCAAAAATTCTTCTCTTCTCCATAGATCTTACAGGTAAAACTATTCCTTTCTCTCCTAATTTGCTTATGGTATCACCATTTATGTCTAAATCAGGCACCAATTTTGACCTTGGTAAGGGTGTGAGATGTTCTTTTATGCCTAGTTTCTTCCATACTATTTTCCAGTTTTCCCAGCCGTTTTTGCCAAATAGTTGAGTTCTTATCCCAGAAGCCAGAATCTTTGGATTTCTCAAGCAGTAGATTATTACAGTCATTTACTACTGTGTCTTGTGCACCTAATCTATTCCACTAATCCACCATTCTATTTCTTAGTCAGTACCAAACAGTTTTATGATTGCTGCTTTAAAATATAGTATTAGATCTGGTATGGTTACGCCACCTTCATTTCCATTTTTTTCATGAATTCCCCTGATATTCTTGATGTTTTCTTCTTCCATATGAATTTTTATTGTATTTTCCAGTTCTTTAAAACAATTTTTGGTAGTTTGCTATGGCACTGAATAAATTAATTTAGGTAGAATTGTCATTTTTTTATATTAGCTCAGCCTTCCCATGAGCAACTGATACTTTTCCAATTGTTTACAGTTGACTTTATTTGTGTGAAAAGTGTTTTTTAATTGTTTTCATATAGTTCTTGGGTTGTCTTGGCAAATAGACTCTCAAACATTTTATATTGTCTACAGTTATTTTAAATGGAATTTCTCTCTCTTCATCATGAGCTTTGTTGGTAATGTATAGAAATGCTAATGATCTGTGTAGGTTAATCTTCTATCCTGTAACTTTGCTAAAGTTGTTAATTATTTCAAGTGTTTTTTTTAGTTGATTCTCTACATATACCACCATATAATCTGCAAAGAGTGATAATTTTGTCTCCCCATTGCCTAGTCTAATTACTTCACTTTTTTCCCCTTCTATTATTGCTAAAACTAACATTTCTAGTACATACTGAATAAGAGTGATGATGATGGGCATCTTGTTTCACCCCTGATTTTATTGGGAAGGCTTCTAGCTTATCTCTATTATAGATAATGCTTGCTGATGGTTTTAGATAGATACTACTTATAATTTTAAGGAAAGCTCCTTTTATTTATTCCTATGCTCTGTAGTGTTTTAAAGAGGAATGGGTGCTGTATTTTGTAAAAAAAAAAAAAAAAAAAAAAAAAACGCCCTCTACATCTATTGAGATAATCACATTATTTCTATTGGTTTTGTTATTGATAGTGTCAATTGTGTTAATAGTCTTCCTAATACTGAACCATCCCTGCATTCCTGGTATGAATTCCACCTGATCATAGTGTTTTATCCTGGTGATCAATTATTGTAATCTCTTTGTTAATATTTTATTTAAATTATTCTATCAATATTCCTTAGAGAAATTGGTCTATAATTTTCTTTTTCTGTTTTGACTCTTGCTGATTTAGGTATCAGCATCATATTAGTGTCATAAAAGGAATTTGGTAGGACTCCTTCACCTATTTGAGGATTTAGGACCTCATTGGATGTGGGAAGTGAAAGAGAGAGGAGTTGATGCTTATAACTAAACTGTGAACCTGGGTGACAGAGGTTGGTGGTGCCTTCAACAGTAATAGATTCCATAACACACACAAAAAAAAGGAACTATTTTTTAAGCAATTAACTTTCAACTTGGACTCTGAAATGGACCTTCTGCACGACAAGAGTGAACACCTCTAAAGAGTAATAAAGTTATCTTTGTTAAATCTTTTTTTTTTAAGATCTTAAATAACATTATATTTTTTGTATCTGTTAGGTATATATATATGCATATGTATGTATGTGTATATATATGTGTGTGTGTATGTATGTATATGTGTGTATGGATGGATATATATATATATATATATTCCCATATAGATACAAAGAATATATAATAAAATTATTATTCCATGTGCCATAGACTCCCAGTAATAGAGAACTTTACACACACACAAACACACACACACACACACACACACACGGAATGTATTACTATATCCACATGCCTTGAATATATACTGACAAAGCATATGTGAAAGGAACTATTTTGTAGCTAACGGAATGCTGGAATTTGAGTTAAGAAGTCCGAAAGTTGCAGTCTCATCTCTGATAGTAGTTGTATGATCCTGATTAAGTCATTTAACTTCACAGAGATATAGTTTCCTCATTTGTAAAGTGGGGATAATAATAACACCATTTTCAAATAGTTGTTGTGAGGATCAAATGAACTAACATATGCCAAGTTCTTTGTAAACATCAAAGTACTATGAAAATATGAATTGTTACTCTTTAATATATTGATCTATATCACAGAAGGCTAAATGAAGAAGATTTGCGCTATTTAATGTAGAAAATCTATCAGTTGCATGACAATTACACACAGGCCTAGAGCAGAGAAGAGGGTGATATAGCCTAGACAAGGGTACTTTCCCAGTGTTTTGAGATATGTCAGTCCCACTGAGAAAGTGTTGCATTAGGTCTGTGTTTGAGAAGGAAACTACATATTCAGGTTGTTAAATACATATCCAATTCCAATGTTCACTAGAAGATTTGACCTCCTTCAATAGATTAGCAAGAGGTACTCTAGCTAACTGAAGGAGTTGGGAGACAAGATAAACCCCTTTTCTCTGACTTTTTTTCAGAACCCTAAGATTCTTTTAGGCTCTGTAGGTTTATAGTCTCCTGCTAGGTTAAGTAGATCAATGTAGCTGAAGCTGGGACTATTAGAACTTACTTGATTACATGATCAAACAGTCCATGTGGAGCCAATTCCTCTTCCTTTTTTTTTTAAAGCATTCAAACAGTCTTGCTAACTGTGAAGGATCTTTGGTTTGAAGCTGTAACTGAATACAGTATCTAACTATTCTAGATTGGCAGTTCTGAAAGCAGAATTTGATTTTCCTTCATTCCCATATGATGGATAGACTATTGAGTTCTCCGAAACTATTAGAAAAATGAGGGAGCAGGTTATATTCTGACTGAGTACTTTAAAATGTTTTCTTTTTTTTTTCAGCTCAGTCCTTGAGGAGATTGCCTCCTGGGTCACTGGTTCAGATGAAAGTCGGTGCCCATCAATTGTTTCAATTGCCTCTAGGATTCCTGGAATACTTAACTTTTCTGAGCCAGAGTTAAATCTATAATATTAAGAAAGGCCTTGAAGTAAGACGGGGACTTCAAACAACTGGGTTCTGGTAGCTCACACTAGCAGATCAGAAAGAGATAAGCCATGAGGTAAGAGCTGAAAATTGATCAGTCTGGAAGAAAGAAGAGGCCCTCTTGTGATTTCCCCATCTTCCAACCCATGGCAATGAGTAGGCTCCCTTCCTAAGGGTAACGCTGTGCCTCTACATCAAGGGTAAGTCAGATGCAATACTTGCTCAATAGCATTGACTCCCCTCTGTTATCCGAATGGTTGCTAGCAAGTTGGCTGAGAAGAAACTAGAGAATCCATCACAACCAAAGGCAGGACTTCATATGTGTACATTACTGAATAATTGTAGGCAAAATGCATTAGCCACATCTACTAGGCTTACTTTATTGCAACTGGATATAGACAACCTTTCCAGAAACTGATCCACCACAAGAGTTTTCTTCTATGACAAGTCCTAACTTAAGGTCCAGAATGAGTTAGTACATAGTCTCTTGCCACTGAAACAACTGGCAGCTCTGTTATTTGGAAGCCTCATACCTGAAGGGATGTGAAAAGTTTCATTGAGCTCCTAAATGAACCCTTCCACATCATTTAACAGGAGGAGAATTTTCTATATAGTAACAAGTGGGAAAAGAGTAGCCTGCCTCACAGACTAGTCACAAAGAAAAATATTGTGGCTCTGGACAGTAAGGAACATCTAGGGGTGGAGATTCTGGGATAATTTGCTCTGGGCCAAGAACTCCAGGAGTTCTTTTACTCATCTGATCAAAGAGTTCAAGGAATTGATTATGTTATCAATAAGCATTGACTTTAGTGGTTTATGGAGCCAGTATTCACATTATTCAAGGTGGTAAAAGTGCCTTAGAATAGGGTAGGCAGTATGCTGCAATTATTAAGGCATTTCCAAGGTCTCTGAAACACCATTGGAGACTCACAAGGTAACATATAACTCAGTCTTTATCTGTCACAAGTAATTTTTGCTTCAAAAGACATCGGTCAATACTGTCAGATATTTCTTAAAGGGTAAGAGTGGGGGGCAAACACATACCAATTATCTAGTTATTGAGGCATCCAAAAAGCTTCATAGGAAACTCCAGCCAGGGAAAGATGGGCAGAATCCAAAACCATAGCACAAAACAAAAGGCAGTCTTGGTCAGGAACCAGAGTAGCTAGAGAAAGCCAAATTTGAAGGAGTAAGAAAGGAAGGGGAGGCCAGGAAATGGAACTGGGGATTTCAAGCCTCCTTGCTTGGTTTGATAGATATCCAGAGGCATGCTTCCAGAAATGTCAGTGACATAATTGTGTGATATAATCTGCCTTCTTGTAGTTGGGCCTTGTTGCAAGTACTGCTAACCCACCTAATATAGGAAATGGCAGTGTTCTAGTAGGCCCTCTTCATACTTCATTTCTGTCGATAAATACATACTGGACCTATGATTTCATTGGTTAGAAAATTCTTGGACAAGAACACTCCTTTTATTAATGTACCCACTCTGCAGTTTATAATCTAAGAGCTGACTCCCACCTATAATCTAAGGCATTTAGAGATCAAATGACTTGTCCGTGGACAAAAACAAAACAAAACAAAACAAAAAAAAAAACAACAGTAGATGTCAGAGGCAATACCTGAACCCTGGTTTTCCTTCTTCTGAAACTGGCCTCCATTCTGCCATACTGCCTCACAACTGCTTTCATGGTGTTGGTGAAGTTGTGGAAATAGATAAGCACTTCTTTTAGAAGAATTTTAAATATTGTCATTTCTATATAAATTAAAGAGATTCTTTAGAGAATCTCTCTAGGTAGCACAATGTTTCAGGGTCAAATAATCTGATGCTTGTGTCATAACTATAAAATTTCCTCGCTGGGGAAAAGCCTTCACAGGGTCAGAGAGACACTGAAATCAACAATGAGAAATAAAAGGAAAGAAAGAGATGTGGTTGCCATGACCAAGGATGAAAGGAGAAAGCTATCTGATCTCCTCTCAACTAGACAGCATCAAAGGAAGCTAAAATTCAGGAAAAAGTTATTGAGTTTGTGAGAAGCTTTTAACAAATGAAATCTAAGGTAGGAGCAGTAGTAACAACCCAAGGAAAATAAATTTGACCTTTTAGGCATCACTGAGACTTAGTGGAATGAGACTCATAATTAGAATGTAGTTTTAGACAGGTACGTATTCTTTTCAAAAGATATGTGATATTTAAGATTGTCAGGATAAGAGACAGTATGGTATCTTAAGAAGGTATATGTATATGATGAAATTCAAGAAGCAGCAAGGTAGAAAATGAAAATTGACAGAGGGACAAAAAGAAGGAATTCTATAATCAGAAAATACTACAGACCACCTGGACAGAAGTAGAAATAGATGAGAAGTTTGGGAAATATTGACAGCCTACCACATAGCTAAGATATGGGAGAGCATTGATTGTTTGGGTTTGTTTTACTAGACTATAATTTCAATGGAATAGGGAGCTCCCAGTGAGGAACTTCTTTTATCAATGCAGTTTGGTCCCTTCTCTGCTATAATCTTAGAGTTGATTTGTAACACTAAGAGTATAAACACTAAAACTTGCCCAAGGTCACAGAGCAAATGTATATCAGAGGCAGAACTAGAGCCAAGATCCTTCTGAATCTAGGGCCAGCTTTCTAACCACTTTGTAATGATGCTTTTCTTAATAACGATAGGACAATTTAATTATCTAGGCATCTATAGAGCCACTCTTTTTGCCAAAGGCAAAGCAGTTAATAATTTCTTGAACTGTTTTAATGGCAATGTCATCCAAAAAGAGGGGATTTCATTCAAATTTTGTATTTATTTATAAAGTTCAACCTGATTCACATAAATAGGAAGTAATTAGTAGCAGGGATAAAAATGATGGAAACTTTTGGGGGGAAGTAATAAGTTTAAGTAGGATAGACTAAAACTGCAGAGGAAATTAGACATAGGAAAATGAGAATCTCTCAAGAAATAAAAGAAGCAATTCTTTTAAGAAGGAAAAATGGGAATTATTTGAATAGACTAACTTGGATACATAAAGAAACTAAGCAAATTAAACTTTTAAATTGTGCACGAGAGATGCAATGAGGGCAAGTAAAAGGAATAATGCAAAAAAAGTGTCACTATTCCTCTAAGAGTATTAGAAGTTCTAAGCTTAGAATAGACTGGTAAAGAAGACAAAGGTCAACACAACAAAAACAAAACAGAGAAGACATGGAGAGGGAGGGAGCATTTTTGATATACTGGGAAAAGAAGAAAATAGAAATAGCATTGGACTCCTACTTAGGGTGGATGGGACAATAATAACACCGAGAGAAAATACAAAGCTTGTTCAATTCTTATTTTGTCTGTTTTTTCTGCCAATGAGATGAACTGTGAACTGAAAATTACAGAAGCTTTGAAATGATTGATAGTGAGCTGATTCTGAAGATAAGTAAGAACATATTAAGGGAGCAATTGAACTTCCCTTGGTCAATTCAAGTCACTTGATCCAAATGAGTCACATCCTTCCTTAAGTACTGAAAGAAGTGGTATAAGCAACCATTAAGCCACTTTTGTTGATATTTGAAATATTCTGGATACTAAGAGAGGGACCTCAAGAGGCAGTATAAAATGAGTAGATAAAAGAGGGAAATTAGGATTGAAATAAAACAAAAGCAAGCAAACAAAAAGAACTTATTAACAATTAAAACAATTTAAAAATGTAATGTGTGGGTTACCTAAGAAGGTAGTAAGTTCCTGTTCACTGAAGGTCTTCTAGCAAAGGCTGGATGACCACTGGTCAGGTGTGCTATAACTCGGATTATTTAGTATAGACAAGACTAGACAGCCAGTGAAAGTTTTCTTTTCGTTCTGAAATTCTATAATTCAAAGAGTGGTGTCCAACTCTAAATATGGTTACAGATACAAGAAGTACTTCACACTATTACAGCTTATGTTAACAAATGGAATAGAAGCAGAAGACAGTTTGGACCATAATGGGAATAAGCTTCAGAGGCTCCACTCACATCCAATTTAGAGAAAGACATAGACAATCTAAACTTGTACTATAGATAGTGCTGATATACTATCATTATGCCAGTCGAATTTTTGGTGAGGTCCATAGCACAGATGGTATCAGTTGTTATACTTCTAAGAAAGGCAATAAAAAACTCATGTAGCATTCCTTTGGTTCCCTGGTTTTTTCATCTGGTCTATGAGTAAGCTCCAGAATTAGAACATAGAGTAAATCCAAATGGGGATATGATGGACATGGCATGTCCTGCCCATATCACCTGACACCAGTGTATTTTATATTGAAGCTAGATAATGCAGTGGATAGAGTGCTCAAGCCTCAGAAAGATCTGGGTTCAATTGCAGCTTCAGATATTTATTAGATGTATGACCCTTAAGTCATTTAACTTCTATTTGCCTCATTTTTCTCATCTGTATAATGGTGATAATGGCACTCACCTCTCAGGATTGTTGTGAAGATCAAAGTAGATACTAATTAGAAGAACTTAACAGCTTTGTTTTTATTTTCCAATGTGCCTGACCCATAATAGGCACTATATAAATGGTGGTTATCATCATTTTACCCTCCATGCCTGAGCTCTGTGCAACACTGGGAAAGATTTCCCAGCATCAGCCATATGTCAGACTTCCCTTGGTCTCATTCATAATGCCTACTCTGACTCCCACCTATAAATTTTTCCTTGGGGGCAAATAGATTCCATATTAATTTAACTCACATATTATTAAGTACATTTTATTGTTCATGTTTGAGTCCATGGTATCTTGTGCATGTTTTTTTTCAGGCATTGAAATGAAATAATTAAGTATAACATAATTTTTCCTGGTATTATCTTCCATATTCACAAATATGATACTGGTATAACCTTTGTATGGTTATAGAGAATTTCTGATTTTATGGTTAAAAGTATAAATATATGATCCAGGAATCAAAGTGCTTCCATGTATGTGATCAAAATGTCATGACCAAAATACTCTTTGTTTTTATATGAATTTAAGTCAAATTCTCAGAATATAAATGCTTCATAAATAAACAAGATGGGGTTAGATAGCTTTGCTCCATCTGATTAGCACAAGTGTCTGCCTTGGTTGTCCCCATCCCTAAAGCTAAATTGACAAGAAAGCTGGTTAGAGGAAACCAAGAGGGAAATAATAATTTTGAAAGAATAGACTCTGATCATGAAAAGAGGCTGAGTTCCTCAATGATACTAAGAGAAAGCAGAGTCAAGATGTTGATTGGATCCTGCCTGTGACTATTCCCTACCACTTCATTAGAACTGAACAATATAGTTCAGCCAAGACACAACACAACAGGAAAGAAAAAGAAGACTAATAATTCTTCTTGTAACAGAACTGTGAATATAACATCTGGTCTATGGTTGGGCTACAGGGTTCCTCAATTTTCTAATACACTCTTCTCTTGCCCACAAATTTAAGGTCATGCCATTAAACACTAGGAAAAATGTCTCTTTGCTCTTTATAATAGGCTTACCTCAGCCTAAGTAGTGAAAACTATTTGAGGACAACAAGTTGAAACTGAATACTTATCTTTTAAAGTCTAGTAAATAATGCTCATGGAAATCATAGAGATCCCATCAAATTTGTCTAGCTTCCATTATGAAGACTGTTTGTTATCTAATGGGTTAATCAGGAAATGTCCCCCAATAAATTTGTGGTGCTTACAGATTATTGAACCTTTGGAACTTCTGATTGATTTTCCACACCTTCTAGTTTGAGGAATGGCTATGTAAATTGTGGTATATTAATATGATAGATGACTATTGTGCTGTAAAAAATGAGGATATAGATGACTGCAAAAATACATGGAAAGACATACAAATTAATGCAGAGTGAAATGAGTGGAACCAGAGAACAATTTATACTATAACATCAAAATAAAAATGAACTCATGAAGAATGAAATGAACTAACTAGGAAAACAAAATATACAAAGACAACATTGTAAAAACACACTTGAAAACTTTAAGAATGATGATCAATACAAAGACCATTTAAGATTCTAGTGAACCAATGTTGAAAGTGCCCTATTACAGAGAAGGGATAGATTTGAGGTGATCAATGAAACATATTTTTATGCACAGTTATTGGGAGTATTTGCTTTGCTTAACTAAAGATTTGTTTAAAAGAAATGAGTTTGTTTTTCAACGATGTGGTGGGTGGGAGTTAGAAGGAAAAAAATTTCTCATTTAAAAAAATAGAGTTATGGAAGTGCTACAGATGTAAAATGCTGCATGCATTTTATTCTTGGTCTTATTTAACTTCTTTGTTTTGTTACAAGACTTCTTATGAAGTCAAAATAATCTGTAAATATGTGCAACATAGATCAAAATACAGCAATAGAGTTATGAGGAGGAAGAGGAGCAAAGATGGTAGAGTAAAAGGAGCATTCTAACCAAACTCTCCTAACATTCCCCTCTAAATAAAATAACATATCAAGTGAATTCTAAAGTGTTATAGTCAACAAAAGGTCTAGGTGAGATATTTCTCCAGCCCAGGACAATTTAGGAGGATAGAAGTTGAAGTCTGTGGCATGAGAGTAGGGGCTGGGTCCAGGAGCAAAATATGGTAGCAAAACCAGTTGTGGGTTTTGAAGACAGAGGCAATGGCAGCAGCAACAGTGGTGACAGCAGTAACAGAAGCATTTACTGCTTATAAAAGGATTAAACATTTGGTCAAAAAAAGATCACAAGGATACCTTATTCTAGCACTGGGCACAGGGCGAGGTGCCATTTGGCAACTCCAATGCCCATTACCCATTTCTGGGTCTCAGTTCCAGGGCAGAGAAGAGAAATTACCATCTCAATGAAGCAAGGGACCTAGTTCTGCATCACAGTTCCAAGGAGCAGAGGGGTTGTGGTTATGAAAGGAGGGTCCCAACCTGGGTAAATATTAGAAGATACATCAAAAGAGCAGTGACCACACCTTTCTACAGATCACACCAACTTGGAAGCACTGAAAAATTCTAGGCATCAAAAACTGGTTGTGAAAATAGCAAGGGGAAAACCTAAAGCTTGGGACAATAATCCTCCACTATCTCAGAAGTAAGCAGAGCCTATTTCTAACATAAAGCCCAAAGTCATGAAACAGGCTCAGAGAACGAGCAAACAACAACAAAAATAACCATTAAAAGCTACAACAGTGATAGGGAAGCTCAAGATACAAACTCTGAAGAAGTCTGAAAGATAACTGCGAATTTGGCCCAAGTCCAAAAGGAACAAAAAAAATCAAAAAGAACCAAAAAATATTAAAAAGAGCAAAACAAAATTATTTTAAAACTCAAATAAGAGCAATGAAGGAAAAAATTGGGAAAAGAAATCAAAGCAATGCAAAAACATAATGAAAAGAAAATTAATAACTTTGTAAAAGAAGAATAAAAATATTAAAGAAAAAAACTCCTTAAAAAATAGAATTGCCCAAATGGGAAAAGAGAGATGCAATGTCACTGAAGTAAAAAACTCCTTAAAAAAAAATCCAGAATTGGCCAAGTTGTAAAAGAGGTACAAGACTTTAATGAAAAAAATAATTTCTTAAAAATTAGAGTTGGTCAAGTAGAAGCTAATTTTGTCATGAGAAATTAAAAAAAAAAATTTAAAAAACACGATGAAAAGATAAAAGAAAATGCAAAAATGGAATATAATTGACATAGAAAATATATATCAAGGGGAAGCAATTTAAGAATTATTGGACAACCTGAAAGATACAATAAAAAAAGGCAAAACACCAACTTTCAAGAAATTATGAAGAAATGAGTGTGAATGACCAAAAGACAGAAGAGATCACAGGAAATAAAATGGAAAATTTTAATTACATGAAATTAAAAAAGTTTTGCAAAAAAAAGAAAATGCAGCCAAAATTAAAAAGAAAGCAGGAAACTGGGGAGGGGGAGATAACATAAAGTTCCTCTGATAAAGTCCTCAGTTCTCAAACACATAGGGAAGTGACTCAAATTTTAAAAAATAAGAATTATTCTCTAATTAATAGTAAAAAAGATAAATGGTGGAAGGGATGTGAAAAACGCATACACGAATGCACTGTTGGTGGAGTTATGAATTGATTCAACCATTCTGGAGAAAAATTTGGAATTATATCCAAAAGACTATGAAGTTGTGCATATCCTTTTGACCCAGCAATACCACCACTAGGCCTGTACATATCCCAAAGATATCAAAGGAAAAGGAAAAGAACTTATATGAACAAAAAATATTTATAGCAGTTCTCTTTGTGGTGGCAAAGAATTGGAAACTAAGGGGATATGCATCAATTGGGGAATGGCTAAACAAGTTGTGGCATAAAATTCCATTGTGATGGAATACTATCATGCTATAAGAAATGACAAACACGGTGGTTTCACCAAAACCTGAAAATATTTGTATGAGGTGTCACAAAGTAAAGTGAGAAGAACCAGGAACATTGTACAGAGTAACAACAATATTGTAATATAAATCAGCTGTGACAGACTTAGCTGTTCTAATCAATGCAATGACCTGAGACAATTCCAAAGGTCTCATGATGAAAAATGTTAACCACCACTGGAGAGAGATATAATGAAGTCTGAGTAGAGATCAAATCATAATTTTTTTCCCTTTATGTTTCTTGCTGTTTGTTTTGTTTTGCAATATAGTTACTGTGGAAATATTCTTTGCATGACTTCATTTATAGAATGAGTATTATATTACTTGCCTTCTCAATGGGTGGTTGAGATAGTGGAGGGACTGAAGAGAAGCTGGAAATGAGAATGCTAATTTAATTTTTTTAATCCAAAAACACAACAAAATTGAAAGTGCCCCCCCCAAAAGCCTTTTAATGAAGTCTGTTACTAATGCTTCCTCCATCACAGATTGCTTGATTGGTTTTGAGCTAAACATTGGTGCCTCCTAGAGGACAGATTTCAGTGACTAGGGTTTCCTCCAAAATGTATGGGTGGGCTTCCAGGAAGATGAACTCTGTCCCACTTTTTGATGGTATATAATAAAAGTCAACAGAGATGATCAATCCTTTTTGGCTTGTTTCTCAGACTTGTTATATTTTGAAAGACCAGAAAAAGTACAGCACAGCTAAGATCATTGATCTCAACTCCTTGGTCGGAATTATTAAAGCTACCCTGGGGCAAAAGCACATAGAATCCTGAGGTACTTGCCCACATGGCCTCAGAGGGGCACTATGAACAAGATAATTGTTAAACTTATACTACCTACTTAGAGAAATTAAATAAATTATTTAATAGGAAACTGGAATCTCAGAAATATACCTGTATTACTGATTGCTAACAACTGATACAATGTAAAATAAAATACATATGACAGAGCACATGTACAAAGATGGCATCCCTATATGCGTAATTATCTTAGGAAATTAATTCACAAAAGTACATATTAAAGGTTATTTAGCTATATTTCCATTATATTGCTAAGTTAGGTATTAGAAATATCTAAGTTAGCTATTAGGAATATCATTATTGTAAAACATTAATATAATAAAATATGTAACAAACTAATGTAATATGTATTTCTTATGCTGTTTCACATAACTTCTCAGGCATGCCATTTAAATGAACAATAATAATAGTCGTTATTTTATCCTCATCCTTATTATCATTATTATTATTTCTATCTTTTATAGTGTTTAATGCTTGCAAAGCACATTTATAATTAGTCTCTTCTTAAATCCTCACCACCAGATGAGGGATCAGGAGGAGACAAAGGTTAAGGGACCTGCTCATGGTCACATAGCTATCTGTATCTGAGATAGAATGAACACAGATATTTCTGACTCCAGATCCAGCGCTCTATTCACTGTACCATCTAGCTGACACATGAATTTATATGTGTGTAAGCAAAATTTTAAATTAGCCTTGAACAATTTCAGAATTTTTAATTATTTTTGGTAGTTTGTTGCCAAAACCATATCCAAGTCTCTATCTGAAATCTGGGAGCTATCTAAATGCTATAATCCCCTTTTCATTCTAGACATTCTTCTCATAGTACGTAATGCACTGCTTGGCACACAGTAGGAGCTCAATGAATGTTACTAATTAGAGTCTAATAACTTATAAACATTTGAGTATGCTTTTATTTTACTTTGTTCAAATGAGTACATAGCTTTCTTATAAACAATTACTGTGATGCTCAAAATGCCTCTCACTTGCTCGCAGATTTTTTTCCTCCTTTCATCTGGAAATATTGATCTGGATGTCTTTGCCAATACCACAAATTCAACATATTCCGAAACTAAACTCATCACTTATATTCAAAGCCAAATTATGATCCAAATTTCTTGACGGCATCACCATTCTCCTTGTCATCTAAGCTCAAGCTCTCTCTCATTCATAGTATCATTGATTTAGATCTGGAAGGGAACTTAGAAGTAATTCTGCCTAATCTTTTCATTTTGCTTATGAGGAAACAGATATAGAGAGCTTTAGTGACTTTCCCCAGAGTTACACAGCTAGTCTCAGAAATAGCATTCATTCTTTTTCCTTCCTTAACCCCATTTCCCTCATCTAATCCATATCCATGTTTAACCACTGTCTGTCTACCATATTTCTCAAATGTATCTTTGTGTTCACACTGGTACCAACCTAGTTCAGAGACTTCTTATAACCTAGACTACTATGAAAGCCACTCAATAGATGTAAATGTTTCTAGACATCATTTTCTCTAATCCAACATTCACAGAGCTGCCAATAGTCATCTTATAAATAGTTCTGGGTTATGTCAGTCTCTACTTCAAAAATCTTCAGTAGTCACCCTCACCCATGTCCTATAGAATAAAAAAAAGTTGCTTAGCCTGACATTCAAGACCTTCCATTAAATCATCCTGTTCTAGCTTATCCCATAGTATTACCCACTCACATATACCAAATTCTATTCATATTGAAATTAAAATTGCATGATCACATCCTAATGGCTCACAACTCACATGTGCAAATATTATCCATACATAGTTTGAGATCTTTTCTAAAAGATCCCCTTACAGAAATCTGCTTTCAACATTATCAGCAATGTCAAACCAAAGTCTTTGAAAATGCAAGATTAATATTCCATTGAATCATATAATGTTGATTATCCAGATAATTTAAAGAAGGTATTTTCAAAAGATGGAAGAGTAGATAATGAAGGATAAGGATACATGAGTTACATTTTACTTGAGAAAAATATCTGGAGAGCTAAAAATGAAAATGAGCCAATGAATATTTAGCACAACAAAAAGGTTTAGACATATTGTGGATAAATAGAGGATGGGAAAGAAGAAGACTACTGATGGCAGAGTGGAATAAGAATAATGCACCACATAAAGAAAGTAGGGTTACTTAACTCTTTATTTTCCTTCTATTTGCTCTGCCAAGAAAAATTATATTCAACCTGAGAAGTGGGGGGTGGAGGGGGATTGGAGTCTGTTTAGGAGAGAGATGAAATTCGTGTTAAGTTAGGAGTAAAAGATTACACAACTACTCTCAATGCATGTAAGTCAAGATGCTCAGATTAATTCCCCCCCAGAGTACCAGAAGCACTGGTGGCAATGACTTCTTAGTTACTTAGGTCACTGTCATGACCTCTGAAAGATTGTGGAACATAGGAAAAATGACACAGGACTATTTTGTTGAGTGTCTATTTTATGTGAAACATGGCATAATATTCAGAGATCCATATGACCTGGCCCCTGTACCAGATTTCAAAATGTTACAGAATTACCATTAAAACTATTTAAGATCAATTAAAAAATAAAAATAAAATAAAAGCAGAAAAACAACTCAGACTAGTTACAGAAGCAATCTCAAAGCAAACTCCTTAGAGGAAAGATTTCCTATTTGACAGCCCAGAAGACTGGAAAGCAGGCTTGCAGAATTTAGTTTGAGAACAACATCAAAAGTCTATACACAGGTTTCTTTCAGGTTCCTAGTCGTACCTTAATATACCACAACCTTCTTACTGGGCTGGGGGTTTAGGAGATCTGTAGATGTACCAGAATACAATAGTGTAGACTTTTTTATCTTAGTACTTTAGGATTCCTGGTTATTGAAGATACACCTGCTGCCATTTCTATTTTCTTCCTTTTTCCCACTTGGTTCCTCTCTACTGCTTAAGCATATGTGTATGTATATGTATGTGTGTGTGTGTATGTGTGCATATATATAAATATGTATGTGTATGTATATGTGTGTATGTATATATACACATATAGATATATAATTAAAAACAAAAGAGATAAGGTTGAAAACATTGCTATGAGCTTTAAGGGAAGGGGAATGGTTTGACTAAAAAAGCTCTTTACAAAGTTTCTATTTTAAATTAACTTAAATTTAGTCATATTTTAGCTTCTTTAGTTTGACGAAAAATTATTCCCTTTATTACTAAGTATTCAATAAATATGTGCATTTTTTAAAATTCCCTAGGTGTATACCCAAATGAAATTGGCTATTCACATCTACAAATAACATTTCACATATCACTCTAAAATAAGAAACAGTGGATGTTATCTTAATTTAAAAAGTTACACACACACACACACACACACACACACACACATAAAAAAACAAAAAACAAGAGCCATTTCCCACTACATAAGTGGTAATAGTATATGAACAGTTTTTGGAAGAAATGAAAATGATTAACAATCACGTAAAAACATGCTCCAAATTAGTAATTTGGATAATACAAAGTAAAAAAAAAAAAGCTGAGATTTTACTTCACAAGTTGGTTCAGAAAAGAAAATTGAAAAATCAATTTTGGAAATACTTTGGAAATAGAGACATACTAATATACTTATAAAACTATGAATTGTTTCACTTCTTCTGCAAAACAAATTGAAAGTATTAGACAAAAATATTAAATTGCTCATATCTTTTGACTCAGAGATACCATTGCTGGGCATAAACCAAGAAAATGAAACACTGAGGGACAAGTCCCATATATATACCTAAATATTCATGGGTGAACTTTTTGTGGTAGCAAGAGGAAAAAAAAGAAAATAGTGGATATTCAATTGGGGAATAACTGATCTAATTGTGCAATATGAATGTATAGGAATGATACTGTTGAATAAAATAACAACAAATATAAAGGATTCAAAGAAACTTGGGAAGATACATAAACTAAAACAGAATAAAATAATGAGATCTATGAGAAAAATGTGACCATGACCAAAATAACATAAATGTAAAAAATACTAAAGAAAATCAGAATTCAGGGGGTGGAGCCAAGATGGAGGAGTAAAAACAGTAACTTACTTGTGCTCTCCCCCAAACCCCTCCAAAAACCTGTAAAAAATGGCTCTAAACAAATTCTAGAGCAGCAGAACCCACAAAAAGACAGAGTGCAATAAATTTCTAGCCCAAGACAATCTGGATGGTTGATTGGAAAGGTCTATCACACCAGGCTGGGAGAGAAACACAGTTTAGTGTGGGTACACAGGCAAAGACCAGGCCTCAGCAAATCTGGAGCAGGCTTCAGAGGACTGAATCATGGGCAGCTATGGTGGTTTCCAGACTTCTCAACCCACAAATGCCAAAGACAATTTAGAAGGTCAGTAAGAAAAGTCTGTGACTGCAGTGAGAAAGAAGATCGGTCCCAGTCCCAGGACCAGTGCAGCCCCAGGGCAGTGGCAGCTTCCAGAGCTTGTGGCCCACAGACTGAGGGGGAATCAAGTGGCTGATCAGAGGGGAATCGCAGGGATCTCTTTGTTGGTGCTGAGGCAGGATTTTTTTGCTTTGCCTGCTCTTGGATCTGAGTCACAGTTCTGGGTAGCAATCCTGGGGCAAGGAAGAGTGCTGGCATGGCGGAGCTTGTAGTGGCAGTGGAGAAGGAATCCTCCTCACAGTTCCAAGGCAGAAAAGAGTGCTTGTGGTCACTCATAGACCAAAGCACAGGCCAGGAAAGGCATAAACACCTCCCCCTTGATCATGCTAGCTTGGAAGAACTGAAAACTTACAGGTCCCTAGAAGTATCTCTGAAAACAGCTGCACAAAATCCAAAAAGCTTGGGACAGTACATTCTCCACACTGGAAGCAGACCCCTACTTTAACAAAGAGTTTAAAACCCAAGTAATTGGCTGGGATCATGAGTAAACTGTGCAAAAAAGTCAGACCATAGAATCTTTCTTTGGTGATAAAGAAGATCAAAACATACAATCAGAAGAAGAAAACAAAGTCAGAGCTCCTACATCCAAAGCCTCTAAGAAAAATATGAATTAGTCCCAGGCCATGGAAGAGCTCAAAAAGGATTTTGAGAAGCAAGTAAGAGAAGTAGAGGAAAAACTGGGAAGAGAAATGAGAGTGATGCAAGAAAATCGTGAAAATCTAGTCAACAACCTGCTAAAGGAGACCCAAAAAAATACTGAAGAAAATAACACCTTGAAAAACAGCCTAACCCAAAAGGCAAAATAAGTTCAAAAAGCCAATGAGGAGAAGAATGCCTTCAAAAGCAGAATAGGCTTAATGGAAAAGTGAATGGATTCACTGAAGAAAATACTTCCTTAAAAATTAGAATGGAGCAATTGGAAGCTAGTGACTATTTGAGAAATCAAGGCACTGTAAAACTAATCTAAAAGAATGAAAAAATAGAACACAATGTGAAATTTCTCATTGGAAAAACAACTGACCTTGAAAATAGATCCAGCAAAGAGAATTTTAAAATTATTGAATTATCTGAAAGCTATGATCAAAAAAAGAGCCTAGACATCATCTTTTGAGAAATTATCAAGGAAAACTGCACTGATATTCAAAAATCAGAGGGTAAAATAGAAATTGAAAGAATCCACAGATCACCTCCTGAAAGAGATACCCAAACAAAAACTCCTAAGAATATTATAGCCCAATTCCAGAGTTCTCATGTCAAGGAGAAAATATTACAAGAAGCCAGAAAGAAACAATTCAAGTATTGTGGAAACAGAATCAAGACAACACAGGATTTAGCAACTTCTTCATTAGGGGACCACAGGACTTGGAATATGATATTTTGGAAGGCAAAGGAGAAAGGATTACAACCAAGAATCACATAGCCAGCAAAACTGAGTATAATTCTTCAGGGGAAAAAATGAACATTCAGTGAAATAGAGGACTTTGAAGCATTCTTGATGAAAAGACCAGAGCTGAATGGAAAATTAAACTTTCAAATATAAAACTCAAGAGAAGCATGAAGGGGTAAACAGGAAAGAGAAATCATAAGGGACTTATTAAGGTTGAATTGTTTACATTCCTGCTGATGATATTTGTAACTCATGAGACCTTTGTCAGTATTAGGGTAGTTGGAGGGGGGGGGGAATATATGTACATATAGATTTATAGACAGAGGGCACAAGGTGAGTTGAAGATGAATGGGTGATATCTAGAGAATAAAATTAAGGTGTAACAGAGGATTATATTGGGAGAAGGAGAAATGGAGAGGTAGAATGGGGCAAATTATCTCACACAAAACTGACAAGAAAAGGCTTTCACAGTGGAGGGGAAATGAGGAAGATGAGAGGGAAAGAGTGAATCTTATTCTCATCAGATTTGGGTTAAAAAGGGAATAACATACACACTCAATTGGATATGGAAATCTATCTTACCCTACAGAAAATAGGGGGGAGAGGGATAAGAGAGGGGGGGATGATAGAGGGGAAGGCATATTGGGGAAGGGGATAATCAGAAGCAAACACTTTTGAGGAGGGACAGGATCAAAAGAGAGAATAGATAAATGGGGGGGGGCATAGGATGCAGGGAAATATAGTTAGTTTTCTACAGCATGACTACTATGGAAGTGTTTTGCATGTCTACACAAATATAACCTGTATTGAGTTGCTTTCCTTCTCAATGTGGATGTGTTGGGAGGGAGGAAGGGAGAAAATTTGGAACCCAAAGTTTTAAAAACAAATGTTAAAAAATTGCCTTCACATGCAACTGGGAAATAAGATATAGAGGCAATGGGGTATAGAAATATATCCTGCTCTACAGGACACTAGAAGAGGAAGGGGATAAGAGAAGGTTTGGGGAGATAGAATGGAAGCCAGATTAAGGGAAAGGGTATTCAGAATGCATGCTGTCTTGGGGTTGGGGGAGGGATGAGACAAGGAGAAAATTTGGAACTCAAAATCTTGTGGAAGCGAATGATGAAAACTAAAAATAAATAAATTAATAAATCTTAAAAAAATTTAAAAAAAATGAAAATGAGAATTCAGACTAATGCAATGACCAGGATGAAATAAATTTTGTTCTTTTAATTTGCAAAGTTATGGGTTATATGAATTATAAATAAGGAACATAAGGAATATTCATTAAACTTAGAAAGGTTGCCACTTGTTTACCCTTAACTTTCTTTGTAATAGGAGAGCATTCTATTTGGGAATGGGGAATGAGTTGGAGAGGCACAGAGTACTAGAAAGTTGATGATAACATAAATAAAATAAAAATTAATTTGTTTAAATGACCTACCTTCTCTCATGATAGTATTTGTTTTCTAGATGGGAAGATAAGCCATGTGACTTAGCTGAGCATGCATAAACATGTGCACACACACATACACATACACACACACACATACACATACACACACACACACACAACTCTAGATTATGGTTCACTTGAGCAGTGAACAGAAAATGCTTCACAAGGCAAAGTATCCTTTCACTGAGAAGAATAGTTAAGGTTCCATGTAGACAGTGTTCTATATTGAGGTATATGACATATACTGCATTTTATAGTGAGGAATCATCAATGAAAAACAATTGTACACATTCAAGTTATATGATAAGCAGTAAACAACCAGAAACTGATGGGATCTGAGTGCTGCTCACTTGAATAAAGAGCCCAAACAACATTCACATGGCATGGTTCACAGTGACCTCTCAACAGTCATACAAAAAAAGTCCCAGTCAGTTCCTTCAGAACAAGTTTTAGAAAATCCCCAATTTCCAGTCTTTAAGGAGTACCACAATTGGTGCATCTGGATGTCACAATCACCCCCAAATGCAATCATGCAAATTCAGCAAATAGTAATTTATAACATATATTGTCTTTATAGCATAGCTCTTAAAGATTCAGTTAAAATTTACATGTCTCTATTTCCCCAAATACCCTCAGCATTTCACTCTCTTAATCTCAGAACAATAGGAGATACCTCACAGGCACCTCTGTAACTACAACAATAAGCATGAAGAGCTTACCTTCCTCTGCATTGCCCTTACCTAACTTAACAAGGTAATTCCAATCCAATCCTATCAACATTCAACAATGTTACTTACATAGGGTAAATGTGATGCTTTACATACAAAATTTCAACAAAAAGAATTTCTCAAAAACCAAACTGTTAACAAAAAAGAGCCATATTAGAGAAAATATTTTCAGCCCTCAAGAATAAGCATTGATTCAGTCAAGGGCAACTTTTCTACCACTAAGTTGGCCATGAAGATTAGGCAATCAGAACCCTTAAGGAAGGAGCTGCTGTTTTGCTGTTTACTTGTACATACTCTTTTGTACTTAAACCATCAGAAACCTAAGTAAATAGTCCCAGTCAATCTCCTCAGGTAATTAAGTTTTGAAAATGGTTTCAGCACCTTTTCATAAAAGACTAGTTTACTTTGACCCAGCAATAACACTTCTAAGTCTGTATCCCAAGGAGATCATAAAAACAGGAAAAGGACCAAAAGGAATGAAAATATTGATAGCAGCTCTTCCTGTGGTGGCAAAGAATTGGAAATTAAGGGGATGCCCATCAATTGGGGAATGGCTAAACAAGTTGTGGTATATGAATGTAATGGTATACTGTTGTGCTGTAAGAAATGATGAGCAGGCAGACTTCATAAAAACCTGAAAAGGTTTATATGAACTGATGCTGAGTAAAGTGAGCAGAACCAGGAGAACATTGTACACAGTAACAGCAACACTGAGAGATGAACAACTCTGATAGACTTAACCCTTTTCAGCAATATAGTGATCTGAGACAGTTCTAAAAGACTCATGATTGCAAATGTGATCCACAACAAGAGAAAGAAATATGGAGTCCGAATGCAGATGGAAGCATATTTCTTCTGCTTTTCCTTTGTTGTTTTGTTTTATTGCTTTATTCTTGTGGTTCCTCCCATTCATTTTGATTGTTCTTTACATCGTGACTAATGGGAAAATATGCTTAACATGAATGTGTATGTAGAGCCTATATAAAATTATATGCTGTCTTGAGTGGGGGAAGAAAATTTAAAACTCAAAATCTTATGGAAGGGAATGTTGAAAACTAAAAATAAATTAATTAATTATCCAAAATAATTAAGGTCAATGTCTCCCACTGGGAAAAAAATAAAGGACTAGTTTAGTGTATATGGCAGATATTGCTGCTACTACAGCAAAATACTGAAAACATCCAACTAAAGGTGGCCATCGGAAATATAGAGTAATTGGGGCAATATCTATTCAGATTTCATACTGCAATAAGAATATTGATAAATGCATAGTAGAGGTCAAATGACAAAGGTTAAGAGACTATGCAAAGAGGTAATAACTTCTAGTTTCTGATCCTCCTTGAAATACTGTTGACCAGATCCTTTTGTTAGACCTCTCCTTCCTTGGCTTCAGAGAAAACACACTTTCCTTGTTCTCCTATTTCTTTATCTCATCCTCAAGTTTCTTCCTTATTATTTGTCTTTTTCCCAACCTATTAAAGTTAGGTTGTCCTCAAAGTTCTGTTTTTTCTTAACCTATTCTCTTTTCTTTCCACACTTCATGATAAGGCAGGCACAGAGGTGGTCAATGGAGTGTGTCATATCCAAGGAATATCAAGGAAGCAGTTGTTGGATTGTAGAGCAAATAAAAGTGTGCACGTATTGGAAGAGTTAGGAAGAAACCAGGTTGTTAAAAAAAAACTTAAATGTCAGTGTTTTTTGTATTTGCTCTTGGAGCTATTACTAGAGGGAGCCCCTATAGTTTTTTAAGTGGGAGAAAGGAGTGACATGGTCAGTCCTATATTTGACCACTTTGGCAACTGTGTGGTAGATGAACTGAAGGGGAAAAAGAATCTTGAGGCAGGGAGACCAAATATTAGGCTATTCCAATAATCAAAGTAAGAGGTGAAGAGAGCCTTAACACGAACAGTGGCTATGTGAGCAGAGAGAAAGTAATATATATAAGAGCTATGGGCAACTATAAATGAGAACTACTTGGCAATGGATTGGATGTGTGATATGGGTAAATGAGGAGTGGCAGAAGATGCTGAAGCTAGAACTTGTGTAACCAGGAAGGTGGTGGTGCCCTCAACAGTGATGCAGATACTCTGGTTTGACATGTTGAGTTTCAGGTGCTTAGAGAACATTTAATTCCAAATGCCCGTGGGGTGATTGAAAAGACTACAAACCAGGACCAAAGTGGAGGGCTTGTTGGTACATGATTTTCTATTTGCAGATGATTTTGAACTCAATACAGCCTTTGAAACTGAGATGCAACAAAGTATGCATCAATTCTCTGCTTCTTGTGCTAATTTTGGTCTAACAATTAACACCAAGAAAACACAGGTGCTCCATCAGCCACCACCACACCATTCATATGTGGAAACCATTGATTACAGCAAATGGAGAAGTTTGAATACTGTGGATAAGTTCATTTACCTAGGTATTGTACTTTCCAGGGATGTACACATTGATAATGAGGTTGACAAATACATTGCCAGAGCTAGCTCAGGGTTTGGGCTTCTCTGAAGGAAAGCATTGGAGAGGAGAGAGAGAAGAAAGGGACTGACTACCAAACTGAAGGTCTACAGAGCCATTGAGTTGACCTCATTGTTGAATGCCTGTAAAACCTGGACAGCATACCAGTGCCAAGCCAACAAATTGAATCACTTCCATTTGAATTGTCTTAGGAAGATTCTGAAGACCACCTGGCAGGATAAGATACCAGACACTGAGGTCCTTTCTCAAACTAGACTTCCAAGCATTCAAATTCTGCCTCAGAGCTCGCAACACCAATGGATTGGCCACATTGTTCAAATGCAAAACGTATGCTTGCCAAAAAGACTATTTTATGGAGAACTCACACAGGGCAAGTGTTCACATGGTGGTCAGAAGAAGTGATACAAGGATTCTCTTTAGGTCTCTCTTAAGAACTTTAGAATTGATTGTGCAATATGGGAGACACTGGCACAGGATGGCTCAGCATGGCATGCCCACATCAGAAAAGGTGCTGTGCTCTGTGAGCAAAGCAAAATTGAGATAGGTACAGAGAAACACAAGATACACAAACTTAGAGAATCCATCCCAGAGGTTCACACAGACTATTTTTGCCCAACCTGTGGTAGAACATTCTGAGCTTGTATTGGTCTGATCAGCCACAGTCAGACACACTAAAACTTGACCCTGACATAGTGATACCATTTTGGTCCTCTTCAAAAATTAAGAACAACAACAATACTTCCAAATGTCCAACAGATAGTCCATAATGTAGGCCTTGTGCTCAAAAGAGAGACTAGGGCTGTGTATATAGATATGGAAATCATCTATATAAAAATAATAAATGAAACCATCAGAGATAATGAGATCACCAAATGAGATACATAGAGAGAAAAGAAGAAATCCCAGAACAAAGCCTTAATGGACTTCCACAATTAGGGGGCCATGACAAAGACAAAGTTCCAAAATGGAGACTGAAAAAGAATAGTTAGACATATTGGAGAAGAATCAAGAAAGCAGTAGGAGGGAGAAGACAAGTGAAGGTTTTTAACAATGTCAAATGCTCCTGAGAGGTCAAGAAGGATTAGAGTCAAGAAAGGCCATTAGATCTAGCATTTATGAAACCATTGATTTATTTGGAAAAAGCAATTTTCATTGACTGATGAAATTGGAAGCCAGATTGCAGAGAGATTAGAAGAGAGTGAGATCTAAGGAAGTAGAGGCATTGAAAATAAATAACTTTTTCCAAAAAGTTTAGTAGAGAAGAGAAGGGTGATGCCTAAATCTATACCTCTAGCCCTAGACTCAGGGCTAGGAGCTTCAGGTCTCCATCTTTACCCCTTTGCACATCTCTGACTTAATAATAACTCATATTTTTAAAGTACTTTAAAGTCTGTGAAGTGTTTCCTTGGTGAGATAGGCATAAGTATTAGTATTATAATCTGAACTTTATAGATGAAGAAATTGAGGTGAGAGATTCAGTAACTCATCCAGTACTTATTGCTCCTAAGGGTCTAAAGTGAGATTCAAACCAAATTCTCCTGACTTCAAGTCTAGTGTTCTATCCATCCATTATACTACCTAGTCTTATAACTCAACATATCCAAAATCAAACCTATTATCTTTGTCCTAAACCTACTTCTATGTCTGATTTCACTCTAACAGCCATTACAATTCACTTGTCCAAAACCAAATGCAATCCTTTACCTCTCAGCTTACCAGGATAATGATCATTGTCACAGGAATCAAGATACTAGAATTATCCATGTCA
>NW_020954557.1:64475246-64515205 GCF_900497805.2 Vombatus ursinus
CTCTGCATTCATCCTTTCACCTCTATATCCCTTGCCACTAACCTCGTGTACACAGTCCTAGTCATCTATCTGGAATATTGTGATCTCTTTTCTACTTCCTCTTGTTTCCAATTCAACCTTTGTACCACTACTAGACTAATCTTTTCTAAGCATAGATCTCTTTATGTTAATCTTTTGCTCAGTTATCTTTAGATGGTCCTTATTGGCTGCCAAATAAAGTAGAAATGTCTATACCTAGCATTCAAGGCCCTCCACAATCTGCTACCACCCTACCTTCCCAGTCTTAGAGAATATTACTTACCTTCTTGAACTTTATGCTCCAACCAAACTGGTTATTAATGGTTTCCCCTAATGCCTCCATATCTTTGATCACACTGTTCCCCATGTGTTGAATGGCCTCCCTTTCCCTCTTGACTTAATGGATTTTTGACCACACTTAAAAGTCCTATTAAACATTACATCTTCAGTGAAGTCTTCTTTGATCTGACCTGTCAGTAATGATCTACATTGTCATCCAAGACATCACAGAACACTTTGCTTTATAATTCTCTAATGTACTCATCATGAACTATGGGTGTGTTAACCATTTATATGTATACAATATCCCTCTACCATACTCTAATTTTTTTGAGAACAAAGTTCAACTCAATTTTTATCTCCTGTAGCACCTAACACAGAGCTCTGTACATAGTAGCTACTTTATAAATAGATCAGATTAAATTTAAATTTCTTTTTTAATACTTATTTTAATACATTTTAATGACATATCATTATATCATAGCAACTTCTTCATTTGTCAGATCAGAAATCTGAGGCATAGAGCGGGTAAGTGACTTGCTCAAGGTTAAAAAAATAATAAATAACAGAGCTAGTTTTCTAACTCAGATCTAATAGCTTCTCTAACTCCAAATTTAGTCCTTTTCCCACTACACTACATTAATAGTACTATTTCCAGAAACACCAATATTGCAGGCGCTTATCATTCATCCTAGGCTCTTTTAGCCCCTTCCCTTAAATAGACTGACAAAAAGGTCATCATATATCTCACATATTGAGGGTTTTGATTGCTGTTGTTTTTCTGTTTGTTTTTCCCCCCAGGAACCAACCCCAGCCCCTCCTTTCTCCCCATCAGGTACCAAGCACAAAGATTTCCTGGGAAATAAGGAATCCCCAAAGGCCCCAGCCAAGGTCATGAACCATCAGAACCTCCAGAGCAGGAGTTCTTAACTTTTTTATGTGTCATAAATGCCTTCTCAAAATATTTTTTTAAACAATTTTAGGAAATGCTGCACTTTAGTTAGAGGTTAGGGAAAGATTTATGTTTTTCCCCATCCAAATTCACAGACTCCCTGAAATATATCCATAAGTCAGTGGAGCCCAGGGTAGAAACCTTACTTTAGAGCTCTAATAAGCTGAGCTTATTAGAGAAGAATGAATCCCTCACAATTGGGTCCTACCAATGGTTTCTACTCCAAGGCAGGAAGGGGAGGTCCTAGAGTGACTATCCCAAGAAGAGCTGTTGACCAGGGTTTTCCTCTATGTTTGCACCACCTTGAGGAAGCTACTAAGTGAGACTAAAATAGAATGTTATGGTTACGAAAGAGAAACTAAAGGCTTGGTTGATTTCTATCAGTCAGGACATCTGAGTTCAAATCCTTCTTTTAATGCACCTTATCTTAGTGACCTTGCATAAACGATGTATATAATTTAAGGGGATTGAATTATACAGCTTCTGAGGTCCCTTTCAGCTTGAAATCTATGATTTCCACCTAGGAACCTCTTCATATCCTTGCAATAAAACTGCCTTGTTACTAACTATAAATGTCTTGTGTATTTTTTTTCTTTTTGAGAACCCTTAAATTCATTAATTTCCTTAGGATTAAGTGAAGGCTTATACACCCACTTCTCCTTTTAATTATATTTACCTGTGTATATGTATTACTCTCCCAACCACAACCCTACCACACACCAGATTTTAAAAACAAACCTTAGAGAAAATTTAATTCAGAAATTCTCTCAAGCTAGGAAATCAGACTGGAAAGAAAAACACCTGGGCAGAATAACATTTTAAATGAAAAACAAAACAAAACACTGAAACCAGCTTTAAAAGAAATGGCTTTCTTAGCTATATTTAAAGATTTATTTCTACCAAATAAAAGAAGATCACATTAAATAAAGAAGGAAATTTCTCACAGCAATCACGTCACAAAGTTTCAACATACTTTCCAGTTTTCCCCAAAAGGCAACTTATTTTGGAATCTTATTCTCTTACCCTACCTCACACGTAAATATTCACCTTTTTTCCAATTTTATGGAATCATATTTTTTTTAGAGAATGAAAGAAAAGAAACAGTCATTAGAATGAATGTTTTAGCATCTTACTTTTTAATTTTTTAAATTTACCTAGTATTTTATTTTCCCTGAGTTAACAATTTTTAACATTCATTTTTAAAACTTTGAGTTCCAAATTCTCTTCCCTTCCTCCCTCCCCCCCCCACATTGAGAGGGCAAACAATTCAATGTAGGTTATACATAGCATCCTATTTTTATGAGAGGGAACATGGCTTTGAGGATAGATAAATAGCCTAGGGAACCAGGAAGACAGATTTAATTCCAGGCTTTGACATCCACTGGCTTTTTAACCCCTCAGCAAGTCACTCAAACTCTCAGTGAAACTATCTAAACCATTCCATGGAAGGTGACAACCTGCAATGGTAGAGAGAGCTTCCTCATCTGGAAAGTTCCTAATTTTAATAACAGTTCTTATCTTTTAGCAGTGGTGTTAATCTCAAATAAGGAAGTTGTAGGGGGACACTAAACTAATAAAATATCTATAGGCTTCATGTTGACTTAGACAACCACACGTCAATATTATCTATGTTCTATTGTATTTTTTATTTATTTTGTTAAATATTTCCAAATTACATATTAATCTGGTGGAAGGGTATTTAACCCCTCTGCCTTAGTCCATACTCTCATAAATAATTCTTAAAATAACACAGTACCTTGTACACAGTAGGTGCTCAATAAGTGTTTGTTGACTTTAGTTAAGGTGATCTTAGCTAAGGATATGATAAAGTTTGTGGAGTTTGTGGAGTATAAAAATAATACAATAATTTGTGATTTTTAAAAGTCTTTAGCCATCTTTCCCACCTTCTTATCTATAAGCAACAAGTATAACACCTTTCCATGCCCAAAGGTAATGAAAATTTTCAAGTCAAAGGTTTTAGCTTATGGAAATCTATAGCACTAGGGCTATAGTCAATTTTTTTTAAACTTTTTTTCTGGAGGGGGGGATTGATCTGTGCCTGTGATTTCATTTATGTAACAAGCTCCCTGTGAGAGAAACACCCACCGAGAGCTCCCTCCCAACCCACCCCAACATCAATGCAGATGAGCCTCTCTTCTTCAATTTAAATTCTTATAGAGATATCTAAGGAGTTGAGAGGATAAAAGATGTGTCCATGATCACCCAATCTGTTTTCGTCAGAGGCAAGACATGAACCTATGCCTTACTGCTTCCAAGACCAGGTTGCTAGGCACTACATGAGGTTGTCTCTCTCATAAGTCCATTTTCTAGTTAAATTCCAGAGGATATGATTAGCTAGCACCTGCTGGAACAGAACTTGGCAAGTAGCATCAAAATATTGTCATTTCATTAACATTGTGAAAATGTTTAGGCAATAATCTATGTTTGGGAATAAATCATCTGGAAAAAAATAAAACATATGAAATTCTTTTGGTTCTTCAATCAACTTTATTAAGTTCCTACTATGAGCCAGGCACTATGCTTGGTGTCCACAAGCAGCTTATATTATATAGAAAGAGGCATGATTTGCTGATTTCCCAACTCCCTCCCCCCCCTTTATCAATTCAGCTCCAAGAACATTAATTAAGTACTTCTTATGTGTAATGAGTACAAAGACAAAGTCATAAGGCTCTTTCCTCAAGAAGTTTGCATTCTGTATAAGGCAAAGATCATTTAAGGAAAGGAAGAGCACTAAGGAAGAGGGGAGAGAGGTGGAGAAGAGATAAGGAAAGACTTCCCATGGAAGGTGGCACTCAGGCAGAGCCTTGATGGAAAGAGAGGTTAAAATGGGGTACCCAGCAAGCATAAGAGTGCGACAGACTAGGTAGACTAGAAACATTCTATGGAAGATAGTGGTTTGGAGAGGTTTGAATGTAAAGTATGTGAAAGGGAGTAATGTAAAAAACAAAAACAAAACCTTTGGAAAGGTAGGTTGGAGTTTGAAGAGGTTTGGAAATCCATGTCTCAGCAAAGTCTCTCATCAGTAAATATAGACATCTTATTTACTTGCATTGACCTTTTCAATTTGGACTGGGCCAGATCCAGGGGCACTAGAGGAAATCTCAGTTCTGTGTCATAGCATAATTTATCTTACATATAAATAGGATCTTGGATCTATAGCTAAAATTGTCAGAGATGGGATTTGAACCCTTGCTTTCGTATTCCAGATCTAGTACATGATAGAACTCTGTCCTGATGATGGTATATAGATACACTATATATAAAACTATACTGTAGCTTAGCTTCCCACTGTCTTACAGTGATTCTCTTTCAAGCAGCTGAGCTGGAGCGCCCTCAGAAAGGTGCTACCTAAATACAGCACTACCCTATGTGTCTACTGAAGTGAAGTGTTTTTCATAGTAAGTGTTCCCAGGATACTGTACATAAATTAAAATCCTAAAACTCTTATTATATTTTAAGTGCCCCAGGGAGTTCATATTTAAAGAAACCCTGCTGTGTATGCTTTTATATAAAGTGAAGAGAACAATCATGTCCTCATTTATTTTCTTAAATGGGTCACACTCAACAGAATACTACACTGTTACTCAATTGCAGTTCATAAATAATTAGATGAAAGAGCCCTTGCTATTCTTCAATGAGAAAGTGAAATTGTACAAGTGAAACAGCTCAGACCCTAGCTATCTGGGCCCTAAATGGATAGTTTTCTGGTACAAGGTCTTCTCTGTGAAAATCAGGCACCCAAATTCATATTTAAAGGAATCCTCATGTGAAATATTTTATAAATAAATAAAAATCTCCTGTAAAAAAAGTCCATTAATCTGTCTTATTAAAAAGAGTACAGTATAATAAAATTCTCTTTGCAACACTAGACAAGAATTAGATGGGACACATCTGAAGTTGCAATAATAAAGTTGATAACAATACCTTAAAGTTTGTTTTCAAAACACTTTCATGGAATCCAATAATAAGGGACTTCAGAGGATATCTAGCCAAACTCTTATGCCCCAAACATGAATTCAGGCCTCCGTAAGATCCCTAACAAATGATCACTGGGAGTGGGGGGAAAGGGGAAAGATACTTCCAAACATAGTGTTAGGTCATCTCTACAAATGTCTAAAAGGGAAGAGGAAATCCCCAGTCTTGCCTTGGTGTTTGTGAGCAAGGGGGGAGAGAGAGAAATGAACTGAGATTACTCTGTGGAGCAATTCATGGGCCTAAAATTGAATATGAGTGGAAACAAAGAGTGGAAGACTGGAGGGTCGGCAGAGACTGAGAAAAGCCAAACCCTGGTATTGTAGGTGAAGACCGAAGCAGAAGAGGTCAGCAACTGTTTGAAACAAAGCCATTTTGGTAATATCAAATGAAATGCCACTTGACCCAACCGTTTATTTTTGCTTCATTTTCTTAGAGTACTTACTAATGAAATCTCTGTAAGTTTTAAATTTTCTGTCGTTTCTTTTCCTTCCCTTGCTCAACTTGGCTAGCAGCAGATAGGAGACAGGGGAGGAGAAGGCATAAGAAAGGTTACAAATTGTAAAGATCTTGCTGCTTTCTATTCAAAAGCCTATTGTTTTACTGTTTGTTTGGGTTTCTAGGCTACCTAATTATGTTAAATCATATGGCTATTAAGAATAAATTATTAGGTCCCATGAATTAGAGGTCAAGTTTCTAGATAGTCCTCTCAGTAGACCTCTACTGAACATGGAAACTAGCTTAGTCATACCTGGCCTCTTGGAACTCTGGGCTCCTTGAGGAGAAAAGGAAGGGAGAGAAGGAGTTCAAGGTAGCCAGAGTGCCTTCTAGGGACCAAATAATATAACTCCACCCCATATGGCTGGGTAAGTGATTAACTGATCATGTGAAAGCCTTCTGTATTTTCAGAAAAGAAAAGGATTCTGAATATATTAATAAAGTATAAAAACCTGGAGCACTCACCACCCACACCACCTGTCACACTCATGGGGAAAAATGTTAAACTCACTGACTTATAGTTTAGAGAACACAATTTCTTCCATTGGTTACAAAAAAAAAAATACTCTTTTTTCCATTCATCTTCATTCCTTGAAGTTACATACAGGGTTATGTCTGTGACTTTCTCAGGCACAATACTAGAAAATGGCAAGGAGTCTTACAGCTTTATTCAGCCTGCAACTGATTGCTATCACATCACAGATGGACCCATATGATATAACTTCCCCAGTCCTCTGGAAAGAGACAGCCAAGGTAAGAGAAAACATAAACTATACTGAGACTCCTTGTAACCTTCCCAGAAGTTTAGTATAATAACAAAGCAAACACAAAACAAATAGAGGGGAACTCCTATGACACCAATGATGGGGTTATGGGACCTGAACCCCTAAAAGGAAAAGACTATGTATTTGAAAGCCACCTAGTACCTGAATTTTCCCATACATTTCAGTAGCCCTGATCACTGGTGCCTCTGTCCAAGGTGTCTGGACCACTCCAGCCCACCCTGATTACTTAATTAGCTTACTTGACATTCCTTAATGATCAATCTCAAAATCTGCCAAAATGTTTTTAGCTCTTCTAACTTTTCACTGTAGCTTTAATCCGGTTAGAGCCAGGACTACAGGGAGAAGTAGACACTTTTCTTGGTCCTCTAGATCATAGAGCCAGGCACTAAGCTTTTCTTTTCAAGGTCTTGGAGACTGAGGTTTTTCCAATTCTAACCTGGGGGAAAATCTCAAAAAAGTCCCACTGAGTGGGATTGAAAGGCTCTAGGGGCCATCAGGCTGGAAGAGATGGGGGATCCTGCAGGCTTGGGTGTGGAGATAGGGAGTCCTTCTGTGAAGGAGGATCTTAGAATGTATTAAGCTTCAGCAAACCAAAAAGGCACCTGCAGTTTTCCCAATTCTAATTGGTCATACACTTCTGGATGGGGTGTCCATCCCCTATGTGGCAAAAGGTGTGCCTGGATCCATGGCCTCAAACCGAACTGCTAGACCAAGAGCCTGAGAGCATCAGGCTCAAAAAGCACCTTCAAGCCTTCCTAGATACTTGGAAAGTGACCCCACCTGCACAGTGAAAAAGAGATAGAGAAAGAGGAGGTTTACTGACCTTGACTGGAGGGCTTGAAGGGGTCAGGCAATTGCCCATAGAAGGCCACCAATATGTTGCCGTTTTGAGTTGTTGGGAAGCCCAAAATGCAAGGATAAAGGATAGATCTGTTGAGATTTAGGGGTTTAAGGGTGAAGGTACCCCAAAATCATGACAAGCAGGTCCTGCCCAAAAGAATTTGACCCATGCCTTCTTTCAGCCAAAGACAAGGTTTATTAGAACATCCGCCATATTGGCCAGACTCCAAAAGGAATCTGAATGTTAGTGAGCTATTGGCTAGATTATAAGAATCTGAGCACCTTAATGGAGACAAGATGGACCTTATATACAGAAAGGCTGTGGGAGGGATGTAGGAGTGGCCACGTAGTTTGGGGTGACTGGAGGAAGGGTCGAAGGAATATCTGGATGGGAGTGGCCAGGAAGCTGGGGTGAAGAGAACAACTGGGACTGGACCACATGGGAAAGGGAGAATGGAATCTAGATAGGATTAAGGGTAGGAAGTGGCCAGAGGGCACTGTGGGATAATAGAACAGGCGGGCCTACCTTGTGAGGAAGTCCAAGGTTTTTCCTTTTTGGGGTCCTGATCCCAAAGACATGATCTTTTCCTTTTAGGGGTTCAAATCCCATCCCCATCAGGTTTGACTCAAAAGAATTCCACTGCTCAATCCTTCTTTCAGTCAGAGTAATGAGATTTTATTATACACCTATTAGGTGGGCAAGATTTCTAGTAAATCTGAGAATGATAGGGATAAGACTGATACTTTTATACAGAAAAAAGACTGAGAAGATCTGGAGGGGATTAAGGAGTGGTAAATAGCCTGGGGTGGACTAGAGGTAAAACCAAGAAGGGGGTTTAGATGGAATTAAAAAGTGTCAGGTAAGCAAATTAAGTAATCAAGGTGGGCTGGGGTGGTCCAGACCCCTTGGGCAGAGGCACCAGTTATCTGGGCAACTGAAATGTATGGGAAAATTCAGGGACTGGGTTGCTTTCAAAGATATGGTCTTTTCTTTTTAGGGGTTCAAATCCCACGACCCCATCACTTGGACAAGCTCGAACTTAACAGTTATGTTCCCAAACAGAAAATAAGGGTATGTAACTAAGAATGAATACAGAAGAATCTTGCAATCTAGGAAGAATGGTATTAAGAAATCTAAGTGACAAAAAAGGATTGAATTTATGGGCAATGTTAAAGATCATAATGAGGACTTTTAAAATTGTTAAAGGAAAAACAAAAGGACAATAAATGAAAAGCCTTACCTCCTTGGGATGAGTGGCAAAATGGGACCAGATAATAAATAAAAAATAAAATAATTTTACCTTGATTTTGCTTTTATCTTCTTTATAAACAGGAATGATAGGCTAGAATGAATGGAAATGATGGTTAAGCAGGAAAAGAAATCTATTATGTAGCTCATGGCAAACATAAACATTTATATATTCATATTTTACATTATATTTTATTTTTATATTTTCATATTACATTATATGTTTTATTATATTATATGTTTAATCAACTGCATAAGTAGACAGGTAGATCAGGAAAATGTTATAGAACCATTATGCTCGTGCTTTAGCAAAACATTTGACAAAACTCTCTCATGCAAGCCTCAGGAACAGTACGGAAAAATATATGGGTGGGGTCATAATACAGTTAGGTAGAATTGGAACTTGTTGGATGATCAAGTCTGAAAAGTAGTCATTAATGGGATCATGTCAAGTTGGAGGGTAGTTTCTAGTAGACTTAGGCATCTGTCCTTGTCCTTTTTTCTGCTTAACATTTTTATCTGTTCTTGTTCATTCTTCATTCTTGAAGAGGACCAATGACATTGTGAAGGTGATGTCTGGACTTGCCAGTGAATTTGATTTCACTCAAATCCAAGGCAGAGCTGCACAAAGTGATCAGTCTTACTCTGTCCTCCAATCATTGAACTCCAGTGGCAAAACAAAAGTCAATACAACTGGTGATGGTCTGAGATGCAGCAGATAATGTTGGCCTGTCTAAATTAAGGTCTTTCCCAGGCCTCAGTTTGTATGTAGCAATGCCCATTCAATGCCTAAGGGGTAGATTAGAATTGATACAAAAGATGGCTTAACATCCTACCACAAAATATCTCAAAGTTTCTTGCCAAAACAGAAAACAATTGTTATTGACACTCATTCTAAGCCATCAAAACCTAAATAATGAGCCATAAAGACTTGGGGTAGGTCCTATTTATTGGCAATTCAGTGGAAGCAAGAGGGATTTGGGTTTAAGGGTGTAATCAGATAGCTCCATTGGAAACACAATGGACTGGTCTATAGAATCAGACTCCTATAAAACCATCATTTTTTTAAAGCCCATTTTGTTTTTTTTCCGCAGCTATATTTCAAGAAGTCACAAATGAAAACTGAATAGGACAAAAAGTGAATTGTCCCAGCTTTAGAAAAGGTGTAGTCTCCCAATCCCAAAATATATTGCAAAACATAAGCAACCAAAAATTTATATTTCAATGGACAGAACATCCACACATAAGGATATGGTGCGCCAGGTTGAGAAAGGGAACACATGTGGCAAAGAGTTATGCTTGTGTGTGGCTGCAAGGGAGGTAGAACAGACTTCTCTAGCCTCATCTTCCCTGACTTATCTCCAAGAGAGACTTTTATTCCTTCCAAGTGCTTTTTTTTTTTAAGAGTGGGGTTCTGCACATCTTCAGTTCTTCCAAGGTGGCATGATCCAAAGAGAGGTGTGGTCATTGCTCTCCAGGCTTGTGTTCTTGTCTGAGAGCTACCACAAGCACTCTTTCCTGTCCAGGAACTATGACTAGGGCCCCTGTACACCACCTATAAAATGTGAATAATAATGGCACCTACCTCACAGGTTTGACAGAATCCATTATTAAGACCTTACCACATTGCCGGGAACTAAACTAAGCATTGGAGAAACAAAGGCAAAAACAGTTTTTTGCCCTCAAGGAGCTCAGATTCTAATGGAAGAGACAATAAATAAACAACTACATAAAAAACAAGATAGAGACAATAAAGAATATATACAGGATAAATTCGAGGTAATATTAGAGGGAAGACACTAACAATAAGGTGAACTGCAAGCCTATGTGTGTGTGTGTGTCTGTGTGTGTGTGTGTGTAAATGATCACATGGTCTGAGCGTCAACTTTGCAGATAATCACAAAGTGTAAAGGATGTAGTGTGACAGCATTGAAAAAAAATCTTGACATGGTAAAAGAAAAGTTCAACAAAATGTAATTAATAAGACATATGAAGTTTTACTTTTAGATTAAAAAAATCAGCTTTACAAGTACAGGAGGGTAAGAGAGATGTACCTGCAAAAAAGCTGCTGAATGAAAGCTTAATCATTAATCAACAGAATGGCATGGCAACCAAAAAGCTAATACTAGTCTAGACTAAATTAAGAAACAGCATCCAAAACAAAGCAGGTAATAATTCTACTGTATTTCGCCCTGGTCAGATCACATCTAGATTATTGTGCTAAGAGCTGCATTTTAGGAAAGATATTGAAAACCTGGTGTTCCATCTAAAGAGATCAGCTATGGTGGTGAGGGGATAGAAGATAAAATATTTGAAAAATTGTTCATATTTAGCTTGGGGAAGAGAAGAGCTGAGCAGAGGGCATTATAATAAGCCTCAAACATTTGAAAAACTATTATGAGGAAGAAGTATTAGGCTTTACCGGTTTGGCCCTAGAGGCTGGAACTAGGAACAGTAGGTAGAAGTCAACACATGTAAAGTGCTTAATAAATGCTTCTTAGATTCTAGGATAAGGAATGGGACAATGAGAGAGCTTCATGCAGTCCTCGATGAATTTATCCCATTAAGCATACATGAAGCACATCCCAGGAGGGTACTAAAATAATTTCCAAATGTTATTCATATACTACTAGATTAGAAATTTTTCACTAGGAGAACTCAGTGGAGCTTTAGAGTCAGAAGGGATCAGGTAGGTTTGATTTGGGAGTGATTAGGCATTGCCTGAGTATATAGAGATGGTCTTCAGTAGAGGGTATTTAAGAAAAGTAAGATCCAGTTACCTTTGCTGATGTTAAATAGATTGACACAAAAACAATAAACAGCCCTGTTACTTTGAAAATATTCCCTCATTAAGCATAAGAGAGACAGCCTTAGATAACACTCTGTGATGTAAAGTAGTCTAGGTGATTGGGTCATGGAACCTGAACCCCTAAAAGGAAAAGACCATGTCTTTGAAAGTTACCCAGTCCCTGAATTTTACCAAACATTTCAGTTGCCCAGGTCACTGGTGCCTCTGCCCAAGGCATCTTGACCCACCCTAGCCCACCTTGATTATTTAATTAGCTTACCTGACATTCCTTAATCCTATCTAGACCCCTTTCTTGGTTACCCCAGGCTATTTACCACTCCTTAATGCCATCCAGATCTTCCTAATCTTTTTCTGCATAAAAGTATCAGTCTTGTCCCTATCAAATTTAAAGATTGGCTTGAGTGGTGGAATTCTTTCCAGAGAGACCTACCCTGAATCCTTGCATTTTGGGGTTCCCAGCAATCCCAAATCACAACATAAGAGCTCTGTATTGATCTCCTTAGATGCTACTTTAATGGACATTTTTTTAAATGAATCATTACAATTTATTTTGCAAATATTACTATATTTGATCATCAGTATAATCCTCTTAGGAAGGAAAGACATATAGCATGATGCACATTTTATAACAAACGAATGCAGAACACTCAGAGAAAGAGCCTTGGACCAAAACTGAGAATATGTGAACTGTTCACCTTTAGACTGAAATTACTTAGTATCAATATTTATGTTTACTTGGTATGAAAGCTTGTCAAGGTCTTCATAAATTTTTTTTCTATTTCTTCATTCTCTGCAACAAATTTTGATACGTAAAATTCGGCATGATCTTTTTGCCTGCAGTTAATATGAATCCTGAAAGGCAAAATGACCACATTTCCCATGCACTGATGTTTTTTATTGATCTTCATTGCCAGATTAAGTTAAATCTACCTACCAAGTCTTTTATCTACCTACCAACCAATTCACTTCTATGAGGAGAAGCTCAGATCCATCCTTCCACTTTAGCTGCAAATTCTTTATGTTCTGATTTCCTTTGAGTAGATATTCTGTTATCTCTCCCCATTTCCTAGTCATTTTATAATTATTCAGATAGTGTCAAGTAGCTAATCACTCCTGCTAAGCCATTGTATAAAGATTTATTTTTTATTTCTTCCCCACAAAATATTAATGATCTCCAAAGAAAGTAGGACTTTACTAAAATGTTCCAAGAGCATGTTTTTGAACTTTCTCACAGAAGTTTCTGCCTGAGATGATACAAAAAAAATAATGAATCTTGCTCAGATATTATTAGAGAATTCTACCTAAGCTAAAGAAAATTCTCATTCTTCCAGATCTCCTGGGTTCAAATTCATAAGAAGCCTGCAGGCTAAGAATCATTCATAGTAAACATACTCTAGGTTCATCCCCTATCATGTGGGTATACTTTTTGAATTGTTTAACTGGTTCCACACCCTTCAAGTCACAGGCTATAGTAACCTCTCCTTGCATGTCTACTACTTCCTGGGAATAATTGAACCTAAAAATAGAAGTCAGGGGGAGAACAGATCCTTTGCTACTGATAGTGAATGTCATCTAACGGAACTCATACTCTGTGCTTTATAAAAAAGATTTCTACTTATCAGGTATCCAGTCTGAAATCCTAAAGGGAGATACTGAACAAGTAAGGAAAATGATTACTTCAGTTCCAAGATTATCTGTATTACTTTCAAATGGTTAAATGTTAGTATATTTAATGGTTTTCTCTCAATTAAGGTTTCCCTTGAAAAATTCTATGCAAAGATTTTATTCCTTTCTGATATAGCCATTTCATAGGTGGTACCAATGGTGTTTCATTGGCTCATTTGTCAAATCAAAGGAGATGAACTCTGAAAATATCCAATTTGAATATTTAAACATTGAATTGGTTTTCATACTGTGTATTCCTTTTAGACAATCCATGACATATAGAAATTCTGTGGAATTTCTTTTTTGACTACAGATATGCACAAGGATAGCATAGTGTGAAGAACACTGGACTAAGAGTCAGAAGAGGAAAATATGAGTCCTAGGCTTGTCATTTAGGTAGTCCTGTGACCATGGGCAAGTCACCTAATTTCTAAGTCTAAGTATTCTCGTCTATAAAATGGGGATAATAAAAACCAAAACAATGACTCTCTATACCAGTGAAATTCAGGTGTGACCTCACCCAACAAATATGAGTTTCAAGTGATAGTATTTAGTACGTTTACTCTTTAAATATACTTTTTTTCCTTCTACTTTTTTTGCTTAGTTTTGTAATTTTCACAGTCAGCAGCTTGCTCAACCCTAGAAAGCATGTCTCTGTGCTAAAAGGTTATGTCCTTTCTTTTTATGTTATTTCTATTTCCATTTTAATAATGTGACTGTTATGAGGTGGGAAAACTTTAAACTATAAAGCTCTATGTAAATTTAACTATTATCATTAATAATAAGTGAAACAAAGAAGAGAATGGATTTGATCTAGGACATTCTCCACACATAGGTTGCCTAAACAATATGATTTGAAAGGTGCTGCCTCCAAATTGGTCTTCCATCATCTGACACCCATCATTAAAGTCATTCCTTTTTCTTAAGGTATTGTCTTTGGAACACCCTGTTAAAATTCAAATGGGTTAACCAATAGAGGGTATCCTGTGTAAGCTCATACACACAAATATTTTAGCCACTTAGCAATTAGCTCCCACTTTTACACTAGTTTGAATTAGTTTGTCAGGTTAAATGAGTTGCTACTAAAGGTTCCAGGGAGACAAAATATAGGTAAGCTTTGATAGAAACTAAGAAGAAAGTAGTGGGTTTCAGTAGGATGCCATGAATGTGCATTCTGGAGAAGCCATATGGAAAGAGGAAGGATCTAGGGGCTGGGAGAAGAGAAAAAAGTAGAGAATATTGAATGCCAATATTATTATTTCATTTTTTTTTTCTGTGAGCCAACTCTGATCTTGATAACATATCCTCCTCAACTCCAAATTCAACTTCCATGCTTGGGCATCATTCATGCTTATGGGCTATCTCTATTCCTAGATATAAATTTAAAGCATGAACATTGGGGTATGAAGTTAGATTGAAGAGCACCCAACTTTGACCTCATAAGAATGATCATATTAAACTTTTTTTTTTTCCCTAAGAGGAAGTCATGGAAGGGAAAATAGAAAATGTTACCTTAGCAGATATAGTCAAGACTGAATTTACACATAAATGGAGTAGGCAAGAAGCTATATCTATTTTTTAAAAATAATTAAACATTTTGCTCAGTAATTGAACTAAACCATCATCTCCCTGAGAAAAGGGACTGTGTTTTACCTCTCTTTGTATCCTAACACTTAGCACAGTGCCTGAAACATTGTAGACTCTTAATAAATGCTTGTTGACTGACTGACATTGAGTATGGGAACTCCATGTTCAAGGCTCTGTCCTATATTTCCTAAAAAAAAAAAAAACAACAAAGTGATACCAAACAACTTCATATGTGATTTGTTGGGAGGTAAGTAGGACTCTATATTGCATAACATACAAGTGCCATATTGGCCACTGATGGCTTGAATTTTACATTTAGAGGCAATAATTATAATAGATGAGCTGAAGTCAGAGGTATGGCAATGCCCTGGGTTCCTACAGCTGTGTAAACCTGGGCAAGTTACATAATTTCTCAATGTTATAGTCAATTCCATCAAAATATCACTTGTAGAGAAGGTGTTGCCTTGCATAGGTAGAAGGGATTACTCACTGGCAGTTCTCTAAATCAGTGAAATTACAGGCCCAGACCTTATCTCCAGTAATTATTATTTACATAAAGAGAGCCAAAGTATTCTTTTTTTATTATTATGAGGTAACTAGTACAAACATTATTTTTCTTATCATATAGACAAGAAAATAACATTAAATGACTTGTCTGGCATCATAGAACTAGGAAATATAGGAACCTAAACTGTAACCAAGGTCTCATGACTCCAAGTCCAGTATTCTTTCTACTATATCTCTTCAAGAAGAAACTACATGGTACAGTGGATATAGTGCTGGGACTTGAGTCAGAAAGATGAGTTCAAATCAGAACCAAGCCAGATTGCTGTGTAACTCTGGGCAAGTCATCTAACCATTCTCTGCTTCAGTTTCCTCCTCTGTAAAATGGGAATAATAGTAGCACCTACATTCTAGTGTTGTTATGAGGATTAAATAAGATAACATTTATAAAGCACTTCCCAAATCTGAAATTGCTATGTAATGCTAGCTATTATTATTATTATTATTTAAGAGATTCATATATCACATGAGAAAATTCTGAACAGGTTAAATGCACTCCTTTAGGTGTGTTGTTACTTGTAAGACTTCCATCAGCTCAAGGTATGCATATTGTTGACTTGTCTTTTATTTGTGATTAGTAAACACACACACACACACACACACACACACACACACACACACTCCTTGATGTCTGCCTGTATTAGTGCTTGTTTTAGACAGTAAGCATTTCTGAATAAGGGGACTCTCTTCTTTCAACAGGACCCACTGTAGCATCATATGAAAGTAAGCTATGAAGAAATAACAACAGTAACTATCACTTATAGTATCCTTTAAGGTTTGGAAAGGACTTTATGTGGGATCTTGTTTGAACCTCACAACAATTTTTCAGATGAAGAAACTGAGGCAAACAGGTTATATGACTTTCCCAGGTCACATAGCTAGTAGTGTCTAAGGCAGGACTCACTCAGGTCTTCCTGACTCTAAATCCAGCATTACATGAACTGTGCCACTTAGCTGCCTCAATTGGGATGCTCACTGGGACATAGACATTGGCCCATGTAAAGAAGACTCCATTTCTCCCCTTATTAATGAAAAAACTATGAGGGCAGGGGATTACAGAAGCATTTGAATTACTTTTCAAGAAGAATTATCCATTAAATCACCATTTTGAACATGTGCTCTACTGATAATAAGAGTGAAGTAAAGAACAATTGGGATCCATCCTCTTATTCTAAGCATTTTTCCCTGCATAAAGTACCTGGGATCCTTCCTGAAAATATTGTATGAACTTTGTGTCTATGTCTCATAATCTGAGAAAGGATAATAAAACCATGACACACTCTATCATGTGAGGGATCACAACAAAGACAAATGTGGGAGTAGTTGCCTAGATCATTAGATTCAATGTCAATTACTTCTTAAGAATAAGTACAGCTGATTCAAGGAGCCAAGATGGCAGGAGAGAGACAGGAAGGCTCTCACAACATTCCCCTCCAAACCACTTTAAATTAATGCTGAAAATCTAGAGCCAACAAAATGTTTGGTGAAAAAAATTTCATCAAATTAGATTAGCAGGAGATTGGCAGGAAGGTCTGTCACATAAGCATGGTAGTTGGGTCAGAATACAACTCTGGTCACACCATGACAACACCAGCAGCAGGCTACAAGCAGGAGAAGCTTTGAGAGCTCTCAGTCCACAGACATTGACAGAGTCAGACAACTGGTCAGAAAAGATTACAGACTCTGTTGCATTGCCCATAAGCAGTTCCAGGTTGTAGTTCCAGGTGAAGAACACTAGCATTTGCTGCCACAGGGGGTCAGGGACTGTGGTCACAGTTAAAAGGCAGATAAGAGGGCTTGTGGCCTCTCACAAGGGATCAGGGGGCCTTATCTCATTTCCAAGGCAGAAAGGAGGCTAGCAGTTGTGGCCACAAGAAAGCAGAAAACCTAGTTATAATTTCAGGGCCAAGAGGACCACTAGCACTTGAAGCAATAGGGGAATAAGGTCCCTTCTGGGGAAAGACAAGAGCAGAGTCCAGGAGAGCAGTGACCATAGCTATCCTTACATCATAGACCTTGAAAGCACCAAAAACTTACTGAATCCCAGAACTAGTGCAGAAAATAAGAGAACAAAAATCCCAAACCATTGTACAGTGCCAACTCCACCCCAGAGCAGAGCATAACTTCAACATAAAGTAAAAACTCAAAAAATAAACTGGAAAAACAAACAAACAACTTCAAGCAAAAGAAACTGATCATAAAAAAGTTACCATGGTGACAGGGAAGATAAAGATAAAAACTCAGGAAACAAGATGTTGAAACAGCTATAAACAAAGACTCAAAGGAAAAAAAAAAGAAGTGAATTAGACACAAGCCCAACAAGAATTCATGAAGAGCTCAAAAAGGATTTTAAAAATCAAATTTAAGAGCAATAGAATGTGAAAAGAAATGAGAGTGATGCAAGAAAATTATGAAAAGAGAGTCAACAGGGGAAGCAGAGCCAAGATGATGGATAGAAGTCAGAAAGTTGTTTGAGATCTCCCCAGTTTCCCTCAGGAACAACTTTAAATCAAGTCTATAAAAGAATTCCAGAGTAACCAAATTAAAAAATAAGAGAGACAGTGAAACAATTTTCTAGCCTAAGATAATTTAGAAGGACTTCAGGAAAGATCAGTCTCACATGGGTTAAAGGGGAGCACAGTCCAGCGAAGGCAGTGTCCTTAAAAGTCAGCAGGAAGCTCTTAACCACAGATAGATCAGCAACCTAGGTCCTGTGGTTCTGGCTCGGCAGGCCAGTGGCTCAGGAGGACAGCTATGAGGACTCCAGGCCCAATGCATTTTGCTTATGTTATTTGCCTTTTTTCTGGCTATTAAAGTTTATCTCTGCTTCCGGGGCACAGGGTCCACTGTCCCAGGCTTCTTGTGCTAGGGATAGGGGTGTGGTGACTGGTTTGTTGAAGTGGGCTTGCCACTGGCTTGCTGGGATGCCTCCCTTCCTGCAATAGTCCCCTTCAACCACAGCAAGAGGGACCTTTCCTGTTAATTGGCCTAGCCTCAAGAGCTAAAATACTGCTTTTATCCAGTCTTTCTGTTAACTCCACTATTTCAGGATTTTTCCTAGGGCAATATTCTCTGGGTTTTTCAAGGTCAACAAGGGAGAGTGAGAATGACTTACTGCTTACTCCACCATCTTGGCTTCCAGAAGTCTAAATAGGTGACTTTCAAACATTCAGTCTGTGGACTAATAGCTCCAGGAGCAGCTGCTGCCACCACTACTGCTGCTGATTCAGTCACTTCCAAAGCCTGTTCCTGATTTGCTGGTGTCAGGGCTGTACTGGACTGCACTTCTCTCTCACCCAGTTCTGACAGACCCCCTGCCACTGACCTTCTAAGTTGTCTCTGGCATCTGTGGGCTGAGAAGACTGGAACCTACCTCTGTTACTGCTGGTGATTCAGCCCCCCAAAGCCTGCTCCAGTTTTGCTTAGGCCAGGTCTGCCGCTGCACCTGTGTTGAACGCTCCTTTCTCAAGCCAGCACAATATACCTTTCTTGTCGACATTCCAGGTTGTCTTAGGCTATAAATCTGCCTCACTCCATCTCTGTGGGTTTTGGTGCTCTAGAATTTGTTCAGAGTCACTTTTTAAAAGTATTTGAAGAGATTCAGGGGAGAGCCCAGTCAAGTCCTTGCTTTCACTCTGTCATCTTGGCTCTACCCCTCCAGCCCCAATGCAGCAGACACACTTCCAGCCCTAAAACCCAGGGCAAAACAGGCATGACTAGGCTGGGCCACCCTAGTGCAGTAGGCAAGTCAACAGCCCCAGAAGCCCTGTCACAGAAAGCCAGTGACCAAGGCCCCTGTCCCCCAGTGCAAGAAGCTTGGGAGAGTAGCCCCTGTACCTCAGGAACAGAATTCAACTTTTAAAAATGAGAAAAGAACAAAAAGAGCTCTGATCATAGAAAGCTACTATGGTAACAGAGAAGATTAAAACACAAACTCAGAAGAGGACAACAATGTCAAACTGCCTACATGCAAAACCTCAAAAGGGAATATGAATTGATCTTAAGGCCAAAAAGTCTTCTTCAAAGAATTAAAAAATGATTTTAAAAATCAAGTCAGAGAAGAAGAAAAATTGAGAAAAGAAATGAGAGTAATAACAGAATTGTGAAAAAAGAGTAAAAACCTTAGAAAAGGAAGCACAAAAATTGATTGAAGAAAACAACTACTTAAAAAATAGAATTGGTCAAGTTAAAATAGGTACATGATTTAGATATAAAGGCTGCTACTATAAGAAAACTGGGAGAGCAAGGAATAGTTTACCTGTCAAATTCATAGAGAACAGAAGAATTTATGACCAAACAAGAGAGAGAACATCATGAAATGCAAAATGGGTAATTTTGATAACATTAAACTAAGTTTTTGCACAAACAAAGCCAATGAAACCAAGATTAGGAGGGAAGCAGAAATATGGAAAGGAATTTTTACAAACACTGTCTCTGATAAAAGCCTCATTTCTAAAAATCTATAGAGAACTGAGTCAAATTTGTAAAAATACGTCATTCCCCAATTGATAAATGGTCAAAGGATATGAACAGGCAGTTTTCAGATGAAGAAATCAAAGATATTTATAGGCATATGAATAAGTGCTTTAAATCACTTCTGATTAGAGAAATACAAATTAAAATAATTCTGAGGTACCACATCACACCTATCAGATTGGTTAACATGACAAAACAGAAAAATGATAACTGCTAGAAAAGATGTGGGAAAATTGGAACACTAATGCATTGTTGGCAGAGTTGTGAACTGATCCAACCATTCTGGAGAGCAATTTGGAACTATGTCCAAAGGTCTGTATCCCAAAGAGATCATAAAAAAGAGAAAAGGACCCACATGTACAAAAATATTTATAGCAGCTCTTTTTGCGGTGGCAAAGAATTGGAAATTGAGGGGATGCCCATCAATTGGGGAATGTCTGAACAACTATGGTTTATGAATATAATGGAATACTATTGTGCTATAAGAAATGATGAGCAAGCAGACTTCAGAAAAACCTGGAAAGACTTACATGAATTGAAGCTGAATGAAGTGAGCAGAGCCAGGAGACCATTGTACACCATAACAGCCACATTATGCAATGACTGACTTTGATAGACTTAGCTCTTCTCAGTAATGCAAGGATCTAAGATGACTCAAAGTCTCATGATGGAAAATGCTATCCACATCCAAAGGAAAAACAATAGAGTCTGAATACAGAATGAAGCATGCTATTTGCTCTCTTTTTTTTCTTTTGTTTCTTCTTTCTCATGGTTCTTCCCACTGGTTCTAATTTTTCTTTACAACATGACTAATGTGAAAATATGTGTAATACGAATGTATATGTAGAACCTATGTAAGATTGGGAAGGGGGGAGAGGAGGGAGGTGGAGAAAATTTTAAATTCAAAAACTGATGGAAGTGAATGTTGCAAATTAAAATAAATTAATTTTAAAAAATAGTATTATCCAAATGGGGAAAAAAAAACTACTGAAGAAAACAACTACTTCAAAAGTAGATTTGGTCAAATGGAAAAGGAGGTACAAAAGCTAACTGAAGAAAATAATTCCTTAAAAATTATAATTGGGCAAATGGAAGCTATTGACTCCATAAGACATTAAGAATCAGTCAAACACAATCAAAAGAATAAAAAAATAGAAGAAAATGTAAAATACCTCATGGGAAAAACAACTGACCTGGATAATAGATCCAGGAGATATAATTTAAGAATTATTGGACTACCAAAAAGTCATGATCAAAAAAAGAGCCTGGACAGAATCTTTGAGGAAAGTATCAAGGAAAACTGTCCTGATATCCTAGAAGAAGCAGTTATTGCTTCTTCTCAATAACTATAAAATAGTTATTGAAAAAATCCACTGATCACCTTCTGAGATTGCGAAATGAAAACTCCAAGGAATATAATAGTGAAATTCCAGAACTATCAAGTCAAGGAAAAAATACTGTAAGGAGACAGAAAGAAACCACTCAAATATCAAAGAGCCACAGGCAAGATTACAGAGACCTTAGCAGCTTTTACAAAAAAAGAATACAAGGGCTGGGGATACAATATTCTGGAAGACAAAAGAGCTTGGATTACAACCAAGAATGAAGTACCCAAGAAAACTGAGCATAATATTTCAGGGGAAAAGATGGACATTCAATGAAATAGGGGACTTTTAAACTTTCCTGATAAAAAGTCCAGAGCTGAACAGAAAATTTGACCTTCAAATACAATACTCAAGAGAAGCATGAAAAGGTAAACAGAGAGAAAAAAAAATGATGGGAAGATGACACTTGTAACTCTTAAGAACTGGATCTCTATTAGGGAAGTTAGAAGAAGGATATTTTGACAGAGGGTGTGAGTATAAATAGACTTTGATGCAATGATTAAAAAAAATTAAGGGGAGAAAAAAGAGGTTGTACTGGGAGAAGAAAGGGGGAGGCAGAATGGGGTAAATTATATCACATGAAGAGGCATGAAAAATCTATTACAGAAGAGGGAAGAAGGGAGAAGGTGAACATTGTTTGAACATTACTCTTATTGCATTTGGTTCAAAGAGGGAATAACATGCACACTCAGTTGGGTAAAGAAATTAATCTTTCCCTATAGGGAATTAGAAGAGAAAAGAAACGGGAGGAGGGTGCTGATAGAAGGGATGGTAGAAGGGAGGGCAGAAGTAGGAGGGAAAAGAAAAGAATGGGAAGTGATAGAAGGGAGGACAGATTGAGAGAGGTGGTGGTCAGAAGCAAAACAATGGTGAGGAGAGACAGGGTGAAAGGAGAGAGAAAAGTATAAAAAGGAGGGATAGAAAAGAGGGAAATACACAGCTAGCAATCACAACTATGAATGTGAATGGGATGAACTCTCCCACAAAATGGAAGTGGATAGCAGACTGGATTAAAAACCAGAATCCTATAATATTTTGTTTACAAGAACACATTTGAAGAAGAGAGACATACACAGAATAAAGATGAAAGACAGGAGCAGAATATATTATATTTCAGCTAAGTAAAAAAAAAAAAAGAAAAGCAGGGTTAGTAATCCTGATCTCAGACAAAGTAAAAACAAAAATAGATCTAATTAAAAGAGACAATAAAGGAAACTACATCTTCCTAAAAGGTACCATAGACAATGAAGTAATATCAGTACTAAACATATGTCCATCAAGTGGTACAGCATCCAAATTCTTAGAACAGCAGTTAAGTGAGTTACAAGAAGAAATAGACAGCAAAATTATACTAGTGGGGTACTTCAACCTCCCCCTCTAAGAACTAGATAAATCTAACCACAAAATAAACAAGAAAGAAGTTAAGGATGTGAATAGCATTTTAGGAAAGTTAGATATGATAGACCTCCAGATAAAATTGAATGGGGATAGAATGGAATGTACCTTTTCCTCATGGTACATGGCACCTACACAAAAATTGACCATGTATTAGGGCACAAAAACCTCACAATCCAATGCAGAAAGGCAGAAATATTAAATGTATACTTTTCAGCTCATATTACAATAAAAATTACATGTAATAAAGGGCCAAGGAAAGATAGACTAAAAATTAATTGGAAACTAAATAATCAAATCCTGAAAAATGAATGGGTCAAACAACAAACCATAGAAACAATCAATAAGGTCATCAAAGAGAATAACATTAAGGAGACGACATACAAAATGTATGGGATGCAGACAAAGCAGTACTTAGGGGACATTTTATATCTCTAAATGCTTACATGAACAAAATAGAAAAAGAACAGATTGATGAATTGGGCATACAATTAGAAAAGCTAGGGGAAAAAACACAAATAAAAAATCCCCAATTAAATACAGAATTAGAAATTCTGAAAATCAAAGGAGAGATTAATAAAATTGAAAGTAAGAAAATTATTGAACTGGTAAATAAAACTAAGAACTGGTTTTATGAAAAAAACAATAAAATAGATAAACCTTTGGTTAATTTTATTTTTTAAAAAAGAAGAAAACCAAATTACCAGTATCAAAAATGAAAAGGGTAAATTCATCACTAATGAAAAAGAAATTAAAGCAATAATTAGGAGATATTTTGCCTACCTGTATGCCAATAAATCTGACAATCTAAGTGAAATGGTTATTTACAAAAATATTAATTGTTCAGATTAACAGAAGAGAAAATAAAATATTTCAATAAACCCATTTCAGAAAAAGAAATTGAACAAGCTATCAATGAACTCTCTGGAAAATAATCTCCTGGGCTGGATGGATTTACTAATGAATTCTATCCACCAAACATTTAAAGAACAATTAATTCCAATGCTATATAAACTATTTGGAAAAACAGGCAAAGAAAGAGTTATACCAAATTCCTTTTATAACACAAATGTGTTGCTGATCCCTAACCCAGGAAAAGCTAAAACAGAGAAAGAAAATTATAGACTAATTTCCCTAATGAATATTGATGCAAAAAAATTAAATAAAATATTAGCAAAGAGATTACAGCAATTTATCACCAGGATAATATACTATGACCAGGTGGAATTTATACCAGGAATGCAGCACTGGTTCAATATTAGGAAAATTATTATCGTAATTGGCTATATAGATAACAAAACCAACAGAAATCATATGATCTCAATAGACAAAGGAAAAGCTTTTTATAAAATACAGTACCCATTCCTATTAACGACACTAGAGAGTATAGGAATAAACGGGGCTTTCCTTAAAATAAGTAATATCTATCTAAAACCATCAGCAAGCATTATCTGTAATGGGGATAAGCTAGAATCCTTCCAATAAGAGCAGAGGTGAAACAAGGATGCCCATTATCATAACTATTATTCAGCATTGTATTAGAAATGTTAGTTTTAGCAATAAAAGAAGAAGAAGAAAAAGACTGAAGGAATGAGACTAGGCAACGAGGAAACAAAAGTTATCACTTTTTACAGATGATATGGTGGTATATTTAGAGAATCTTAGAAAATCAACTCAAAATCTCCCTGAAACAATTAACAACTTTAGCAAAGTTGCAGGCTATAAAATAAACTCAAATAAATCATCAGCACTTCTATATATTACCAACAAAACTCATCAAGAAGAGATAGAAAAATAAACTACATAGAAAATAACTGAAGACAATATAAACTATTGGGGAGTCTACTTGCCAAGACAAACCCAAGAACTATATGAACACAATTAGAAAACATTTTCCACACAAATAAAGTCAGATCTAAACAATTAGAAAAATATGAATTGCTAATGGGGAGGCTGAGCTAATACAATAAAAATGACAATTCTACCTAAATTAATTTAATTTACTTAATTCATACCATATCAAACTACCAAATAATTATTTTATAAAGCTAGAAAAATAATAACAAAATTCATCTGGAAGAACAAAAGCTCAAGAATATCAAGGGAATTAATGAAAAAAAATGGAAATCAAAATGGCCTAGCCATACCAGATCTAAAACCATATTATAAAGCAGCAATCCTTAAAACTATTTGGTACTGACTTAGAAATAGAGTGGTGGATCAGTGGAATAGATTAGGTGCACAAGACATAGTAGTAAATGACTATTGTAATACATCATTTGATAAACTCAAACATTCCAGCTTCTGGGATAAGAACTCACTACTTGACAAAAACTGCTGGGAAAACTGGAAAATAGTATGGCTGAAACTAGGCATAGATCAGCATCTCACACTGTATAACAAGATAAGATCAAAATGGGTATGTGATTGACATGAAGGTTGATTCCCATAAGTAAATTAGGAGAGCAAGGAATATTTACCTGTCAGATCTATGGAGAAGAGAATAATTTATGACCAATCAAGAGATAAAGGACATCATGAAATGCAAAATGGATAGTTTTGATTACATTAAATTAAAAATGTTTTGAACAAACAGAACCAATCCAATCAAGATTAGAAGAGAAGCAGAAAGTTGGGAAACAATTTTTAAAGCAAGGGTTTCTGATAAAGGCCTCATTTTTCAAATATATAAAGAACTAAGTCAAGTTTATAAGGATACCCAATTGATAAATGGTCAAAGGATATGAATAGTCAGTTTTCAGATGAAGAAATTAAAGATATCTATAGTTATCTGAAAAAAATGCTCTAAATCACTATTAATTAGAGAAATGCAAATTAAAACAACTCTGAAGTACCACCTCACATCTAAGATTGGCTAACAAGACTGAAAAGGAAAATGATAAATGTTAGAGAAGATGTGGGAAAATTGGGACACTAATGCATTGTTGTTGGAGGGATGAATTGATCAATTCTAGAGAGAAATTTGGAACTATGCCCAAAGGTCAATCAAACTGTGCATAATCTTTGATCCAGCAATTACACTACTAGGTTTGTATCACAAAGAGGTCACAAAAAAGGGGAAATGGACCTACACATAAAAAAAAAATTATAGCAGCTCTTTTTGTGGTGAAAAAGAATTTGAAATTGAGCGAATGCACATTAACTAGACTGAACAAGTTGTGTTATATAAATATAATGGAATGCTATTATGCTATGAGAAATGATGAGCAGGTAGATTTCAGAAAAGCCTGGAAAGACTTACATGTACTGATGCTGAATGAAGTGAACAGAACCAGGAGAACATTGTACACAGTAACAGCAACATTGTGCAATGATCAACTATGACTAATTTAGATCTTTGCAGCAATACAATGATCCAAGACAAGTCCAAAAGACCCATGATAGAAAATGTTATCCACATCCAGAGAAAGAACCATGGAGTTTGAATGCAGATCAAAAGATACTATATTCACTTTTTCTTAGTTCTTCATTTTTTTTTTACTTTTCCCTTCGGTTCTTTTTTTTCACAACATGACTAATATGGAAATAAGTTTACGTGATTGCACATACATAACCTATATCAGATTGCTTGCTGTGTTGGGGAGGGGTTAGGGAAGGTAGGAGGGAGACAAAAATTGAAACTCAAGTTCTCATGAAAAAGAATGTTGAAAACAATATTCATGTAATTGAAAAAAATAAAATATTTATCCAAATAAATAAATAAAATGAAAAGAAAGACTAATTCTAATCAAAGAGAAGCTGAAAAGTTCTTCAGTCACATACTTGAAAGTTGGAAGGTATGATGAATTAATAAAGAATTTTCAAATTAAAAAAAGCACATAACCCTTAGTTCTTTAACTTACTGAAAATGTTAACAAAATTTAACTCTATAATAAATTTATATATGTATACTTGTGTAGTAAATGATAAGATAAATTAATATTATTCAGTATTTATATATTTATGATTTACTAAAAAGAAGTTTTCTTTATATAAAATGAGTCAACAGGTTAGTAAAAGAAGTAAAATAAACTGAAGAAACAACACATTAAAAAATAGAATTAACTAAATGGAAAAAAGAGTTACAAAACCTCAGTGAAGAAATCCTAAAAGTCAAAGCAGAGATTATTAAAATTGAAAGAAAGAAAACTATAGAACTAATATACAAAATTAAGTTCTGGTTTTATAAAAAAAACAACAAAATAGATAAATTTTTGGTTAATTCAATTTTAAAAAGAAATCAAATTATCAGTATTAAAAATGAGAAGGCTGAACTTACTAACAATCAAGATGAAATTAAAGTAATTATTAGTAGTGATTTTACCCAATTATATGCCAATAAATCTATCAATCGATGTTAAGTTGATGGATATTTACAAAATATAAAATTGCCCAATTAACAGAAGAGGAAATAACATACTTTAATAACCCTTCCTTAGAAAAAGAAATTGAACTATTTTATGCTCATTTATACTCCCTAAGAAAAAAAATCCCCAGGAACACATGGATTTCCAAGTTATTTTAACCAAACATTTAAAGAACAATTAATTCCAATACTATGTAAACTATTTAGAAAAATAAACAAAAGAAGACAGGGATTGTTTTTCCTTTTTCTTGAAAGTCTGAAATTTATCATGGTGCCTAACACATAGTAAGCACTTAATAAATGATTATTAATTAAGAGGGAAAAAGAAGAAAAATAGGCAAAGAAGGAATCCTACCTGATTCCTTTTGTTACATAAATATGGTGCTGCTACCAAGAACAGGAAGAGCAAAACCAGAGAAAACTATAGATCAAATTCCTAATTAGTATTGATGCAAAAGAATCAAATACTAACAAGGAAATTACAGAAATATAATACAAAGGTCGTACACTATGACCATGTGGGATTTATACCAAGAATGCAGGGTAAGTTCAGTATTAGGGAAACTATCAGTATAATTGATCATAGCAATAGCAAAACCAACACAAGTTATTTTATTATCTCAATGGATGCAGAAAAAATTTTTGACAAAGTATAGTATTTTTTTTTTTTTGGTGAACGATCAGGGTTAAGTGACTTGCCTAGGGTCACAACGCTAATAAGTGTCAAGTTTTTGAAGCTAGATTTGAACTTAGGTTTTCCTGACTCCAGGGTGGTGCTCTATCTATTGCACAATCCAGCAGCCCCTAGTACTCATTTCTGTTAAAAACATTAGAAAGCATGGGAATAAATGGAGCTTTCCTTATAATGGTAAGTAATATCTAAAACCATCAGCAAGCATTATATGTAATGATCATAAGCTATATGTCTGTTACCACTATTATTTAATATTGTACTAGAAATGTTAGCTGTAACAGTAAGGGAAGAAAAAAATTGAAGGAATTAGAAGAGGCAATGCAAAAACAAAACTATCCATCTTTATAATGATATACTTAGAGAATTTTAGAAAACAAACTAATAAACTAGTTGAAATAAGTAACAACTTTAGCATAGTTGCTAGTTATAAAATGAACTTACATAATCATCAGCCTTTCTATGTATTACCAACAAAGTCCAGCAGGAAAAGATATAAAGAGAAATTCCATTTAAAATAATTGCAGATAATCTAAAATATTTGGCAGTCTACCTACCAATGCAAACCCCGGAACTATATGAACACAATTATAAAATATTTTTCACACATATAAAGTCAGATCCAAACAACTGGGGTAGGCCAAGCCAATATAAAAAAAGTGACCAGTCTACCTTAACAAGTTTACTTATTCAATGTCATACCAAACTACCAAAAAAAAGCATTTTATAGAGCTAACAAAGATAACAAAATTCATCTAGAAGAAGAAAAGGTCAAGAATATCAAGGGAATCAATGAAGAGGAATATGAAGGAAGGTGGCCTAGCAGTAACAGATCAAACTGTATTACAAAGTGATAAACAATCTGGTACAAGCTAATAAATAAAGTGATTGATCAGTGGAATAGATTAGGTAAACAATAAACAATAGCAAACAAACATACTAACCTAGTGTTTGATAAAACAAAGGATTCAAGCCTTTGGGACAAGAACTCACTATTTGACAAAAATTGCTAGAAAAACTGAAAAGCAATTTGGTAAAAACTAACTATAGACCAACATCTTACACCATATACCACGATAAGGACAAACTGGATACATGATTTAGACATAAAGGGTTATATCATTAGCAAATTAGGGGAGCAAGGAAAATTTTAAGTCAGATCTTTATATAAGAATTTATGACCAAGCAAGAGATGGTGAGCATTACAGGATGTAAAATAGATAATTTTAGTTAAATGAAATTTTAAAAGATTTTGCACAAGCAAAATCAATGCTGCCAAGATTAAAAGGAAAGTAGAAAACTAGGAAAAAATTTTGATGGTGTATTTCTCTGATAAAGTCATCATTTTTCAAATAAAGAAAGAACCGAGTTAAATTTAGAAGAATCCAAGTCATTCCCAAATCAATAAATGTCTAAGGATATGAACAGGCAGTTTTCAGAAGAAGAAAGAGTAATTATCTATAATCAAATGAAAAAATACTATAAATCACTATTAATAAAAGAAATGTAAATCAAAACAACTCTGAAATATGACCACATCAGATAGGCTGATATGACAGAAAAGGAAAATGTTAAATGTTGAAAGGGATGTGGAAAAATTGGGACACTGATGTACTTTTAGTAGACTTGTGAACTGATCCCACCATTCTAAAGAGCAGTTTGGAACTAGGCCCTTTGGACCTATCAAACTTCACATACCCTTTCACCCAGCAATATCACTACTACATCTGTATCCCAAAGAGATCAAAGAAAAAAGAAACAGACCTATATGTTAGCAGCTCTTTATATGGTAGCAGAGAATTGGAAATTGAGGGGTTGCCCATCAATTGGGGAATGGCTGACCCGGTTGTGATATCTGATTTTAATGGAATACTATTTTGCTATAAGAAATGATAAGCAGCATCATTTCAGAAAAAAAAAAAAACTGGAGAGACTTACATGAACTGTTGCAAAGTGAAGTGAGAAGAACCAGGAGATCATTATATACAGTAACAACACTATTGGATAACAAGCAACTGTGAATGACTTAGCCATTCTCAGCAATCCAATGATACAAGTCAATTCCAAAGGACTTATAATGAAAAATGCTATTCACCTCCAGAAAAAAAAAAAAAAAACTGTTGGAGTTTGATTGCAGATTGAAGCATAGCTTTTCTTAAACTTTCTTTTTTTTTCTTTAATTTTGGGGGGTCTCTGCTTTTTCACAATGTAGCTAATATGGAAATATGTTTTACATGACTTCACATGTATAATCTATATAACATTATTTGCCTTCTCAAGGAGAAGGTAACGGAAGGAAAAAGGGAGAGAATTTGCAATTCAAAATTAAAAAAAGAAATAGATGTTAAAAATATATATACTTGAGAAATATGTAAAAATATATAGGTAGCAAAAGAGTAATTGCTGCTGCAGATAAAAGGTACACCTATTTCCTCTTCTATTTAGTACTTTTGAATTCTGGGAATAAATGCAGCCAGGTACTGAGAAGCCAAACATGGTCATATGGTCAATATGGAACCTGCAAAGGGAAGTGCTTTTGTTGTTGTTGTTGTTTGGTCAAATCTATGCCACAATAATCTGATTCCAGAAGGAAGGATTGGATGTGAATTGAGATGAACTCAAAATCATCTCAATGATGAGATATGCTTTTTTTTCTTCATTATTTCAAAATGTTGTGATTTCATTAGTGAGCATAGAATTCCTTGCTTTAGAAGTCTTCATGAATTGTTGTGGTCAAAAACAACAACAAATTATTTTTATCACCTGTTTTTTGCTGAACTACTCCAAATTTAACTAGATTCCCCCTTATATATTAATATATATTATTTGCATGACCCATGTTTAGCTTGGTAGGATCTGCCACAAAACTTGTGTTTCATTGACATTATGAGAGTTGGAGTCACATCAAAATTAGATATCAAAGTAGGATTTTAGGGGAGGCAGTCTCCTTCAACCAACATAACTCTATGTATGTTCTTTTCCCTTTCTAAAGGTGAAATGTTACACAAATCATTTTTTCAGTCAAAAGTTTCTCATATTTGAAAAGAACAAAAGCAAGAAAAATGCCAACCAATAGACTTTATTTCTATTTTAAAGTAATTTTTCCAAGGCAAAACTAGAAAACCAAGGTCTCTAAACACTACCCTATTTCCTTTCCCTTAAACTTCCCATTTCACTCATTTAACTTGGTATACAGTGATGACCTTTAATATTTTCATCTCCGTGCTGTCTCTCACTTCAATGTGACTTTTTCCCTTCCTTAATGGGCAAAAGGTGGGAAGAACTACCACTCTTGCATCAGAGTATGCTTCCTAACTAAAAGGGCTAGGTTCACTTTGGGGACTTCTTATTTATCTGGTACATTGTGCCTACTCAGGTCAACCTGGTAATTTCATTTTCTGGTCCTCCACAATGGTGAAAACTAACTCTCCTTAAAATTAAGCACTAATATTCAGAACACTTTAAAAGATAGTATTATTTATATAGAAAAAACAAACACTACAAAGGACTCTTACCCATTCCTATAGGGAATCAGTGTCTCTTCCACACCACTATACCACACTTCCCAGCAGATACATCTGCCTGGCTTAAACTTCTACTACTGTGGTGAGGCCACAGGAAGTTAGAAGTCCTGAGTTCCCTGTTCCTTGTCTGTGGTCTGTGCTAAGTAGCTTTTTCACTGGCAGCTCTTTTCTTTTTGTTGCTCCCAATCAGGGCTCTAATACTCCAATTATGCTTCTGATAGGCATCTGGGTGCTTTTTTTTTTGCCACCATCACTGTCCTTTGTTTTGCTTCAATGGTCCATGAGTATTCTCCAGCACATATTCCTATTCTTCTCCAAGGACTAGTTCTCAAGCATCGGGTCTGTGGAGTGATTAAACTTCAACCCCAGCTGCTGGTGTAATCAATTGTTCCTGCTCCTGGCATGTTTAGACCTTGCTCTTTTATACCAGGGACCACTATCAGCACGAAATACCTAACCAAGCAGGAATGTGCTAGAACCAGCCCTAATTTGGAGCAAACTGTTAAATGATCAGTGTGAGAGATTTACAGCTGGAAAAATGACGAATGCCTCAAACTAGGGCTTGATTTATTGTTTTGTTAATTTCTAGGCTTAAGAAATTGGTGAAAAAGATGTTAATAATTAAATTAAATACATTCATTTCTAATTTTAATTAATTTTAATTTAACTATAATTAAATGTTAATGATTAATTACATTTAAGAGTGTTTCAGAGGTACTTTTTTTTGGAGAGTGTTTTGTTAAAACATTTTGTCAGCACACCACTGCTGTCAAGTCACAGTGGGGATGTTAGTCCACAAATCAAACAAATTAATCCTCTTCTAGGTTACTCCCAGAGTGAATACATATCCCTTTACTTCTCTTTCCCTCATTGCCTGGATAGTGTACCTCCAGCTCCTGTTGGCCCCTCCCAATTAGCTTTTTGGGTTTTGGAAAACCTTTCCTACTATCTTTTCATTTGTCTTCTTCCAGGGCAGCTGGGCTTCATTATGCAAATTACTGGGCTACTTCTAAGGGCTGCTGAATAAATGTCTGTTGATCAACTCACAAATCTAATTTTCATCAATTCCTTATATTCAGTATTTCTTAGGTTGACATATTTCATTACATTCATATAGCCAATTAATTCAGACAGTCACTAATTAGAGGCAGGTGGTAATGCAATGGAGAGAATGTTGGATATGGAGTCAGGAAGACCTGAGTTCCAATCCCACCTCATTACTAGCCGTGTAACCTTAGATAAGCAATTTAACCTCTGTTTGCCTCAGCTTCCTCACCCCTAAAATAAGGATAATAATAGCACCTACCTCCCAGGCTTGTTTTGAGGATCAAGTGAGATAATATTGGCACCAGCATGTAGCAGTGTCAGAAGATAGAAGGGAATATGTATGAAAGATGTTAAGAAAGTAGAATCAATAGAACTTGGTATAAATTGGATATGAGGATTTAGAGAGAGTAAAGTTTTGAGGATAACATTGAGGTTATGAGCCTGGGTGACACTGAGGATGGTAATATCAAAGAACAGTGATATTAAACTCAAATAGAAATGGGGGCCACTATTACATACATAAGGGTCCCTTGCGGGCTGCATGTTGACTTAGTTTTAAAGTGAAATATTATGTGTCTCATTGTATTTTAGTTAATTTTGTCAAATATCTCCCAATTACATTTTTTTTTGGTGAGGCAATTGGGGTTAAGTGACTTGCCCAGAGTCACACAGCCAGTAAGTGTTATGTGTCTCAGATCAGATTTGAACTCAGGTCCTCCTAATTCCAGGGTCATTGCTCCATCTAGTATACCACCTACCTGCCCCTTATTTTTTTTCCCAATTACATTTTAATGTGGTTGGGACATACCCTGGATGCTGTGACTGGCCATGTATTTGATACCTTTGCCCAGTAAAAGGAAGTTGAGAAGAGATCAGGACTTGAGGGCAAAGATAATCCATTCAGTTTTAGACATGTTGAGTTTTGGATATCCTGTTCAAGATGTCTAATAACCAGTTGGAAATGCAAGACTAGGTATTAGGAGAGAGGCTAGTCAGATAAATAGAGCTGAGAATCATGTACATAGAAATGGTCATTGAATCCATGGCATTGAATCAAACAAGATCACCAAGCAAAATAATAGAGAGAAGAGAAGAAGGCCCAGGACAGAGCCTTGGAGAAGAACTAGATTTTGTGGGAAAGACCTGAATAAAGATGTAGCAAAGGAAAATTAGGAATGGTCACACAGGAAAAGAGAAATCAATATCACATAAACCTAGAAAGAATAAGGAGAAAAGGGTGATCAATAGTATCAAAGGTTGTAAAGATATCAGGAAGGAGGAGAATAGTGAAAAGGTCATTAGATTTGACAAGAGATTGGTAACTTTGGAGAGAACAGTAGCAGTTGAATGATGAGGACTTCACTTGTGTAGTTCCAAAATTATTTGAGTTCTTCATCCTCTGCAATAGACAGCAAGTAAGTTGTAATCACCATCTTCCTAGTGGTCCATTTTTTTTTTAGCCCATTCTGAGCTCTTCAGGATTACTAAGTATCTCATGAAATCATGTTTCCTGTGCCCTTTAAGAGCAGGATAAAATCAAGTACTAGAATTTCTTTATTTCTTTTTCAAAGAAGTATCTTCAACTACTACTCTTTTATGTTTTCCAGAATCATTTATACTGACCATTTCACTATGGATATGATTCATTTCAGCCACTGGAGAATGTGCTAACATTAAGAACATCAGCACTTAAATATTCGCTATTCTACATACTGGCCCCCTCAGCTAATGTGTTGCTTAATTGTGAATCAAATGAGATGAGAATGTAAAGCACTTTACACACCTTACATTTTACATTTACACACATTCTTTAAATGTTATTATTGTGATTGTTATTTTGACAAATTTTCTCTCACTTTTATTCAATTTTTAAAAAGTTTTATTGGTGTGTTTTGTTTTTAATTAGAAAAATTCACAGATCACTCCCTCCATTCCATAATAGGTATCTTACAATAAAATAAAACAATTAAGAAAACCTAAAAATACAATAATCTCATCAGAGGATACATAGAACATTCCATATCTGTAGCACCCTTCCCTATTTTTATTTGTTTTTATTAACAGGAATCTGTTTTAAATCCCTTTCACTTCTCATCCCATGAGGAAAAAAGGGAAAAGAAAAACAAATTCCTTGCAACAATTATGTATAATCCAGCAAAACAAATTCGTTCATTGGCTGTATATATGTTCCTCTGGAATCATAGATGATGCTTATAGGGATTATAGTTCTTAAAGCTTTCAAAGTTATTTGTCTTTATAGTGGTATTGTATTAATTGGGGTTTTTTTGGTTCTTATAATTTCTTCCTTCATCAGTTTTTTTTTCAAAGCCTTCAAAATTGTTTCTTCTTTATAATATTGACAGGGTTTTTTTAAAAATTCTTTGTTATAATGGATAGCTCATGGAGTAGCAAAGAGGAAAGTACATGTTTAGAGATAGAGTGGATATAAGCAAAATATCAATAAAATTGTTTAATGTTTATTTTTAAAACATTCAAACGAAATTTTCAATGAATGTCACTAAATAAATGAATAGAAAGAGCACACTAGCAAATTAAAGTAAAGGTAACCATGTGTTAGGGGCAGGTAGGTGGGACCGTGGATAGAGCCTTGGAACTGGAGTCAATAAGACTCGTTTCCATGAGTTCGAATTTAGCCTCAAACATTTACTAGCTGTGTGACCCTGGGTAAGTCGTTCAACCCTGTTTGCCTCAGTTCTTCATCTGTAAAATGAGCTGGAGAAGGAAATAGCAAAGTCCTCTAGTATCGCTGTCAGAAAACCCCAAATGGGGTCACAAAGTCTGAAACGACTCAGCAACAAAAACCATGTGATTATTAACACCTTTCATTCTCCCCTTTCCCCCTTTTAACCTCTTTACCATCATCACAGTGAAAATAGAAGATGGCCCCATAGAACTAATGGCTACCTTGTGTTTTTTATGTTTCATAGGTTGTGATAGCCAAATTCCATTCGTGGTCCAAACTTCTGGCGATGAGCTTCTCTGTATTTGACTAAGCTGGTCCTTGGATAGAAGACAGTACTTGACTGAAAGCCTTTCCCACTTGGTAGAATTTGCCAAAGTTTATCTTCTGCTTACAATCTTTGAGAATTCAAGGTCAGCTCTGGATTACGTGGCATTAGGATAGGTTTTTTTTCCTACTCTGGGGTTCTTAAGGACTAAGTTAGTGAAGCACACCCAGTTTTAAAATGGTTGAAGCCTCCAACCAGATACTACACTTCCTAATTAAATGAACCAAAAACAATTTCCCCCCCAAAAAATAGCAGGCTGCTGTTTCAAATTCAAAATGTCATGTATGCTTTTTCATTCAGAACAGCAAGACTCCTGATAACCCTGGAAAGAGAGTCATCTCTCTTGAGATGTGCTTCACAAATGCAGTCTGTGAAAGCAACAGCTCCTTCTGTGCATTGCATGAGTCTTATTTTTTGTTTTTGACAAGATTGCATTCAGCTATACTAGGAGCATCACCTGTTCATATGAAGACTATGGGTACTAAATAATCCTTCACACCAGGCTGCACTGGACAGCCTCTCTGGCTATCATTTGTGGCCTAGAACTAGGCTTCATAGCTAGGGGAGGGGGGAAGAGGGAGAATTTCCCCTCTTAAAGTTTGATATTTGTAATTGATAATTGAATTGTAATTGATAAATTTTGATATTTGTAACTTTTTCTTCACATAATAGTGAAATAGAAAAAGGATTGTATTTGAAGTCCAAAGAATAAGGTTCGAATCTGAGCTCTGACAAATGAGCAAGTCATTTAAACTCTATGAGTCTTACTTACTCATCTATAGAATGGGCAGGTTGGACTACATCAGCTTTAAAATCTCTTCTATCACTAAAGCTATGATCCTATGTTAAGCTCAATCCATGATTTTCTGAGTTTTATTGAATTATGGATAAGATTTATTTAAGCTTCCTGAGGGCAGATTTTCTTTTTTCATTTTTGTCTTTGTGTTTCTAGGACTTATATGCCTGTAAGTCATGGAACACTACAGTATTCAAAGAACTGAAAATGAGCGTCACCCAGACATCAATGGAGAGGTGTGTAGTGGTTGTAAGTTGGCAGTAAAATATTACCAAAAAAAAAATGAATTATGAAGAAAACCTGAGAATTAGATAGGGAAAGGGACTAGATCTTTGATTTCATTAGTAGGGAACTTTAAGAAGTTATCTTCTATCAATGCAGGTCAACATTTTTCTTGTAGCTTATGGTCTTAGAATATAAGATTGTAGAAGAAAAACTCTTCTCAAAGCACTAAGAGGTTAAATAACTAAGAAATGTCACTTTTACTCAGGTCTTCTGAGGCTGGCTCTCTATTATGCCATGCTAGTTCTCATGGGGAAACTAAGGGGCAGAATGGATAGATGGTAAAGCATGTAGTCGGGAAGACCTGATTTCAAATCTCACCTCAGACTAATCATATTACCCTACCCTCTCTCAGCCTCAGTTTCCTCACAGGCAAAATGAGGATGATAACAGCACCCAACTCCTAGTGTTGTTTTTAGGATCAAATGAGATAATTTATGTAACACACTTTGCACATCTTAAAGTGCAATCTAAATGATGGATGATGATGGAAGGAAATTTATCAAAAATATATGAGCAGAAACAGCAAGTCAATCATTTGGAGAGAATGATGGATGACTGATGGACAGCCTACATGCTCCTTTATAACCCTATTGATGTCAACAGATGTCAAGGACTATTACAGTGAACTTACAGGAGGACGTGGATAAGATGAACAATCATTAACAGATTGTAGTATGCATCTTTAGAGGGAATATTCACATCACTGAGACTTGAGTATTTTAGTATTACCCAGCATCAAGCACAATTTCTTTCACATAGCAGGCACTTAATACATGTTTGTTTAACTGAATTGAGTAACACAGAGCACTTGGCCTTCACTAACTGACAATTGACAAAATACAACCTTAGTAATCTGGATGTGTTCTGTACTGGATTCCATGTTATTGGATCATATGCAATGGGTTAGTTCATATCTGACAAAATGAATTTGAAAAGGTAGAATGAAAGTTAGAAATCAATTCAATAATTCAATAAATATTGATTAAACTGCAGATGATGGGGATAAAAAAAGAAAAAGAAAGACAGCCCCTACCCTCAAGGAGTCCATAATCTAATAATGGAACTTAACATTAAAAGGTTTTGGGAAAAGTTTGGTACTCCACCTTCCAGGCCTCCAATCAGAGGGGAGAGGAGGCTAAAAAGGCTCATCTTGTTCCTTACTAGTTGAAACCAGGCAAAGTTACAACTGGAGAGTGGAGTGATATGCTTGCTACTGAATGTATGAGTAGCAGCACTCTTGAATCAAGGTAACATTTGGTTACAGGTCTTCTTGTTCTTTGTCAGCATTTGCTGACCTTATATGAAAAAGTCATATGAAAATCTTGACAAAGCTACAAAAGAAGTTGAATTTGGCAAATTAAAACAAATTATTAACATTTCCTGTACATACTTTAACTTTTCCTTCAAGAATGCTCTGTGGCATACTAATTAAGGAAAAAAGCCAAGGACTGCAAAACCATTGCTCATAGCAACAGGACCTGCATTCAGATCCCAAATCTGCTACATGTACCAAGCATATGACCATAAGAAAATAAGATTACCTTTGTAATCATGACTCTCCTCATCAAGAAAAAGGGAAGGGGGCAGAGCCAGGATGGCAGAGTAAAAGCAGTGACTTGCTTGAGGTCTCCCCCAAAACCCTCCAAACACCTATAAAAAAAGATGCTACACAAATTCTAGAACAGCAGAACCCACAAAAAGACAGAGTGGAAGAAATTTCCAACCCAAGATAACCTGGATTGTTGATTGGAAAGGTCCATTGCACCAGGCTGGGAAAGGAACTCAGGTCAGCATGGGTGTGCAGGCAAAGACCAAGCCTCAGTGAACCTGGAGCAGCCCTCAGAAGACTCAATCATGGGCAGCTGTGGTGGTTTCCAGACTTCTCAACCAATAAATGCCAAAGACAACTTAGAAGGTCAGTAGAAAAAGTCTGTGACTACAGTGAAAGAGAACCTCAGTACCAGCCCCAGTCCTGGCAAAGCCCCAGGGTGGCAGCTGCTTCTGGGTGTCAGCCCATAGATGGAGGGGGAATTGAGTGGTTGATCAGAGAGGGATTGTACGGATCTCTTTGGTGGTGCTGAGGCAGGATTCTCTTGCTTTGCCCATGCTTGGATTTGGGTCACAGTTCTGGGTGGCAGTCCTGGAGCAAGGAGGAATGCTGGCATGGTGGAGCTTGTAGTTGCAGTGGAGAGGGAATCCTCCTCACAGTTCCAAGGAAGAAAAGAGTTCATGTGGTCAATCAGAGACCAGAGAATAGGCCAGGAAAGGAGTAAACACCTCACCCTTGATCATACCACCTGGGAAGAACTGAAAATTTACAGGTATTTGGAAGTATCTCTGAAAACAGCTACACAAAACCCCTGAAGCTTGGGACAGCACATTCTCCACACTGGAGGCAGACTCCTACCTTAACAAAGAGTATAAAACTCAAGCAATTGGCTAGGAACATTAGCAAACATAAAAAACAGTCAGACCATAGCATCAAAGATCAAAACACACAACCAGGAGACAACAAAATCAAAGCTCCTATATCCAAAGCCTCCAAGAAAAATATGAATTGGTCCCAGGCCATGGAGGAGCTCAAAAAGGATTTTGAGAAGCAAGTAAGAGAAGTACAGGAAAAACTGGGAAGAGAAATAAGAGTGATGCAAGAAAATCATGAAAATCTAGTCAACACCTTGCTAAGGGAGACCCAAAAAAATACTGAAGAAAATAACACCTTAAAAATTGCCTAACCCAAATGGCAAAAGAGGTCCAAAAAGTCAATGAGGAGAAGAATGCTTTAAAAAGCAAAATTGGGCAAATGGAAAAGGAAGTCCAAAAGCTCACTGAATAAAATACTTCCTTAAAAATTAGAATGGAGCAAATGAAAGCTAGTGACTTTATGGGAAATCAAGACATTGTAAAACAAAACCAAAGGAATGAAAAAAAATAGAAAACAATGTGAAATATCTCATTGGAAAAACAACTGACCTGGGAAATAGATCCAGGAGAGATCATTTAAAAATTATTGGACTATCTAAAAGCCATGATCATCTACAGCCTAGACATCATCTTTCAAGAAATTATCAAGGAAAACTGCCCTGATATTCTAAAACCACAGGGTAAAATAGAAATGGAAAGAATCCACAGATCACCTCCTGAAAGAGATCCCCAAACAAAAACTCCTAGGAATGTTTTAGCCAAATTCCAGAGCTCCCAGGTCAAGGAGAAAATATTGCAAGCAGCCAGAAAGAAACAATTCAAGTATTGTGGAAACACAATCAGGATAACACAATATTTAGCAGCTTCTACCTTAAGGGACCAGAGGGCTTAGAATATGATATTCTGGAGGGCAAAAATGATAGGATTACAGCCATGAATCACCTACCCAGCAAAACTGAGTATAATCCTTCTGGGAGAAAAGTGGACATTCAGTGAAATAGAGGACTTTTCAAGCATTCTTGATGAAAAGACCAGAGCTGAATAGAAAATTTGACTTTCAAATGCAAGATTGAAGAGAAGCATGAAGAGGTAAACAGGAAAGAGAAATCATAAGACACTTATTAAGGTTGAACTGTTTACATTCCTATGTGGAAAGATGATATTTGTAACTCATGAGACCTTTGTCAGTATTAGGATAGTTGGAGGGGAAAAATCATATATATATGAATATGTATATATATGTAGATAGATAGACAGATAGATAGATAGATAGATAGATAGATAGATAGATAGATAGATAGA
>NW_020954557.1:64515215-64519334 GCF_900497805.2 Vombatus ursinus
AGATAGATAGATAGATAGATAGATAGATAGATAGATAGATAGATAGATAGATAGATAGATAGGTAAAGGGCACAGGGTGAGTTGAAGATGAAGGGGTGATATCTGGAGAATAAAATTAAGGAGTGAGAGACAATTATACTGGGAGAAGGAGAAAGGGAGAGGTAGAATGGGGTAAATTATCTCACATGAAACAGACAAGAAAAGACTTTTACTGTGAAGGGGAAGTGGGGGAAGGTGAGAGGGAATGAGTGAATCTTATTCTCATTGGATTGGCTTAATGAAGGAATATAATGCACACTCAGTTGGATATGGAAATCTATCTTACCCTACAGGAAAATAGCGGGGAAGGGGATAAGAGAGTGGGGGGATGATAAAAGGGAAGGAAAATTGGGGGAGGGGGTAATCAGAAGCAAACACTTCTGAGGAGGGACAGGATCAAAAGAGAGAATAGATAAATGGGGGGGCATAGGATGAAGGAAATATAGTTAGTTTTCCGCAATATAACTACTATGGAAGTGTTTTGCATAACCATACCTGTATCGAGTTGCTTGCCTTCTCAATGAGGGTGGGTGGAGAGGGAGGAAGGGAGAAAATTTGGAACCCAAAGTTTCAAAAACAAATGTTAAAAATTGTTTTCACATGCAACTGGGAAATAAGATATAGAGGCAATGGGGTATAGAAATCTATCCTACCCTACAGGAAAATAGAAATTGAAGGGAATGAGTGAAGTGGGGCCAATAGAATGGAAGGTAGATTAGGGGAAGGTGTATTCAGAATGCTTGCTGTCTTGAGGTGGGAGGAGGGATGAGATGGGGAGAAAATTTGGAACTCAAAATCTTAGGGAAGTGAATGTTAAAAACTAAAAATAAATAAATCAATAAATTAATTTTAGAAAAAGAAAAGGAGAATATTTATACTTGCATTATTTGCATTACCTACTCCACAGTGTAACTGTGAGAAAAGGACTTTATAATTTGTAAGGCACTGCGTCCAGGCAAATCATTTTGGTTTTTTTCCTCTCCTGGTTAGGGTGCTGTGCTTAGAGTTATGAAGATCTGAATTCAAATCCTGCCTCACATACTGACTCCTTGTGTGACCTTAGGTAGGTTTTTTAACTGCTCTGAGTCTCACTTTCTGCATCTGTAAAATAGGAATAATAGTATTACCTCACAGACTCATTTCTAGGATCAACTAAAATAATACATATGAAGCATTTTGAAAACCTTAAAGTGTTACATAAGTATTAGCTATTAATAACTATTAAATTCTTGTGAAAAATTTGTGATTATTCAATATCAATAAAATAAAATGATGAGTAATTAAATATAATGCCTACATTTCTTAGGAACCATTCCTTGGCTTATATCCTGCCTCCAACATACAGCCCAGAGCTGTAAATCTTCATCTCTGGGACTTTCTTCCTCTATAAAGGAGGATAATAATACCTGAGAGGTATATTGGCATAGTGGATAGAGAGCCAGGCTTGGATTCAGAAAGCCCTAGATTGAAGCTCTGCTTCTGTTGTCTATTAGCTATGTGGCCATATAACCTTTTAGTGCCTCACAGGCAACTTTCTAAGATGCTAGCTATAGGGAAATCTCTGATCATTGTCAGTTGAGGTTATTTCCACATCAGGATTTTTTTTACTGTGATGATTTTTTTTAAAAATACCTCTAGAATCTACCTCAGGGGATTTTTGTGAATTTCAAATAAGATAATGTATGTAAAGTGTTTTTCAGATCTTCAAGTGCTACATAAATTTCTGCCATTATTAGTCATAATAGCTATACCAATTTAACAGGGAGTTCTCACCACTCAAAAATCTTTTAGAAACCTACTTTACACTTTCACATAGTTGTGATACCGTGGCAGAACAAAAAGATGAGGGATGCTTATATATGGGGGAAATACGCATGAGACCAGAGTTCTGTGGATTACATACAAAGAATCAGAAAAGAAATGTGCAGGAAAAAATAAAGGCTTATCATTTCATTGGCACAGTGTGCCTGAAGCACAAACATGTTAGCCAATACTTCTCAGTGATTAAATTTAGTAGTGACATAAGCTGTCCAAGCAGGTTTACTCAAGACACCTAAACATCATCAATAAGTTTACTTTACTAGTCTTCATGCATGCTACCAGCCAGTTACACTGGCATACATGCTTTTCCTTATATTCCAGACTCCATTTCCCATCCCTATGCTTTTTCACTCACTGCCTCTCATGCCTGGAATACTCGCTGTCCTCATCTCCATCTCTTAACTTCTCTTGTGGCTTTTCTTAAGACTTAGCTCAAATCTTACTTTCCATAAGAGACTTTTCTTCATCTCCCTAAATGCTAGCATCTTCCCTCTGAGATTACCTTTTATGTACTCTGTCTATAACTTGTATGTACTTAACAATTTATATTTGATCTCTCTCACTTTGAGGGCATGGACTGTTTTTACCTCCTTTTTTTATCTCTAGCATTCAACTCAGTGCCTGGCACATTGTTGTTGTCTGCTGTTTTCGAAAAGGACCAAAGTGACATCACTATGTCAGAGTCAAGTTTCAGTGTTTCTGACTGTGGCTCATTAGACCAATATGAGCTCAGAATGTTCTACCACAGGTCAGGCACAAATAGTCCATGTGAACATTTGGGATAGATTCTCCACGTTTCCTATCTTGTGTTTCTCTTGAACAACCTCAATTCTGCTTTACTCATAGAGCACAGCACCTTTTCTGATGCAGAACAGAGGTCTGTATACAACATTTGTAGATCTGAACAAGGCCTTTGATACTGTCAGTCATAAGGGCTTATGGAAAATTATGTCAAAATTTGGTTGCCCAGAGAAGTTCATCAGCATTGTATGTCAATTTCATGATGGTATGCTTGCCTGGGTTTTCCAGGTTATCTAGCAAGAGAAGGTTATCCCCCAGGAGTTCAAGGATGCCTCCATTGTAAAGGTAAAGGAAATAGATTGCCCTGTGACAAACACAGGGGGGTCTCTCAGTCATTACTGGCAAGATTCTTGCCACAGCCCTCCTCAGTAGGTTGATCCTTTACCTTGAAGATGGTCATCTACCTGAGAGCTAGTGTGGCTTCAGAAAAGGCTAAGAAACAGTCAGTATGGTGCTTACTGCCTGAAAACTCCAGTTCATCAGCATTGTACATCAATTTCATAAAGGCATGCTTGCCCAGGTCCTGGATAATGGACAATGCTCTTGTGTTTTCCCCATCACCAATGGAGTAAAACAAAGCTTTGTGCTTATTCTCATCCTTTTCAGCATGCTGTTTTCAGCCATGTTGTCAAATGCCATCAATGAGGACAAACACAGCAACAAGGTCAGAAACCACACTGATGATAAATTCTTCAACTTGAAAAGGCTACAAGCCACAACCAAAGTAGAGGGAGTGTCAATGCATGATTTTTTGTTTGCAGATGATTGTGCACTCAATGCAGGCTCTGAAGCTGAGATTCAACAAAGTATGGATCAATTCTCTACTGCTTGTGCTAATTATGGCTTAACAATTAACACCAAGAATACACAGGGTGCTCAGCAGCCAACACCACACCATCCATAGATGGAACCATAAGTTATAGCAAATGGAGAAGTTTTGAATACTGTGGATAAGTTCACTTACCTTGGTAGTGTACTCTCTGGGGATGTACACATTGATAATGAATTTGATGCACACATTGCCAGAGCTAGCTCAGTGTTTGGGAGGCTCTGAAGGAAAATATGGGAGAAAAGAGGTATTAGACCAACTACCAAACTGAAGATCTACAGAGCTATTGTGCTGACCTCATTGTTGTATGCCTGTGACACCTAGACAGTATACCAGCACCATGCCAGGAAACTGAATCTCTTCCATTTGAATTGTCTGGCAGAATCACCTGGCAGGATAAGATGTCAGACAGTGAGGTTCTTTCTCAAACTAAACTGCTAAGCATTCAAACTCTGCTTCAGAGAGTGCAACTGTGAAGGGCTGGTTACGTTGTTCAAATGCAAAACATATGCTTGCCAAAAAAAGATTACAAAGGCCTGGAACATAGTAAGGGCTGGGAGGAAAAAGGAAAGGAAAGGAAAGGAAGGAAGGAAGGAAGGAAGGAAGGAAGGAAGGAAGGAAGGAAGGAA
>NW_020954557.1:64519344-64829946 GCF_900497805.2 Vombatus ursinus
GAAGGAAGGAAGGAAGGAAGGAAGGAAGGAAGGAAGGAAGGAAGGAAAGAAGGAAAAGGAAACAAGCAAGTAAAATATTATGGTGTTAACAACCACAAAAATAAATAACCCTACTATTCTCAGAATAAAGGAAATGAGAAGTAAAGACCTCTGAAACCCTCTATATCATCTTATTATATTATACTGTATCTCCATGGGTCTTGCCAATTCCAGATAAGGGTAATTTATAATGAATTGGTCTCTGGTGGTTCTATCAACTGAAATGCCATTTTCTAAATTAGACAAGACCAGGTCAGAAGTACAAACAAAATGAATACAAAATCAGACAAAAGTGTGATGTATGAAGACATAATTTGGAATGATGCTTCTGAAGCCTCACTGAATGCCATTAGATCCCTATGTAGATTACACTTATCACAGAGTAACAAGATAAAGTTTCAGGGATTTATGAGAGAAAAACTGGACAAGTTGTGGGCAGCTAGGTGGCACAGTGAATAGAATGCTGTGCCTGGAGTCAGGAAAACTGATCTTCCTGAGTTCAAATCTGGCCTCAGACATTTACTAGCTGTGTGAACCTGAACAAGTCTCTTAACCCTATTTGTCTCAGTTTCCTCATCTGTAAAATGAGCTGGAGAAGGAAATGGCAAACCACTCCAGTATTTCTGCCAAGAAAACCCCAGATTGGGTCATGAAGAGTCAGACACAACTGAAAATGACTGAACAACAACAACAATATGTAGTTGTACATATATGTGCATATGTGTAGGTATATGTTTATATATGCAAACACATACATATAAATGTTGGAGGAGTTGATGTTACAGAGTTAGATGTGGGGAGATAAGCATGATAGTGCATTGTTGGTAGAGCTATTAATTAGTATAACCATTTTTAAAAACAAATTTGAATTATGCAAAATGACTAAAATACCTATAGTCTTTGACTCAGTATTTCACTGCTATACAAAGTCATTGATTAAAAAAAAAGAAGAATCCATATATACTAAAATATTTATAGCAGGACATATGGGGGCAGCAAAGAACTGGAAATAAAGTAGATGTCTAACAATTGTGTAGTGATTAAACAAATTATGGTATATAAAACTAATGGAAAAACAGCGTGCTATAAGAAATGACAAATGTAATTAATACAGAGAAGAATCAAAAGATTTAGATGAACACATTCAAAGTAGAGTAAACAGAGTAAAGCAAACAATACACAACGCTTACAGAAACATAAATGGAAAGAACTACCATCACAACACAATGTAAATATTGCACAATTACCAAAAAGAAAAAAAAAGCATAGCACCAAGGAAGAGATATATCAAGGCACTTCACCCCCACTCTATAGTATAAGGTGTTCAGGGAGGACTAAAACCATTGGTGTGAGAGCTTGCTGAGCCCTTTTCAGGACTCTTCATCCACATTTAGTGTCCACCTGTCACACAATACTCTCTCACCTGTGACTCCAAGAAGCTGTATCTTGAATGCCCAGTGGACACAACCCCGGGAAAACCATCTCAGCAAATGGACTAAACCAGGTTTAGACTAACCAAGAGGTTTCAGACTCACTGGTTACTTAGGGGGATGTCTACACCAAGTATGTGAAGACTTCACCTGGTAGAATGGGCAGATAAAAACAATTTATTCCAATGGAGGAGGCAGAAGAACACTTGGTTAGACAGTAAAGACTCCAAAGTCATCCACTGTATCCCTGGCCATTGCTAGTTGTCTTGACCTTTGTCTTGCCACTAGACTTTGTTGATTCAGGAAGAGAGAGTGAGGTGACGACTATGCCTCACTTAAATCTAATTCATGCACAATTCAAGACATCACCCTGTGATGTCACTGGTCCTCTCTGAAAATGATTGATGAACATAGAAAGACATGCATATAAACATTTATAATTACAGGATATAATGTTAATGTTACACTAACAATTAGTCATATTAATAATTAATAGTATATAATGTGTACATATTAGAGAGAAATCAGTTTTGCTGAATTTTTCTTTTTTCCTTTAAAATAGTTTTTGTTATTTGAGATAGCTTTCTGTCTGGAGTAGGAGGATTACAGGGGCAAATTTAAGCAATATAAGATAAAAGAAAGAATCAATGAAAATTTACTTTAAAAAAAGAAATATAAACACAAGAGATGAAATAAACTTTAAAAGATTCATGTTTCCCTACAAAAAACAAACAAACAAACATATGATTACTTTATAGGATTAGGCAGAGTAACAAAATGTATCTTGTGGAATAAAAAGTCAAGGATCTCATAATGGGGGCAGCTAGGTGGCATAGTAGATAGATCATTGGCCCTGAAGTCAGTAGGACCTGAGTTCAAATCCAGCCTCAAACACATAGTACTCACTAGCTGTGTGACTCTAGGTAAGTCACTTAACCCCCATTGCCTCACCAAAAGGAAAAAAAAAAGAATCTCATAATGACAAAATGGAAAGCAAGGGGACATGGCAATACTAGATATCAAACTATACTCCAAAGTGGTAATAATCATAATAATTTGGTACTGGTTAAAAAATATAGAAAAGTTGGTCAATGGAATAGATTAGGTACACAGGACCCCAAAACATTTGTTTATAGTAACACAGGGTTTGATAAGCCTTGGGATACAAATTTCTATTTTAAAAAATTGCTAGGAGAAATAGACAACAGTCTTGGAGAAATTAGACTTAGACCAAAATTTGACATCATTTAACAAAATAAGCTGCAAATGAATATGTGATTAGTACTAAAAGATCATAAACAGATTAAAGGATGGAGATACTATGGCTGAGGGAAGAGTTCTTCCACAACCATGGGATAGAGATGATCCTAAAAAATGAAAGACAATTTTGATTACCAAAAAAAATTAATTTTACACAAACAAAAATGAGTGCTGTTAGAATTAGAAGAGAAACAATTCACTAGAAAAATATTTGCAGTACATTTCTCTGACGATGGCTTGATTATTCAAGATATTCAAATAATTGACATAAATATATAATTATGAAAGCCATTCCTCAATAAATGAATAGTTAAAAGATAGGAACAGACCCTTTTCAATAGAAAAAAATGATTATCAATTAACAAGAAAATAATTAATAATCAGATTGTCCACTTCTCATCCATTAAATTGGAAAAAATGAACAAAAAAAAAAAGGAAAATGCCAATTGTTGGAAGAGCCCTGTAAGAATAAGTACACTAATGTACTATGGGTAGAATCTGAAGCATCCCAACCATTCTTAAGAACAATTTGGAACTGTAACCTCAATGTCACTGAGGTGTGCATATCTTTTAACTCAGCAAAATACCACCTCAGAGAGAGACACAGACAAATAAGACAGCTTTAGAACTAATTTGTTGAATTTGTTATATAACTTAAACAAATCAGCTGAATATAATAGATTCATGACTTCATATGCTATGCTTTTATGTTCTTCACAAAACATAATAAAAAGTTAAAGAATGGTTTTCTAAAAGGTGTATTAGGTGTTTTGGGGGTAGAATGAAAGAGAAGGGCAAAGAACAGGAACTGGGGAGTGGTAGGACTGAGCTAAATAAGGATGAGAGTTAAAGGAGGGGTAAGAAGGCAAATAGATTATTGCCTTTGTATATAGTATATATAGCGTATAGTGCAAAGGTATATAGTATATAGTGCAATTTGTGTCAAATTTGGAATTAGGAAGACCTGAGTTCAAATCCTGCCTAGTCACTTACTATCTGTATGACTCTGGGCAAGTTACTTAGCCTCTTACTCTCAGTTTCCTGATCCGTAAAATGGGGATAATAACACTTAGTTCACAAGGTTATTGTGAGGATCAAATTAATTAACTCCTGTAAAGTGCTTTGCAAGCCTTAAAATGCTATATAAATTCTACCTATGTTTATTTTAACAACTCTGAATTACAGGAACTGGAAGGAAGGAGAGGGAAGTTTGGGTTTTGTTTTTCTTTTTTGTTTCTTTTTCTCATTTTTATTTAGTGTTTTATTTTCCCCCAGTTACATGTAAAACTAGTTTTTAGCATCTGTTTTTAAAACTTTGAGTTCCAAATTCTCTCCCTTCTTCCCTTTCCACTACCCCTTCCCTCCCCTATTGAGAAGGCAAACGATTTGATGTAGATTATACATGCCTAGTCATGCAAAACATTTCCATAACAGTCATGTTATGAAAGAAAACATAACTCCATGCAAAAAAAAACCTCAAGAAAAATAAAGAAAACAAAAAAATATATACTTCATTCTGTATTCAGACACCATCAGTAATGTCTCTGTGGATAGAAAGCATATTTTCATCATAAGTCCTTTGGAGTTGTCTTGGTTCATTGTATTGCTGAGAATAGCTAAGTCATTCACAGCTGATCATCCTGCAGTATTGCTCTTACTTTGTACTCAGTACATTTTACTTTGCATCAGCTCGTGCAAGTCCTTCCAGGCTTTTCCAAGGGCACCTTGCTCGTCATTTTTCATACCACAATAGTATTCCATCACAATCACATACGACAACTTGTTCAACCATTCCCCAATTGATGGGCATCCCCTCAATTTCCAATTCTTTGCCCTCAGAAAAGAACTGTTGTAAATATTTTTATACATATAAATCCTTTTCCTTTTTTTTTTCTTTCACTTTTTGGGGATACAGACCTAGTAGTGATATTGCCAGGTCAAAGGGTATGCATGGCTTTATAACCATTTGGGCATAGTTCCAAATTGCTCTACGGGGTGGTTGAATCAATTCACAACACCACCAACAATGCATTAATGTGTCATTTTTCCCACATCCCCTCCAATAGTTGTCATTTACCTTTTCTGTCCTATTTGTCTATCTCATAGGTATGAGGTAATATTTCAGAATTGTTTTAATTTGAATTTCTCCAATCAATAGTGAATTGGAGCTTTATTTCATATGGCTATAAATAGCTTTGATTACCTCATCTGAAAACTGTTCATATCTTTTGATCATTTATCAATTGGAGAATGGCTTTTATTTTTATAAATTTGACTCAGTTCTCTATATGTTTGAAAAATGAGGTTTTTATCAAAGAGACTTGTTTCAAATTTTTTTTCACAATTACTACTGCTAATTGCATTTCCCTCCATCCTATCACCCACTTTGTTTATTCTATTCTTTCACCCCATCTCTCTTCAAAAGTGTTTTGCTTCTGACTACCCCCTCCACAAATCTGCCTTCTCTTCTATCACCACCATCACAACCCTTATCTTATCACTTTCGCCTTCTACTTTCCTATAGGGTAAGATAGGTTTCTATACCCAATGTAATGTGTAAGTTATTCCCTCTTTGAGCCAATTATGATAAAAGTAAGATTCACTCACTCCTCCTTACCTCCCTGCTCTTCCTCTCCACTGTTAAAGTTTTTTCTTGAATCTTTTGTATGAGATAATTTATCCCATTCTAACTCTTTCTTTCCTTTTCTCCCAGTGCATTTCTCTCTCATCCCTTAATTTTAATTTTTTTTAGATAGAATCCCTTGATATTCAACTCACACCTGTGCTGTCTGTCCATATATACACTCCTTCTATCTGCCCTAATGATGAGAAAGTTTTTATGAGTTACAAGTATCATCTTCCTACGTAGGAATGTAAACAATGTTATTAAGTTTTATGATTTCTCTTTTCTGTTTACCTTTTTATGCTTCCCTTGAGTAGTATTTGAAAGTTAAATTTTCCATTGAGCTCTGGTTCTTTCATTAGGAATACTTGGAAGTCCTCTATTTCATTGAATGTCCATTTTTCCCTTGAAGAATTATACTCAGTTTTGCTGTGTAGATGATTTTTGGTTGCAGTCCTAGCTCCTCTGCCCTCTGGAATATCACACTCTAAGCCCTCTGATCCTTTAATGTAGAAGCTACTAAATCTTGTGTTATCCTCACTGTGGCTCCGCCATACTCAAATTGTTTCTTTCTGGCTGCTTGCAATATTTTCTCCTTGACCTGGGAGCTCTGGAATTTGGCTATGACATTCTTTGGAGTTGTCATTTTGGGATCTCTTTCAGGAGGTGATTGGTGGATTCTTTCAATTTCTATTTTACCCTCTGGTTCTAGAATATCAGGGAAGTTTTCCTTGATAATTTCTTGAAAGATGATATCTAGACTCTTTTTTTTTGTCATGGCTTTCAGGTAGTCCAATTATTTTTAAATGATCTCTCCTTGATCTATTTTCCAGGTCAGTTGTTTTTGCAATGAAATATTTCACACTGTCTTCTATTTTTTTCACACTTTTGGTTTTGTTTTATTGTTTCTTGATTTCTCATAAAGTCATTAGCTTCCATTTGCTCCATTCTAATTTTTAAGGAATTATTTTCTTCAGTGAGCTCCAGAACCTCCTTTTGTGACTGACCAATTCTACTTTTTTAAGAAGTTTTTCTTCAGTGAATTTCCATGCCTCTTTTTCCATTTGTCCAGTTTTGCTTTTTAAGATATTCTTCTCTTCATTGGCTTTTTGTTCCTCTTTTACCATTTGGCCTAGTCTTTTTTTTAAGGTGTTAGTTTCTTTAGAATATTTTTGTATCTTCTTTACCAAGCTCTTGACTTTTTTCATGATTTTATTGCATCACTCTCACTTCTCTTCCCAATTTTTCCTCTACCTCTCTTACTTGCTTTTCAAAATCCTTTTTGAGCTCTTCCATGAAGACTTCATTCATATTTTTGAGACCAATTCATATTTTTTTTGCAGGCTTTGGATGTAGGAGCTTTGACTTTGTTGTCTTCTTCTGAGTATGTGTTTTGATCTTCCTTGTCACCATAGCAACTTTCTATTGTCAGAGTTTTTTCTTCCTTGTTTGCTCATTTTCCCAGACTATTACTTGTTATAACTTTTTATTAAAGTAGAGCTTTATTTTCTGGGTAGAGGGCCCACTGTTCCAAGCTTCATGAGTTTTGTGCAGCTGTTTTTAGAGTTATATCTAAGGACCTGTAAGTTTTCTGTTCCTCCAAACTGGTATAATCTAAGGAGAGGTGCATATACTACTATCTTGGCCTATGAGCTGGTCTGTGAATGACCACAAGCACTCTTTTCTGCCCTGGAACTGTGAGGAGGGTCCCTACTCCACTATGTCTGCAACTCTGCCGTGCTAAAGCTCCTTCTCACACTAGGACTGTCACCCAGGATTGTGACCCAGATCGGAGCATGAGCAAAGCAACAGAGTCCTGCCTCACTGCTAACAAAGAGACTTCTATAATTTCCTTCTGACCAGTTGTTTGGCCCCACTTACCATCTATAGACTGGGAACTCTGGAAGTAACTGCTGCTGCTGCTACTGCTTCTGCTGATTTTGTGGCTCCCAAGACCTGTTCTTAGTTTGATGGGGCCCAGTTTGTACTGGAAAGGCTTTTGCTGGACTGTGCTCCACTCTCACCCTAGTGCAACAGACCTTTCCTGCCAACCTTTTGAGTTGTCTTGGGCTGGAACATCATTTCACTCTGTCTTTTTATGGGTTCTACTGTTCTAGAATTTGCTTAGAATCGTTATTTAAAGGTATTTGGAGGGTTTGAGGGAGAACTCAGGCAAGTTCCCACTTTTACTCCACCATCCAGGCTCCACATCCTCAAGAGGGAGTTTTTCTAGCCATGGAATACAAGTTCCCATTGGCTAGAGACTTTCTTCTCCTGAGTCTTATAATGATGATGATGATGATGATGATGATGATGATGATGATGATGGTGATGGCAAGGGCCAGAGACATCTCACATCCCTGGCATATTTTCACTTCAAACATAATAAAACTACAGAGGGGAAAGTTTTGGCTGGGCACTCCTATATCAGTAAGTAACTAGCTGGTGATTGGTTCTTCAGAGATTGATCTGGAGTCACACAGCACCAGTTTCATGGTACTATGGGGGATGATACTGATCAACACCAATCTTTAGATTTTAATAACTACCCTGAAGATTTAATGTCAAATAACTTCTTTGATCCTAGGCTGGGCTTATGAGTATTCTTTCTCCCAGTCAAGGTGGGACATAGTTCAGGATTCTTTCCTCCAGACCAAGCTGTTTCTTCAAAGAGCCTCTTTGCACCTCATTGTCCCCCCCTTTATTTGATTCTACTTGCTTCAGGATTTGCTGACTGGTTTGATCTTGTACTTTGATCTTAACTGCCCAGGATTCTATGGCTGTCTTGCCACCTATCCACATTACCCATTCCACTAAGTTTCATGAACACATGATTTATTTGCAGATTTTTTTGGACTCTTATTTGATTAATTGCTATGCTCTTCCCCATAGAAAAGCCACAATTCCTACAGTTCCTTCAACCTACTCTAGGTCAGTTCCCATGCACAAGGCATTAAGCCATGATACACAGAATCATAGGATCATAAAATAATACTTTTAGAGTTAGAAGAGAACTTTTAGGTTATCTGGTCCAACCTCCTCATTTTATAGATGAGGAAACAAAGGCTCAGAGATATATAGCAACTCACAAAGTAGTAATAGACAGTTTTAACCTGGGTCTTTGGATTCGTAATTCAATGATCTTTTCACTGTAACAAGATTCTCTCACCTAGAACTCTGAAAGAGGTGCAAGTAGGATGAACAGGATAAACTGAGACCAATTCTATCATTTTCTTAAAGCTCCAAAGTTCAGTTACAGAGGACTGTGTGGAACAAAGATTACAAATGAGAATGTAAAATAGCCATAATTTGCATGGGTTCATAACCCCTTCCTCATTAAATCCATAGAACTACAAAAAAAAACAGCTTTGAAAATAAGGAAGAAATGAGTTAGATGGGTTTTGAGGTTGTTACAGTACTTATTTTGTATTTGTTCACACAGTGATTTTGATACATTTTCATCTCTAGCCCAGCCCATATGGTCACTCCATGAGCATTCAGAATGAGTCTCAGGTACATATTCTAAAACAAAAGTATGAACATGCTAGCAATGTACTTTCCTTAGCAGGTACATATGTAGTCAGTATAGTAATACCTTAACTTCAAAGAGAATTGGACGCAAGCTCCATTAAATTCCAAATCCATTTAATAGTAAGTTCAAACACTGCCTGGGCTCTCAGTGTGAGGCGCATGCATTCTCAGGGTGTCTGCGCTCAGAAACATTTTAACAACATGAGCCTGTGGATGAAGCTTCCATCTGAGTGGGAGGGCAGGATCTGTTCTGTGATTCCTGTTGCTAGGAAACCACTTCCTTTGTCTGTTTTGTTCAGAATCGTTTCTTTATTTATACTCTAGATTTAAATGATGTACATCATATGGTAGAACATTAAAAAAATAGGGCAAAAGTTTGCTGTCAAAAATGTTACAGGGGATAGGTAGCATTGAATGAAAACTAATGAATATGGATGCAGATAGCCAGCCAATTTCACCTTGCTGAGATTTTTATGTTATTTTGTCTTGTACAAGCCAATTAGGTTGTCTAGGGATGGTTTTATCTTGAATTTATCCTATCTGCCCAAAATTAAACTAAGTTTTTTTTTTGTTTTATTGAGTAAAAAGGCAACAATTTACAATTTGCCTATTTCTACAAAACATTATTTTCTTAGAGGATTTTTAATGTCAAAATTCTTAGAAGAATTTGGTGGGGAAATATAATGTATGATGCCCTTAAATACAAGCTTTAAGACACTTTTCTTATGCCAAAGTGTCAGGAAAGCACTTAAGTGGCCAAACAGGGGAAGGGTTAGAGTGGTGGGAGATACATGGCCAAAAAGCTTTAGAAAATTGAAAAACCATGAACTATGTTATATAAGTAAAATTCTTAGAATGTCTAGCATGTGCATGCCCAAAAAATCAGCCTGAATAACTCAACTGACAGAATCTCATCTGGAATATGCCATATGTGGCAAATTTAAGAAAACAGTGGCTTGGTGTCAAATCAATTTATTAAAATATCTACAGTTTTATAACATGTTTATGGGTGTAGCTGCTCATAGTCAGAAGCAAATAGCTATAAGCTCAACATGCCTATTCTCCTGATTCTCTTCATACTGGACTGCTCATTCTTTTTTACCTTTTCTATCTCCTCATTTTCCATCCTGTTTCTTATGAGTATAGATTCAGTCTTAAATTTTCTGATGTTTTCTCTTAAAACTTTGGAGTATTAATCTTAGTTTCATATTATGATTATATGATTTCATAGAAATAGAAATGATCCAAATTCAAAATCTGCAATCCTTAATCCCCAGCCTTTCTTCAGTTTTATGTCACATATATCACAGTTTTATATCACAGGTCCATTGCCTAAGAACCAGCTTGGACAGGTCCAGAGAACTCATCATATCAAGTTGGACAGAAAGTGCTGAATTTCTCAACCCCAACAAGGGTATAATGTCTAAAAAGTTTGACATAGTTACAAACTGTATTGTGGGCAAGAATACCCATGTCAATTAAGTATTTGATCCTTCAAGTATATTTCTTGCATCTGCAAATTCCTAACTTGGGCCATTCCCTTGATACTTTGGATTATATAATAGAACACTGCTGATATTCAACAGTTAACAGAAGGAGACAACATAACTGGAGAAGAATATTCAATCAGGGTAGGTAGTAATGACAACTGAGTTTAGCTTCATTGCTTGAGCTGCCCAAAACACCAGTCAAACATCAGAGTGCCCCCGGAGCTCCTTGTGGCTGCTTTGGACTCAGGCAATCAAGAAGTAATATCATCAACCTAAACCTTTATTTTCCTAATCCAACCAGGTTTCAAAATTAGTCTCAATATATGTTCAGGAAAAAACTAGCCTGTCATGGAGTTAGGTTAGGATATTTCTCCTATCATACCAGTAAACATCTTAATTGGAAAGATTTAACAGTAAGCACTATGAGTTATGCAGGAATAAGCTCATTTTCTCCCTTTGGCTTGCCCATTACTATTGACAGCCTACAGCTCTGAGACAAGCTGTTCAGATTTTATCTGAGAAATGGTGTTGCTGGTTTATGTTAGATGTTTCAAGGAGGTCTATATATCTCATTCATCTCCATCGAAAATATAAGAATAAAAAATACATGCTTACTGTCTTACAGGTATCTTAAGGTATAAATGTTTCATGTAAATAATAATAACCCTTGTTCAGACTCCAAAGATACCTTAATCATCTAGGATTCCAAATCACCTTAGGAAGAATTGTTGGGGATTATTTCATCTTTGATATGGCTAAGAATTCTGCAACATGAAAATGAGGCCCTAGAATACACATATACTTATCTTTAGTGCACAAATCATAATATTTTAGTGAATATCCTTAATAAAATGTTCTACTATGTTTTAAATTTAAATAGAAAATGACAGCATGATAGGTGCTATACAACAGCCTCTGAAGAGTTAAAACTGAATATCACACAGAGAACAACACAAAGGTATGTGGTAGGTATAAGCAGGCTGAAATATATAATCAAGGCAGAGTTGAAAAGAATAATAGCAAAAGAGGTTACTAAGGAAATGTATGATATGAATAAAAGATAGGCTGGTCACATTTCAAGGGTGAGAGATTCTGGATACACAGTCAGAAATCCACTATAACCCCTGCACAATTTCAGGAGAAATTGAGAATATTGAGTGGACCCCTTGTGGCGAATTTATGATAGGACATAGACCAGAGTCTTGCAAGCTAGGCAATCATGGACAACTAAATCTGAATATTGGCGAGAATATCCAAATAGATGAGATCACTTTACGTTTGAGTACTGTATTTTTTATAGAACATAAGCTTACCAGTGGGTTTAGCAATACGGTGCCTTGGGGTCCTCTGTCAGAATAATGACATGGTACTCTCAGTATTCTTGCGAACCTTGAAAATGAGAAAGGGAGAATTGCCTTCCTTTGTGTCACATATAGAATTGCCCAAAGGGGCCGTGAAGTGGAGAAGAATTTATTAACTACTTGATACACACAGAAGATAGCATTGAGACACAAATTGGCTCATCTCTACTTTTCCACAGCAGTAAACTTGTAGTTACTTCTTAGTTCTCTCTTTATCTCTGCATTTGCAATACTATCTACTCCCACTACTTCAGGTATCACTTCAATGTCTCTGGCTCCTGAGTCCAATTATAATGCTGATGCCTGTCCAAAGTTCCACTATCAAATTCCAACTACCTGCTGGATAGCTTTGTCTGGACATTCTGCTTAAAATTCACTCAGTAGGTCGAAACTAGAATTCATTACCTCCCTCTCCTGGCAGAAAAACCTATTCTTTCTCCTTACATTTCTGTTTCTATCCTCTTCTCCATTATAGTTATTCAGGCTGTCTGGGGGCTTTCTCCCTCCCTAGACTCTCCCTCCCTCCCTAAGCTCTCTGACAGCTTAGTTCTCACATTTTACCAGGTGAGCAAGGCAAAAGACAGCAAAGGCCATTTATGCCACCTACTCCCACTTGCCCCAGAAGCAAAGTCAAAACCATATCTTTAGAATGAGTAGGAAGAACAGTACTGATCTGGTTGAGACAATAAAGAAGAGTGCTTAAATTTTCTTAAATACTACAGATGAGCTACCAATACACTACAGAAACAAAAGTGGATACATTGCTATATTTTAACTCAATTTGACAAACAGAATTTGACAAAATTTTGCATATAAACAAAGTAGGAATACTGACATGTAATAGAATTTTAGGGGTGCTATTGATATAACCTCCTCTACCTGACTCAGGCATGGTAAGTGAGATTTCCACAGTATTCAGTTAATTTGGATTAGGGCATTGCATTTAAAATCCCTGTAAAAAAGGCAAAATGTTAAACCTAAAAAAAATAAGCTTAGGAGCAGATGAATAATAAATGACTCCATCTCAGTCATGTACCCCTACATTTAAATTAGTTTATCAGATTAACTCTTACTACATAGCAGGGCCTTGAAGGATTAAGACACAGGACAGGTAGGTTTCAATGGATGGGCAAGATGAAGAAAGCAGACTTCAGTAGGGTTCCTCAGTGAAAGACATGAACAGTCAGAGTCTCAGGACACATAAAGGAGCAGAATGTGGAGCATACTAAAAGGAAGGAAAGAAAGAACAAGGAAGAGATACCAAAAACAAAGTTCACTCAATTCAAGTAACGTTGAAAAGTAGGGGAAAAGGGCAACAGTACAGAGAACTTTCAGGATGAGGAAAGAAAACCTTGCATAAAAAATGACACTTGAGCTGAGCCTTGAAGAGAGTTAAACATTTTAAATGGGAAAGGTAAAAAGAGAGCATTTTAGGCATGGGAGACAGCCTGGGCAAAGGCAAGAGGAATGGAATGTCATATAGAAGAGAACTGCAAGTAAATCAGTTTGACTGGAGCATGGCAAGCTTAAAGGCAAGCAACAGGAAATGTCTGGAAAGATAGGTTGGGCCAGATTTTAAAGGATGTTAAATGTCAAACAGAAAGCTTATATTTTAAACTTTACAATAGAGGCAATAGAGAACAACAGAAGCTTTTTGAACATGAAAGTGAAAGTGGCATAGTCAGACCTTTGTTTCAGAATATGAATTTAGCAGTTGTGTACAGAGTGGAAAGACAGGAGAAGGACTATTAGGAGACTCCAGTTAGGAGGCAATTTCAGGGGAAAGGTGGTGGCCATGTGAGTAGAGAGAAGAGAATGAATGGAAGAGTTACCATAGAGGAAAAATTAACGAGACTTAGCAACAGATCGAATATAGATGATGAGAGGAAGAGTCAAGAATAAACACTGAGGTTATAAACCTGTGTGGCCAGAAGGATGATTGTGTCCTCCAAAGAAATAGGGAAGAATGGAAAAATGAATTTCAGGAAAATAATGAGTTGCATTTTGGATATGTTAAATTCAAGATGTCTATGGGAACATCCAGATGGAGATTGCAGCAGGTAGTTGATTATTCAAGACTGGTGCTTGGGAAAAAGAAGAGGTACGGAGATTTTAGAGCCATGTGCATAGAAATCAAAATTATCCCATGGAACAACCTGATGAGATCACCAAAAGAGAGTGTGTAAAGAAAAAGAAAAAGGACTCTGGACAGAGACCTAGGTTACACTCACACACAAGGAATAAGATATAAAATATGATCCTACGAAAGTGACTAAGAAGGAATGGTCAAGCAGGTAAGAGAAGAACCACAATACAACAGTGTATTGAAAATGTCAAGAGAATATCCAGGAGGAGGTAATAGTCAATGGTGCCAAATACCTAAGAATTCAAGAAAGATGAAGATAGAGAAATGACCATTGGATTTAGAAATTAAGAGATTATTGGTAACCTGGTAGAGTGTTCAGTTTATAAATTTGCCTAAGGACAGTTATGGTTGCAAAACAGTTAGAAAACATAGGACTTCCAAAACACATTTCTAATGATAGCTAACACATATAGGTTTTTAGGTTTTTAAAGTGCTTTGCATCTAGTTTCTCTTTGATCCTTACATCAAAGTTGTCAGGCTTTCTTACCTCCATTATATAGATTAGGAAATTGAGGCTGAGAGAGTGTAAGTGAAGTACCCAGAGTCACACAGCTAATAACAGGATTGGATTCAAACTACACCATCTAGCTTTCTAGAGATTACATAAGGAAATAGGGAAACTTGGTATTAGGAAAAGAAGAAAAACTTGAGAAACCAATATAAGGATCCTATTCTTCCCTTTCCCTTCATTTTCAGACAGGTGTCTCACCAGTACACTCCAGCATGAGAAAGATCCCTACCCTTATCCCACAGCATTTAATGCCAATTAACTGACTAAGCATGTTAAACAAGAGTACTTTGAACCAAAAAAACTTCATTCACAGAAGTTTCATCCTTAGAATGAAGCATTTATTAAATATGGACCAATCTAACAGGGTCAAAGTCAAATTGCAGTTGTTTTATTTTTGTAGTTCTCATCTATTTCCACCCCTACTACACTATGTTGACTTTTCTTCACAAAGACTTGTTAATTTGATTTTGTACCCGTATGAACTGAAGACATAACAGCAAGGGGGAAGGTGCATAGAATAATTTGCAGCAGCTGTTGGTGTGGGTTTCAGATAAAGAATCCTTAAACAATATTCCTACAACACTTTGAATACATTAAATATATTAAATTATAATTTTTATTATAAGTTATAGTACCTTTCATATTTATATAGTAATGCCCAAAAGAAATAAATTGAGAAATAACATCTGTTCTCCCCTTTCTTGTGATTCAGTGAGATATGGTAGAAAGGACCTTGGATTTGAACTTGGGATAACTGTGTTCAAGTCCCAGGTCTAAATTTCTTAATTGTCTTGTTCTGTGAAAGTTACTTAAACCCTGCGAAATTCTTCTAGAAAAAAATAAGAATGATCATAACTCTTCCAATCTCATGATCTCATTTGACTACTGTTGGGAGGAAAGCACTTTATGCACTTTAAAATGCTATGAAAATTAGATTTATTTTTTATTGATCTCCCTCATTCCCAGACAAAATATTAACAAAGAATGTTGCACACAGGATTTACGTAGCAAAGATTAGAAGATTTCAGATTTCAAATTTTTTTGGTTAGCACACTTAACAAAGAAGGAAAAAATGGATCCTCAAAATGAGTATTTAATGAGACTCATAAAGCACAGATCATTATAATAGAGTATAAAGAACTGAAGAATAGACATGGTTCTGTGCCCAAAAAATACTTACAATATGACAAGAAGAGGACATTTAGTGTCAACCAAAAAAAAATCATAAAGTAATTTAAAAAGAGGTGGAGGTAGATTGACAACTATGTAAGGAAAGAAAATGAGACTTTCCTCTTTGTTTTTTTTCTTCTTTAAATTCAACAATAAAAACTCTATCTGAGGGATATTAAAATATCAATTTGGAGAACTATGTCTATCTTTACCAACCCATAGTAATATCAGAACAACATTTCTTTGACTAACAATGAACTTGGGGACGGCTAGGTGGCTATGCAAATAAAATTCTGAGCCTAGATTCAGAAAAACCTGAGTTCAAATACAACCTCAAACACTTACTAGCTGTGTGACCCTGGCCGAAACACTTAACTTCAATTTGCCTTATTTCACTGGAGAAGGAAATGGCAAACCACTCCAATACCTTCGCCAAGAAAACCCCATGGACAGTATGGTCCACAAGGGCATGAAGAGTCAGACACACCTGAATGAATGAACAACAACAGTGATAAACTTTAGATGTTTTTGATGACATCACTTCAAAAGAATACAGAATCTTTATGAATAATGTTTAAAAAATAAACTACTGTCTTCATAAACAGAGGTATACCAGGAAGGGCATTTGTCCAGGGTCAATTACTGTGTAATTCAGCTTCAGAGCTGGGAATGGGCAAGTTTTATGCTTACTTCCTATTTGCTAGAGAACCCTACCTTTACAAATAATAACTGGCATTTTCTAAAAAAAAGAATGCCAGCTCCCATCTGGAGACTGATCTATTTAGTCCTAATAAAAAGGTCATTTTCTATAATCATTGATTATTAATGGGAAATTGGCTAAGGAAATACCCAGAAACTGTACTCCTACCAATGTGAGAATCAGTATCATTAATTTTGGTGTGGGTATCAATAAATATTCTTCATTGATACAAATTGTGTCACTATGCCTCTTTCCACCATTATATCTATTTTCCTGTATCTTTCTCTTTTTTTTCAACCAAAGCCATTTGATGGTTTAGAATATTCATAACAACTGATGATAGAAGATACGCTATTTGTTGATCTCTAATTAGCACAAGCCTATTGGAGGAAGTGTTGAGATACATTAGGCCAGGGCTAAAAGACAACAGGTTATAGATAAGTAAAAAAAAAAACAAAATAACTATATACAGTCCAATCTGCAATATTCCTGTAATTAATGAGACTATCACTTCAAATCTTCAGACTGATCATACTAGAATAGCAGAAACAGCTAGTAACAACAGAAACAATATAACAAGGATCACAAATTTCCACAACAATGAGTGCTGCCTTCATCCTCTCTTTTTCCCTTTGGAATAATTTCACCAAATAACCCCTGAAGAAATTGGAATTATTTGGTCCCACTGGGGAGGAGAAGTAGAGTAACTGAAGGATAATAAGATAGAGAATAGTGCTCTTCTACTTGAACGCTAAAATGTGGGTGGGTGTGGCATTTTGTTAATCTATTATACTACTCTGGAAGAGACAGGAGGCCTTACCTTGAGCCTTTATGGGCTTGGGGATAAGTATGCATTTAAATGATATAGGAAAGATTCTGAAAATTCAACCAGTTTACCAAAAGTAATGAAAGTCTGTGGTTTTTTTGAGTTACAAAATTCACCTTAGAGGCTTGTCTTAAACAGTTCAGGTCAGTGAGCTTATCTTCCAGAAAAAGTGAAGAATGCTACCTACTAAGGGAAAATTATAGATTGTAGTGAGCAGAGTCGAATGTCAGAAAACATATGGGGGTCTAGAGGAGAGTTAACACAGATTAAAAAAGATGAATTTCAATAAGAAGCAAAGCAGTGAAGAAAGACAAAAGAAGGGACCAAAGACAAGGAGCAATATCCAGTGATATCTCCTGGGAGCAGAGAAGGACTATAATGGAGCACTGCAGAGATCATGGATAAGAGCACCAGTAGGACACAGTAAATGGTGACAACCACTGGCCATTGGAGAATTATGAGGGGCAAGTAAAACACACACACACACACACACACACACACACACCATGCGAGAGAGTTGATATCAGAAACAAATCTTTATCATTGTGAACTAGATCTTCACCCAGATAAATTAATGCCAATCATACTGACTATAGAGAGCTATAGGGGACATACCATTATTTTCAGTGGAGTCAGATGCATGTCCAATCTTTCCCCATTAACTTGTAAATAAAATTCTTCATACTTTAAGCTCTCTGAGATTGTAGACTTACAGGGCTACATGGTAGTTACCCACTGAGATTGCCAGATGCTAAAATTCCCAGGTTACCTAGGACAATGAGACAGGAGAGTGAGAGGTGTGCTTAAAGTACACTCAAGTCCCTTTGTATCAGGATGGAATAATTTACACAAGGGTTATAGTAGTCATAGTAGTAGTAGCAGTAGCAGTAGTAGTAGTAATGACAATTGTAATTGTCATTACTTATTCATATTTATAAGGTTCTTTATGTTTTATACTGCTCTTCCCTAAAAAACTGTATCAGGTGGGTACTCAAAGCAAAACAAAATTTAAAATCAAGTCAATAATGATTTATTAAAAATTCACTGCATGTCAGGCACTATGCTAAATACTGATGATACAAAGAAATGTAAAAACATTAAAAATAAAACTTGCTCTTAAGGACTTCACTATCTAATGGGAGAGGCATCATGGAAACAACTATGCACAATTGAGCCACACACAGGGTAAATTGAATATAAGTACAGAGTTGTGCACTGGCATTACGGAGGATCAGGAAAAGCTTCTTTTAATGGGAAGGACTGTAGAAAGAACTTGAAGAAAAACTTGAAGATGGAGATGAGGAGGGAGAGAATTCTGGACATGTCGAATAGCCAGTGAAAATGTATAGAATCAAGAGATAGAATGTATTTTGCAAGGAATAGCAAGAAAGCCAGTATCACTGCATCCCAAAGTATATAGAAATTAGTAGGCTATAAGAAGATTGGAAAGGTAGGAAGGGGTTGAGTTTCATAGGGATTTAAAAGCCAAGCAGAAGATTTTTTTGATCTTCAAGGGAAAAGTAATCCATTGGAATTTATTGAATGTGTAGTAGGCAGTGACATGGTAAGATTTGTGCTTTAAGAGATAGTTTTGACAGCTGAGTGGAGAATTGGCTGGAATAGAGAGAGACTTGAGGCACCAGGGAAGAGAAGAAAGTGTATACCAGATATTTTGTGAAGGTATAATCAACAGGCCTTTGGAATAGATTGCATGGGGTGGGAGAGGGGTGAGAGAGGGTGAGAAGTTGAGGACCACACCTCAGGAAGATGGTAATAACCTTCATAGTAATAAAAAAGTTAGGAAGAAGGGAATGTTTTATAGAAAAGATAAAGAGCAGGGTAACTAGGTGACGCAGTGGATAGAGCATTGGCCCTGGATTCAGGAGAACCTGAGTTCAAATCTGGCCTCAGACACATAACACTTACTAGCTGTGTGACCCCGGGCAAGTCAATTAACCTCCATTGCCCAACCAAAAAAAAACAGATGAAGAGATAATAAGTACAGTTTTGGACATACTGAGTTTAAGAATTCTATGGGACATTTTAAGATGTCCAAAAGTTAGCTGGAGATACAAGGCTGGAGGCTGGGAGAAAAGTTAGAACTGGTCAAATTGATATGAAAATCAACTGCATAAAGATGGTAATTGAATCTAGGTGATCTAATGAAATCACCAAGCAAAATGGGATAGAAGACAAAGAAAAAAATCTCAGGACAGAGATTTGGGGGACATTCAGAATTTGCAATCACAACCTGGATGAATATCCACCAAAAGAGACTAAAAATATGCAGTCAGACAAGTAAGAGGAGAGCAGGGAAAGATCAGTGTCAGGAAAACCTAGAGAGAATAAAGTATCAAAAGGGAAAGAGTAATCAACAGTGACAAAGGCTGCAGAGAAGTAAAGATGGATGAGGATTGAGAAAAATAGATTAGATTTGTTAATTAAGAGATCATTAGTAACTCTGGAGGGGACAATTTTAGTTGAATGATGAGGTTGGAAGCCAGATTTTAGAGAGTTAAGAGAGTGAGAGAAAAGGAAGTGGAGATATTGTTTGCAAATGGCCTTTTTAAGGATTTTACCAATGAAAGAGAAGAGAGGTATACGATGATGGCTAATTGGGATGAATGGATCCAGTGAGTGTTTTTTGAGTATGGTAGAGATAGAGGGATGTTTGTAGGCAATGGAGAAGCAGCTAATACACAGAAAGATTGAAGATAATTGAGACAGTGGGTATAGATTTCTTTTGACCTACTGAGATAGACTTATGTGGATCAATTTATTAGTTTGGCTTATGGTAGAATCATTTGGGGCATCCATAATTTTTATTTCATGGTAACAATAAATACCATGCTAAACTTAGAAGCTTTAAAGGTGTATACTCTTTAAAATCAAAAGTTTTTAAAGGGAAATCCTTGAACTTGTTTTAAAAAGTGCTATTTCAATATATTTTGTTACCTTTGTAATCTTCTATATCTTATTCTCTGAATTTAAAAATATTATTCTGAGAAAGGGTCCATATATTTCACCAGACTATCATGTCAAGTCAACTAATATGTATTAAGCTCCTAGGTACTATGCCTTCCAGGTATTGTGCCAACCACTGAAAGGGGTTCCATAACAGAGAAAAGATTAAGAACTTCTTAATTTAGATGATCTCTAAAGACATAAAATAGCTCAAATTTTAACATTATTAGAATATATTTTAAAAGTAAGGGGTAATTAATAGAATATTTCTATCAACAACATTCAACATCCCTCAAATTCTAGGTCCTGTCATAACAGGACCAAGGTGGCATTATCTTATCCATAATTAAGCTGTACAAAAATGTCCTTTTTGACACATAATAGATTTATATTGTGTTAAATAAAATGAAATTGCATGAAATAAAAATAAAAATAATGATGTTTCAGACAATGAATAAAACCAAACATATTGAGCTGAAAGCAAATTGTGGATTCTTAATCATTGACTTCAGCTAGTTCTTGGGCAAGGCTATATTTTACCTTTACTGATTAAGATGACCTGTTGGCTAGTGTGTAAATTTCTAACTAGTCTACAACTTAGACACCAAGAACGCGATTTAGGAATTCCATATGAATGCAAGTTCACACCAGGAGCATTTATAGAAACAAAAAAATTAATTTTTCACCTGGGGAATAATAATAAAAGTGCACTAACTTATTAGAAAGAAGTTGGGGATGTTTGTGTGCTGAACAATTAGAGACAATTACATGAAGATCACATTTTACTTCTTTGGGACCCCATGAGAAAAGTGACTATTTTTGCATCAGGTCATTCTGTGATCTACTTTGGGTCATGGAACATAGCCTCTAGGGTTCTACAAACTCAATAATCCAATGACTTTGAATTAACACTAGGGCTATGGCATGCAGAGAAGTTTTAATGCATGATGAGGGATGCCATCAGCAAAACTAGCAGGGGTCAACTTTATTAAAGTATTTTTACCACCCTCTGCTGATAAAATTCAAAGTGTTCTCTAGCATTAGCCCTTCATGTAGGCAGCTTTTCAGTAGTAGGATTTTTTGTAAAAATACACAGTGTTAGTTCTTGTCTTTGGGATTCTAAGGGAGGATATTGTTGTTGTCATCATTATTATTAATTTAAATAGCTCTCATTGTCCACATCCATAGGTTAAATATGCATCCCACTCAGCAGCCTCAGTAGCTGTTGTGTTTTTGGTGTTTTCATAGAACAGTTCTGTACAACTTACTTGTAGTTGTTACATTTGAGCTCAACATACAACCCAACTATGGAATCAGTCTATTGTCATTTATTCTAAGAACATCCAAGCCAATGTAAGTATTGTTGTGCTATGTTTTAGTTGAATGATGAGGCTGGAAGTCAGATTATATCAGGTGTTATCAGGTTGTCTGCTTTTTAGGGTCTTTATTTTCGGGATTCTGCCATGCCATTTATTATCAAATATGGTTTTGGAGTTGTGTTGATAATAGTCACTTATATTGTATTTTGTAGCTTACAAAATGTGTATATGTGTGTGTGTATAGTCATATGAGTCACTCAATGAGGAAAAAGAACTAGAGTGGTTTAGATACTACCTTGGGACTTTGAGCAAGTCACTTACTTAGCTTCTTTTTGCCTTGGTTTCCTCATGCATAAAATGAGGGGTTTGGACTGAAAGGCTTTTAAGGTCTCTTCTAGTTCTAAATTTATGATCTCATGCACTCCAATTATTTCATTTTTACAATGAAAAAACTAAAATTAAAAAATGAATTGAACAAATTCCCATAGTTAGAGTCAGAATTTAAATCAAATTCTTTGGAATTCAAATATAATACTTTCCCCACTACAGCATACTGCTTTCACAAATGGCTAAAAATATCTAGATTATGATAAGATCTAAGGAAACTAGTTCAACTGTGTCATTTTTCACATGAGAAAATTGTGGCTAAGAGAGTCTTGAAGGCTATCAAAGATCACACTAAGTAAGAAGGAGGAAAGAAAAGAAGAAAGCAAGGAAACAAAGGAAGAAAGAAAAAAAGAAGGAAGGAAGGAAAGAAGGAAGGAAGGAAGGAAGGAAAGAAGGAAGGAAGGAAGGAAGGAAGGAAGGAAGGAAGGAAGGAAGGAAGGAAGGAAGGAAGGAAGGAAGGAAGGAAGGAAAAAAGGATGAAATTTGAGAACTTTATTCCACTACATTATGTTGTCTTTCTCATATATATATATATATATGAAGAATTGCATAGTATTTATACAATAACTAATAATTATAATGCAATTTAATATGAGAGCACAGAATAGGTACAAAAAACTAGATAAAATTAGATGCAGAGGTTCTCAAACTTATTTGTCCTACTGCCCCCTTTTCAAATAAAATTACTCAGCACCTAGTTAGAAATCTACTTTCTTTAACTCTTTAACAGCTTTTTTGAAGTTTATGTCATTTTCAAAAATATGTTTTTTTAAATGACACATCTTAAATTTAATAATTTATTGCAAATTTGTGGGTTTTTTCCTGCACTGAAATTTTGGTGATGTAATATTGTGTCATGTAACTGTATAGTATCATATTGTAAACAAGTCATTACACATACACATTGCTGCCAATGCATGCTGGATTTCCCAACAATGTGAGACACACTCATCTGCCAATACTTGCTTGTTAAGACCTGTCAGCAGACTTGATCACTGATTGGTTATAACTTGCATTTGGTGTGTTTATTTGGAAAATAATGTAATTACTATGACTTTAGCTCTGTTACACAATGGATGAGACATGTACAAAGAGTTTTTCAAAATTTTCTTATCTTTTCTTCTTTATTTATGTTTTCATCACCCCTTTTATTTTTATTAAATGCCTCCCAACTGCACACAAGCCACTACCAACCTTCTGGTTCATTTCAGCACCCCCCAGGGAGTTGTATCACCCACTTTGGGAACTTAAGGATTAAAGGACCAGAAGATTATTTTAACTGGATGTAATAGGGAAGGCTTCAAAGAACAAGGGAAATTTGAAGTATATCTTGAAGGTTGGATCATATTTTAAAACTTTAATATGATGGTGAACAGCAGATTGTTTAGGACTTCATATATATTACCTCATTTATAGGACTGTAAATTTAGATCTGGAAAACACCTTAGAGGCCAACCAACTTTCTCAAGTTATAGATGAGTAAATAAACCCAGAGGGATAAAGTGCCCAAAGTCACACAGGTTAAGTATCTGATGAGAAATTCACTCACATGTCATCTCATTCCAAAGCCAGTACTTTGCCCACTGTGCCATGCTATCTCTTTTACCTTCCAGACTTAAGAGAAATCTGCTAATTTTGGCCTAGCTTTCTCTTCCTTGATTAATCCATATTGTGCTAGACAGATAGTTAAATTTATTTGAACTCTCATGAGTACTGCTACATTTGCTGTGTCTCATCCTTTTCATGATGTATAGAGGCAGAAAATGGGAATGGTAGAATTAGAAAAGAGAGATGCTTTTAATTCTCTTCTCCTTTTATGAAATACTCTACAACTGAGTGCCATCATGCTTACTCATCTATACATTAGCTTCTGCAACATCAAAAGCACACAAGACATGGGACAATTTGTCTCTTTACATTCTGAAATAGAAGTATGAACATGGCAGAAGGGCTGATCCCCACAGGCTGACACACTTTTCATCTCTACAGTTAAAAAAGTAGATGAAAAGAATTTATGTTGAATTTAATCTCAATTTCTGGCAACATAATGGAGTTTCTTATTCACTAGATTAGATTGCCTACAAAAACTGTCAAATTTTATCCCTTCGAACAGATATATTTTTGAAAGACTTTTATCTATTTGTGAAAATTGAAAGTGACTATTCCTAAAGGATTAGAAGAATTTTCGAGGTCTATTCCAGGTCTCTGGTTCTTTGATTGAATGCTAATTCAGTTAAATTCAATAAAAATTTGTAAGTGCCTATAATATTCAATATTGGTGCAATAGAAAAGATACTTTGCTATGTGATATTGATGTACCAAAAAATATTACCTCTCTCCTAAAGAAGCTTATATTTATTCTATTTGAAGGACAAATCATGTGTATTTATAAGTATAGTAGAAGTATAATTAAAGTGAGAAAAAGTACACTAACAATTAGAAAGGTAGAAGGCAAGTCTCCAAGGAGGAAATGGATTCTTATTTGAAACAGGGTCACAAAGAGTCAGGCACACCTGAACAATGATTTAATTTAGCTGTATCCCAGAATTTTGGAAGGGTGTCTCATTGTTGTCATTTAATTTGTTAAAATTATATGTTGTTTTTATTGGTTCTATGACTCAAACAATCTGAAAGACTGTGTTTATGCAGACAAAGCAATAAGCATTTACTAAGCATCTTATATATTCCATAGATTGTGCAAATTGCTGAAAGGAATATTCAGACTATTTACAATACCCCTTATAATAGTGAATTGATTCAACTGTATTTTTAAAAATCATTTCAGTCTTGATTATTGGGGATTCCAGGACAAAAGAATATAGTAAGAAAGTTCTGGAAATATCTATGATAATTAATAACTTACTGTTTCTGGAACACTTTAAAAATATAAGGTTGTATTAATGACATTTGTCTGTTATAAAACAATCAGACACAATTAAAACTCATCTTTCCACCCAGCAAGCTTTCCTCTGAACAAAGAAAAGTGATTAAGCAAAATCAACCGACATGACTGCACCTTAGAGGACATGAAAAAATCTATATTCTATACCAATAGTTCTCCATCTGCACAAGGAAATGAGGGAGGCATATTTCCTCATCTCTTATCCAAATCCAAAATTGTTTATTACAATTAAACATTGTTCAGTTGGGGCTTTTTTTTTAAACATTCATTTCAGTTATGTTATTGGAGTTATGTCAAATATCATTTCCTGAGTTTTTCTTTTTTTTTCTCTGTATTACTTTGGTATCTTTCCATGTTTCTATGACTTTTTTATATTAATTGTTTCTTACAGCAAAATGGTATCATATTATATCCACATACTACAATTTACTCAACCATTCCTTAATCAACAGACTTTGTTTTGCTACAGAAAAAAAAATTCTACTATGAATATATTGTTATAAATGGCATGTTCCCTTCCATCTTCAAATTTAGGGGTATATATGCCCAGTTGTGGAATATCCAGGGTAAAGTATATGAACATATTCAACAATTTCTATCAGAGTGCAAACAGAATGGCTAGACCAATTCACAGTTTTATTAACAATGTATTGATATGTCCATTTTCTCACATCTCATGCAGCAGGTGTCATTGTCCTTTTTTTGGGTCAACTTTGCAAATTTAAAGGAGTTGCTTTATGTTACATCTTAAAAATCATTACTGATAGAATATTTTTCCTCCTGTTCATATCTCTCGGCCATTTATAATATTAGTATGTTGTCTCTTTGTTGTCATATTAATAAAATTATGTATCATTTCTATGTTTATTTTTTAACTCTGAATTCTTTAAGATTAAGTTATTTCATGTCCTGTAAATTTTTAGTCCTTTCTTCAATAGTCATTTGTTGAATATTCAATTTTTATTATGGTGAGTTAAGGATGTATTTAATATTACTATGTTTCCATGTTTGAAAGCCTTTATGTCCTAATGCATGGTCAATTCTTATAATGAAATTTTATTTTTTATTATTTATTTTATTTATATTATTTTATATTTATATATTATATTTATTATAGTATTTATATGTTAATATATTATATATTGTTATATATTATATTTATATTATATTTTATATTTTTATTTTTATAAAGAAATCATGCACAAAACATATTCTTTCTGTTCATATTCAATAATCACCAGATAGTTATAATATCCAATTTTTCTAAAATTCTATTTACATCCTTAATATCTTTCTTGGTTTATTTTTTTGTTAGATTTGTCTAGTTCTGAATGGGTTACATTGAGTTCAGCCACTACTTTGCTTTTACCCTCTTTTCTTCTCTGTAATTCAAGATGGTATGGCATTAAGTGCCTATATATTAAGTGCTGAAATTAATGCACTGTATGGAGTATGTCAGTAAAATGTAATATCTGTGTTTAGCTCTTGTAATGAAGTGCTTGATTCATAATAGGTGCTATATAAATGCTTATGCCCTTCTTATCCCCCCTCTTTTGATATTGCTTTGTCTGAGTTCATGATTGCTAGCCTTTTTTTTTTGAGTTGAGATTTTTCTACATCTCATTGTAATGATGTGTTAATGTTTATGATTCAAGTGTGTTTCTGGTAAAGTGCATATTGTTGATTCTGTTTTTCACTCCATTCTTCTATCATCATCAATTTTATTGGAGAATTCATCCCATTCACATTAATAGCTACAATTATTATTTTTACGTTTCCATCCTTTTTATTCATTTATGCTTTTTCCTCTTTTTGGTCCCTATATCCTCTATATCATTGGTGCTAACCTTTCTTTCCTTTTAAAACCCACTTCATGATCTTCACTGTGTTCAGGGTTAGTTTTGATTTTGGTTAACCCTTAAATGAATCTATTCTCCCTCTTTACTTAAATCCATCCTCCATTTCCTTCCTTTACCATCTTTCTGTTGGATTTTGTTCCCTGTGGAGTTTAATGTAATTGTACACAGAATTTTTTTGTATGTCTCCGTGTGTGTTCTATCTTCTTTGACTAGACTCAATGAACTTCATGCTCATTGGATGCCTATTTTCTCAGCCTCTTCCTCATTTGCTTAAGACTTCTACTGGTTCACTCTAATTATGTAAAATAATGTATCTTAACCTCCTTTGTCTTTTTCCTTTACAATGTATATATTGATTTTCTCTTTCCTGTCTTCTTTGAAGATTAAGATAAAATTGGGGCAGCTAGGTGGTATAATGGATAGAGCACCAGCCCTGAAGTCAAGAGAAACTGAGTTCAAATCTGGCCTCAGACCAAACGCTCAACACTCACTAGCTGTGTGACCCTGGGCAAGTCACTTAACCCTAATTGCCTAAAAAAAAGGAAAAAGAAAGAAAATTTTATATGTCTCTATTTCCCCAGGATCTTTCCAAAGAAAATCTAAAATTGGGTTACAAAGAGTCAGCAACAAATGAACAACAACATTATTCTGTATAATTATTGATTGAGAATTGTATTTAATCACTTGAATCAGTATTTATGAATTAGATTGACTTAAAGGATTATTTGACTACTTAACATTAGGTCTGACTTCTTAATAAGAATGTGAGTTCACTATTTTTCCAGGCTGCAACTTGGGCTCTTGCCCCAGACAGAAGGGTGCAGAATGGAGGGAAATGAATCAATCACTCTAGTCATAATATGTTTTGCTTGGTTAGTCACAAGTCATGAGTCTTAGCATATGTCATAAGACTTAACACCAGAATTTCCAGAAAATGTTGATTAATTCTGTAGTCAGGAGTCTTGGAGATGCCCTCCTATAAATAAGGCTAAATTTAACCCAACCCACACCTTTATTAACCATATAAAAGACTGTTTTGCTGCACTAATGCATCTCTGGTCCCTGAGAGGCTATTGACCTCTATTGACCTCTGTTACTGGCAATTGCTAGACTTGTGCATAGATTATGCTCAGAACTTTTGTGCCTCAATTTCTCTTCATCACAGATTTTTATTGTGATATTACTTTGGTAAGATTTTGTACCTCTTGTTCTAAGCTGTTAATTCTTTAAGTATTTCCTCCATTCATCTCATTTTTTCCCAATTTTTGCTCCAGCTCAGTCATTTAATTTATAATATCGTTTTAAACTCTTTTCTTAAACAATTGTACCAGTTCTTCTAGGAAATCTAATTGACATTTTGTCAAAGCTGTTTGAGGCTTTGTTTCTATTTGTTTTTACATTATTCCCTTCTACATTGTGCCTTGTATATCCCTGGCATCAAAATAGCTCTTTATCTTTTTTGTTTTACTTGTTCATCCAATCTTATTTCCCAGATTGTGACTTCGTTTTAGGGATAGACTCTGAGCTCTTTTGGTGGAAGTATGGTGGCTTTGTGTGATCTTGCCCTGTCCTATCCAATATCTTCTGCTGAAGTCAAAGCAACAGTTCTCTTTTTTTACTTTCAAGGGCCTAGCTCCAAGATCTTTTCCTAGTTTAGAACAACAGAGCCATAGTCTTTTGCCTCAAGAGCTGGCTTAATATCCTCTCTCTTACTTAAGAGTGATTGCTCTATCTAAAGTCAACTTCTGCTCTCTGGAGAATGGCTCCAAGAGTCCTCCTCTGTTTCAGAGTTCCTGCCCTAGATTCTTGCCTTTGGGTTCTTGCTTTTGAGTTCATGATCTTATACTGGAAAGATGAACTATTGTAATTTCTCCTTTGAATTCTGATCACCATTACATTGAGATTGATACTCCTAGGAGATCAATCAATCGATTTATTATTATTATCAATCAACATTTATTAAGAGCCTAGTATGTGCTAGGTACTGTGCTAAGTACTGGGGATACAAAAAAAAAAGCAAAAAAAAAAATTCCTGCCTCCAAGGAAAACTCCCACAGAACAGCTAATTGTACAGAGATAGGCTGTACTGCTGCTTCCTGTTTCACCATCAGGGCTCTACTAATAGACAGTACTCTGAACATTTGATAGAATTCAATTATAAATGCATCTAAATCAAAAGATTTTTTCCCTCCTTTTGGTATTTGTCTTATTGTTTGGTTGCCAAATTTTTGAGATTGAATTATTTGAAATTCCTATTTTTTTCATTTTGTAAATTTTAATATTTTATATATAAATATCCATCCATTTCTTTTGAATTCTTAGTTTTTTTTAAGATTGTAACTAGTAAATTAGATAATTTTTTTTGTTTCTTCTTAATTTGATACAAATTCATCTGGATCTTTTTTTATAATTTAATTATTTTTCCTTTTTATTTTTATCATGTCAGGTAATATTTTGTTAAGTTGGTTAATCTTTTTCAAACTGTTATCTCCATCAATATCACAAACTCCATGAAGCAATGTTAAATCAGGAAGAAGCTTTATTAAGACCTGGGAAGTCTGGGCATCCCACATGTGTGAGAACACACATGTGAGAGCACATGTATTAACAAATGCACACCTTTTTATTCCCTATTCCCCATTCAAATTCCTTTCCCCTATGTCCCCATTCATTGGGTACTATAAAGGTCACAGCCTATCTGAAGCACCTAATTGCCCCACATGAGTCTTTGCCCCAATTACATCTCTCACTCCCCAAAATTAGGAGACCCAGCCCTTGCTTGGGAACACTCTTTTTGAGGTTAATTTATTCCTAACCTCAGAACTGGTTTCCCATCTATTAGTCTATTCACCACCAAGAGTATTTTCTTATGCTAATATAACTCCCTTTGTTCAACTTTCACCAAGCTTCCAGACTGCATTCCTTAAGGTTTTCACTTGGCTTTTTGTGGAAAAACTATTTCTCTGACTCCAACCTGTCATTGCATGATATGCAGAAGCAACATCCATATATCCCACAAAACCATCTCTTGCTTTTATCATTTCTATGGTCTCTTTGTTTTCCATTTTATATATCTCTCTTCAAAATTTCTTCATTTAAGTTAATCTAAGGTATGTTAATTTTCTAGGTTTAACAAAAATTAATGTCCAAGTTTCTATTTTGTTAACGTATTTTTCTGAAATACATTTTTTCTTCTGAAGATTCCTTTAGTTATATCACCAGAAAAATTTAGTATGTTGACTCATAGTTATGATTATATTTTATGCAGCTATTTACTGTTTCTATAATTTATTGAACCACTCATTCAGAGTGCAATAACTTGCTAGGTATTATTCTTTATTAAATGGTAGTTTGATTTTTTTCCCAAGATTTTTCCTCTATGGGTCAAGACACATAGAACAGAATAAAAAGTACGGAATAAGAAATGTACCAGAATGCAACCTCTTCTAGAGAAGGCACAGTATATATATATTTTTTGAGTTTGTATCACCAGGTTAGCACATTTCCTTCCATATAGTAGGTGCTTAAGATTTTTTAAAATATTTTTGAATCATATTTCCTATTTCAGGAGCCACATAATCACAGGTTTGCTGGCCTCGATGACTGTGGCATGGAAAAGTGAGAGGTGCAATCTGCCTTCAGCTTCTCAACTTTATTAAAGCATTCACTGAGCAAGTAAAAATTGATAGAGATGATAAATTGTATTAACCTTTGAAATAACACAAAAACTCATATTTTCAAGCATTTAAAAATGTTCTGGAAATATTCACATGTAACACCTTAATTTCCAGTAAAACACAATGAACCCCAGTGAGTTGGACAACAGGGACAATAATGTAGTGTTAGGAATCTCAGAGGATATGCAAAATTCTTGTACATGGTTAGGTATATAAAGTGTTACACTGCAAAGACAGATACTCTGGAGATTCTTTTCTATTATTTAAAGTAATGCTAATATAATCCTACAGAGAAAGAGCACTGTTATGCATACCTTTTCAAATTTCCACTTGAAGTGTTTTTCCATTTATTAAAAGAGCGTTTCCATTATTTTGTACTTTGTTGTATCTTGGTGTAGGAGGCTTTGACTGGAGATGGCATTAATTATAAGTAATGGTAATTTAACAGATGGATGACAAAGAAGTACACTGAATCACTATTAGAATACACACTTAGAAGACAATAAAGGTACTGTCCCTTTACTGGGCAGAAAAATGTATATTTTTCAAAAAATAGTCAAAGAATAATAAGAATGATACATACTTTTAAAGGTATTTTTACTAAGATGATTTTCAAAGTGTCTACTTGTACTCATTGGTTCCCAGAATGTTTTTTCTTTTTTTTTAAGCAGCTAACAATTATAATCCCTGCCTCCATTTTACACATAAGTATGCCTTTACATAAAGAAAATCAAATGTATGTAAAATAGAATTTTCAAAACAGATCAACTAAGGGAACCAGAAATATTTACCCAACAAAATTACTCTTGTTTTATAAAATAATTTGATTTAATGTTATGTTCTCCTGTGGGGATAGGGGGAGGTAAATGTTTTAGAATATTACATATTTGAGAATCAAAATCCTCCAAGACAGAATCACAAAGCCAAAAGAGATTCTAGAAATCATCAAGTCTAAGCTCCTCATTTTATACCTGAGGAAATGGGGGACCAAGCTTGTGAAGTTCTTGTAGGCATGAAGGCAAAAAATATTCAATCTGAGGTGCTTCAGCCTGTTACCGACTGAACATCATTCAGGAGATAAATAATTCTTGGAATTGGAATAGGACAAGAAAATGATTTGACTTACAAAAAAAGTTTTGCACACAACTTTTTAGGAAGCTCTCTATTAGGGAGAAAGTATATCTAAATATACTATTATGTCTATCTATATCTATATGTACTATACACACACATATATACTACTAAACCGTAAAAAGATTATATGGTAGCTTCAAGAGCACACTATGTAGCAACAGGAAGATTCCAGAAATCTATTTTCAGGGCTTTTTTTTCCCTTCTTAAGGGTCTATTTTCACATGTACTTATAACAAACTCATATCCTATTTAGAAGAGTGGTTAATATATACAGTTGACCTAGAAATTACTATGAGAATTTCAAGTTTTCTATTTCTATCAATGGCAATGTTTTACTTACATTAATATAGTTTTCACATATATAAGACACTAATAATGTACTTGGGCAATATGCGTATGTGTGTGTATACACACACACACACACGTATATAATTGTGTTAACAACAACAAGAACAACTGAAAACAGTTTATATAGTGCTGATTATGTGCCAGGTATTGTTATAAGCACTTCATAATTACCTCATTTGATGTATATGATTACACAAGTGCATGCATGCCTATATGTACAAACATGTTATCCATGAGTGTGTATATATACATTCATTGCATGCACACACACACATGTGTACCTGGACATATAGATATGTATATATATAAACATATATGCATATGTATACACATGTGTGTTTAAAATAGATTTGGTATGTTTATTACAATTCTGTGTATATGCATATAATGTATATGTGATATGTGTGTGAATAGACATATATATGATACACACATATCAGAAGACATATATATGTATATATATACTATGAAATATATTAATCATACCTGTACGTGTGTGTGTGTGTGTGTGTGTGTGTGTGTGTGTGTGTGTGTGTGTATACACTTAACTTTGGGAACTTCAACAATGAAAATTTCTCTACCAATGCAGACAGGTACTGGTTCTGTAATTAATAATCTTAGAGAAGTTGCCTAGGAAACTGAGAGCTTAAGTGGCTTACCTCTTGATGGTAACAATAATGGTTTAATACCAATTAACACCCTTTCCTATATGGCAAATAATTCCAGGCAAAGGAATATAAAAAATATAATTTAGGTAACTTTTAGGGCCTACCTAGCACAGTGCCAGGCACATACCAAGTGCTTAATAAATACTTGTTGATTAACTAATATGTTGAGAAGGGAAACCAAGCCCTTGATTAATCAAAGATAGTTCTAATAATAGCACTGATATACTTGACAATTTACCTGAAAAGATTCATACTTCACCACTTTGTATGCCCAATATAGCATAAAGTATACATGTATTGCAGGGTTTATTTATTTATCTGTTCATTCATTCATTCATTTATTTATTTTTCATGGTCTAGAATTTTATTTTACCTGTGTGGGAAATGGTCAGAGTGGATACTTCTTGCATCAGTACAGATTGGGAATTCTTTTATAGTTTAAAGACTTAGAGAGTTGACTAGCACATTAAGCAATTAAATGACTTGCTCATGGTCCCTAAGTGTCCAACGACTATGTGTCATAGGGAGGACTTTAATTTAAATTAGCTTTCTACCCAAAACACCACTCTGCCTTTTTTGTAGTCCTGTACATTTTACTTAAAAAAGATTATTATTTCATTTGTGATCATAGGCATTAGAATGACTTAGTAAACTAAAGCCCTTGGTTCTAGTTCCCAGCATACCACTTTTTAGGCATGTGACCTTGGACAACTTACTTAATCTCTATTTCTCAACTTTTGTGTCAAGGCCAGCTAAACTATAACTACTACAGTGTATTTCATCATATATGATGAAATACACACACACAGATATGTTTTTGTGATTACTCTGTGACATCTGACTTTGTCATAATGAATTGAAGGATATGTTTGTTATTTCAGATATTTGTAACTATCTTTCATTTGCAAATGTAAATTAACTTATATTGCCTCCTATATACATATACATATATATATAGACACATGTACACATTAGGAATTGGTTAGTGGCACAACTCATAAATGGAAGATTCCTCAATATGTAAGTAAAAAGTGCTGAGTGAATATCAACCTGTTTACCAAAGCCATGACTTACACCAATGATTCTTAATCATTTTGTGTGAGTGATGGGACCTTTTGACAGCATAGTAAAACTTGTGGACCCTTTCTGATACTTCCCATAATAACATTTTTTAATGCATAAAATAAAATGCATAAGATTAAAAGGAAATCACAATAATCAAAATATTTTAAAAGAACTTAAGAACTTCTACTTTAGACTCCACAGATTAGCTCAAGAGAACTGACTTAAGTCATGAATTAATTAAGGAGGAAAACAACAACAACATTTATTTAATATTCTAAGATAATGGTCACCCTCCAGGGGTTTACATTCTTTCATAGGGGAGTGGTGGCCAGGGAAGGATATTTCTGTATGGAAAGTTAGAGGGATGGTGGGTGGAACCATAAGGGAGTAGATTTACTCATCCTTTCCAATACCAATAATAGAGTTGATTTGATGATGGTTCCAGAAGTGGGTGTTGGATCCCTGGGCAGACTTTTCTGGATAAAAGGTTTAAGTCATTGAGGACTTATTTGGGTGGTTGGGGTAGGAATTGGGGCTGGCAAGAAGGTGGGGGAGTGAAATGAAGTCTGGCTGGAGTAGGTCCTAGATGTACCCAGAGACTAAAGCAATCACCAATCAGGACAAGGAAAATGTTCCTGGAAAGAAGTTGCTGTGAATTAGGAGTTCTTTTTTTTTTAATTTAATTTTACTTCTATTTTTTTCTCTATTGCATGTAAACACAAATTTTTTAATATTTTTTTTAATTTTGAGTTTCAAATTCTCTCTTTCCCTACCTTCCCTCCCCTCTCCCTAAGACAGTGAACAATTTCATATAGGCCACACATGTGCAGTCATTCAAAACATTTCCATATTAGCCATATTGCAAAAGAAAGCATAGACTAAAATTAAAAAAAGAAAAGAAAAGAAAAGAAAATTTAAAAAGTATGCTTTCATCAGCATTCAGACTTCATCAATTCTTTCTCTGGAAATAGATAGCATTTTTTCATCAAAAATCTTTTGGAATTGTCTTAGTTCATTGCATTATTGAAAATAGCTGTCATTCACAATTGATCATCATGAAATATTGCTGTTACTGTGTACAGTGCTCTCCTGGTTTTGCTCATTTCACTTTACATCAGTTCATGTAAGCCTTCCCAGGTTTTTCTGAAAGTATTGATTGTGATTTCTTATAGCACAATAGCATACCATCACAATTATATATCACAACATATTCAGTCATTCCCTAATTAATGAGCATCCCATCAAATTTTAATTCTTTGCCACCACATAATTCTCCAACTGATTTTAAGAAAAATTGATCATTTTAAGGAAAAATCATCTGAATTTTAAATATATTAAATATAATATATTTAGCATAATATAAAGTATTATATTGAAGATAATATTAAATCTTAAATATATTAAATCAGTTTATAATATTAAATCAGTAACTATCATTTCTCTTCTGCCTTTTGTAGCTAAACTCCTCAAAAGGCAGTCTACAATAGGTGTCTCTACTTTCTCTCCTCTCCTTTTAACCTCTTACAAAATGACTTTCAATTTTATTCAACCAAAACTGCTGTCTCAAATTACTAATAATCTCAGTTGCCAAATCCAATGGCCTTTTCTCAATTCTCATTCTCCTTGACCTCTTGACACTTGTTGACAACTCTCTCCTCCTTTATTATCTTCTCTCTAGATTATAAGGAAATCCAGTCTCTCCTGGTTTTCCTCCTACGTATCTGATCTCTCCTCCATCTCCTTGCTGGATCTTCCTCCAGATCACCACCTCTAACTTTGGCTTCTCTCAGGATCCTGTCCTGAAACCTATTCTCTTCTTCTATATCACTTCACTTGGTGATCTCATCAGAACCTGTGGTTTATTTATCATTTGTATGCTGATGATTCTCAAATCTACCTTTTCTTCCCCAATCTCTCTGCTGACCTCCAAGCTTGCATCTCCAATAGCCTTTCAGATATCTTGAACTAGATGTACAATAGACATCTTAAACTCAATAGTTCAAAGTAGGACTCTTTATCTTTCCCTCTAAACCCTTCCCCACCACACACACCTTCTCTACTACTGTGCAGGACAACACCATTCTCCCAGTCCCTTTGACTAACAACCTAGGAGTCATACTGAATTCCTCACCATCTCTCATGCCTCATATCCAATCTGTAGCCAAGGCTGGTTGATTTCATCTTTGCAACATCTTTTGAATACTCTCCCTTCTCTCCTCTAACACTACCACCATTCTGATGCAGGCCCTCATCACTTCGTACCTTGATAACTGCAAAAGCATGGTGGGTCTGCCTGCCTCAAGCCTCTCCCAACTCCAATCTGTTCTCCATTCAACCAATGAAGTGATTTTCCTAAAATGCAATCTGAGCATGTTACCCCACCCCATTCAATAAATTCTAGTGACTTCCTATTGCCTCCAGGAGCAAATACTCTCTTTGGTATTCAAAGCCCTTCATAACCAAATCCCCTTATTCCCAGACACATCTTCTTTCATACAGTGCCAGTGGCCTCCTGGCAGTTTCATGAACAAGATGCTCCATCTTTCTACTCTGAGTATTTTCTCTGGCTGACCCCCATGGCTGGACTGTTTTCCCTCCTCACTCTGACTGCTGACCTCCTTGGTTTCCTTTAAGTCCCAACTAAAATACCACCTTCTACTGGAAGCCTTCCCTTACCCTCAATTCCAGTGCCTTCCCTCTTTTATTTCCTGTTTATGCTGTTTATAGTTTGTTTTGTTTGCATATTGTTTCCCCATTAGATTGTAAACTCCTTGAGGGCAGGTAGTGTCTTTTGCCTCTTTTTGTATCCCTAGCACCTAACACAGTGCCTAGCACATAGTAGGTGCTTAATAAAAGCTTGTTGAATGAATAAATGAGATTGCCAACTCCTTGGGTACTGGAGTAATGTTCACGTGATTCTTTTTGTATGATGACTACTATAGAACACTATATGGTTAAGTATTTAAATAATTCCATCAAACAAACATTTATTAAACTATGTACAAGGTATGGTACAAGGCACACAAGTACAGCATGGTTTAGCTGTCAGAGAACCATACCTGGAATCCAAAAAAAAAATTGGGTTTGAATGCTGCCTCCATGATTTAACTAGTTCTGTGACACTGAAGAAGTCTCCTAACTTCTCTAGGACTCCATTTCCTCATCTATAAACTGGGGATAATACTAACCCCTACCTCATCAGCTTGTTCTGAAATAAAATAATGCAGGTAAAGTACTTTGTAAACCTTAAAGCACTATACAAATGTCAGATATTACTATTACAAAGACAAAAAAGAAAGCCCCTGCACCATTCTACTTTTTGACGATGACAGAAAAGGAAGAGGTTTTTGTTTGTATCTCTAATCATAGCCACCAGAAAATACCATTCTGAAGTGTTTTAATGGCAACTTTTCTGGTTGGGAGATTTGTTCTGAACAGAGGGAGATTTCACATCTAAGCTGTCTTCATTTTTATTTGAGAAAGCCGTGCCAGGAATAGAAATTTGTTCATGAAGGTTTGATTTCCGATGCTTAAATCAAAATGTTTCTGAGACTTGAATGATTTCCCACAGGATCAAATGAGAGTTCTAGGGAAACCTAACTGCTTTGTTCTGTACTCCCTGCCCAGCAAGGCCAAGAAAAAAATTCACTTTAGCAAAGGGAAGGAATGGAGATCTACCATGCCATTGTCAATGACACAGAGACTTCATGTCCCCAAATTGCCGATGCTATTACAATGTATGTTTCCATGTTTGTTTGTTTGTTTGTTTTTATCATGAAAGTAAGAGAATTTTAAGCAAGAAGCGGGAAAACACAGTACAACTGGAGAAAAAGAAAACTGGCACCCAGGGCAAACCTGAAATGCAGACAAATTTGTCTTGAATGCCCTGTCACCTTGCCACTCAGGACTCTTTATCTTCTAAAAGCACCACCTTCCACAACCCCCCCCATGCCACTCCTTTCCCATTATGTTCCTATATGCTTCAGAGAGTTGTTTAATTTCTCTCAAGTTGGCTTGACATGCATTGCATGAGAGTTCAGTCCAAAACTGGGACCCCCCTAAGGCGGCCAGTTCAGAAAGGGATTTTGGGGTATAGTGGAGCTCATATCAATCCGCCATCATTCCAGACCACTCCCAGCCTCCGTCTATCTGGGCAATAATATCTGTCTCTACCCAAGCCTGAGTAGGATAAAATCAATTCAGGGTTGGGTCAGGTTTGACCAGAATAAGAAGATTCAATGCAGTCTCATTATCAGTGATGTCCTCCTGAGGAACTTTGAAGCAGAAGGTTGGCAGGGTGGAGCTCTCAGTCTCCAAGACATAGATTACCAAGAGAAACCATTTTTCACACCACCTACCCCGTAACTCTAATGCTTTTTTTTCTAAGATTACTTTCCATTTACACAGTATATATCTTGTATGTACATAGTTGTTATTTGCTTGTTTTCTCTCCTATTAGAATGTTAGCAATTCTTAGGGACTAGGGTTTTTGCATTTCTTTGTTACCCTAGCTCATAGCATACTGACTGGTACATAGTAAATGCTTAATAAATGCTTGTTGATTGAGAGGAGTTCAGAAAAAGATTAGATCAGTGGGCATCAGGAAAGGCTTTGTGGGTAGGAGGAGATGAAGATTGGTAGGATGAGCAGAGTGAAAAACATTGAAGAAAGGCCAGAACGAAATCAGAATGGTAAGTAAGGGATAAAAAGGAGACTGGCCTGATACCTATTGGGTACTAAGATATAAGGTTACCTTGGTAAGGTTGGACCAGATTACAGAGGATCCTAAAAAACTGTCCAAAGACAGATTTGATGCTTATATTTCAGAATTAATCATATTATTCTTCAAAACTTCTTAAGACCTAGATTTTATCAGCATGTTGCTCCTTCCCCAATTAAAACAACAACAACAAACCAAAACCCCATATATGTATTAACAGACAGCTTCATAAACTGCTGTGGACACAAGATTCATCCCCTACTGGCTGACTTTTTAGAAATTTACCTCTCTACGCTCCAAAATGAATTTCGGAGACACATTCAAAATCTTTTTTACTGGATTGTGAATAACTCAGAGTTTGAGTTCTGTTAGTCTAGCTTTTGAGATTTCCACACTTTCAAAAGGCATATAATGGTGGACCCTGTGTGTGTGTTTGTATGTGTGTGTGTGTGTGTGTGTATGTGTGTGTGAATTTATGTATGTGTATTAATTTAAAATAAAGTCAATAGATGAAATTTCATGCTCCTCAAAATGAATATTATTTCTTCTAAAACCTTCCGGCAATACAGGGCTGTTGACTAAATGGCATGCTAGTGATTTCAAACAGTAAAACTACCTCCAAAATGAAGAACACTTTTTACCTCCCCACCAGAAGTCTGATGCATTAGGCATCATTTATTGTTTTAAATCCACAAGACTGCACTCAGGTACAATCCCTTCCTTGCAGGTAGTGAGAGCAACACCTCTCATTGCTAATAAGGTATGCTCTTAGTATCAGTCTAAGCAACACAACATTAGAAATGTGCCCTGATGATGTATTTTTCTATCTGAAATAAAAAATGAAGTTAATAAATTTAATGTTGCACACACAAAAAGAAAAGAAACATCCATCTGCTGTATAGAGAATCAATAGAACTCATAACAGCTGGCAAAGGAAACTGATGTACAGAAAATTAATTCACTGGATGAGTGGTCTGCAACATATCTAAATATCCAAAGTTGGGTAAATTAAATCTTTCTTTTCATTGTTTTCAGACAAAAGGGTTATGCAATTTTTAGAATGCACAAGTTTTTGTTTAAAATGTAAGACTTGCCTTTTTTCTTCTTTATTTTCAGAGAAATAGGAAACAGAACATTAAACTATATGATAGTATTTACTCCAGCATTGTCTTAGACCTTTGAATACTTATACATACACAGATAGGTTTGTTTATTTGTGCCTTTTCATGAAGTTAATTTGTTAAGCAGATCTAATATTAAGAATATCCAGTGTCTACAGATGCTACAATCTTAAGGAAAAAAAAAAAAACTGATGTTTGGTAGTCTATAGCTTTCCTTCTATAGAAAGTGCACTTAATCAGTCTGGTTTTAATGAATTATCTCTGAAAAAATTCAGGTGAAAGCACAATAGAAGACTAATTGTTAATTGATTTCTGTTCTAGGGAAAGAAAAAAAAACCTTAGTCCAGTGCTGAAATAGACATTTTCCTCTTGATTTAAATTCAAGAGTGGGAGAAACTGGAAAGCTTTCTGCCTCTTTTCTCACTGAAACTGAATAGGAAGTCTATAATTAGAAAGTACTATTCAACTTATTATTTTAAGAATCCTAATAATGAAATGCAAAGTGCTGGCTCAAACAGTTTAGAGCACCAAAATATGAATTTTACCCTCCTCACCATCAGCCGAAAGCACTTATCAAGCCCCTCATCATACACAGAGGCTACGTGAAGCTCTGCACAGACACATACAAAGACCAAGTGACCCTGTTTTGTTGTTATTGTTGTTGTTATCATTGTTGTTTTTAGTCACATCATAGTTTTCCTAAGGGCAGGATCTCATTGCTCTGTTGATTCACTTAGGCACTCAGTAAGTGGGTAGTTTGCCTAGTGCTTTCCAAACAATTCCAGCCAGGCTGTTTCTATTCCACTGAAACTTCCAGTCTCTCCGCATCAGAGAATTGTATTTTGTCTCTCATGCCATACTGGACTTTGATGGTCCAGCTTTGGCCTTCTCTCTTTCTCTCTCTCTTTTTTTAAAAGATTCATTATTTTATTTATTTTTAGTTTTCAACATTCACTTCCACAAGATTTTGAGTTTCAAATTTTCTCCCCATCTCATCCCTCCCCCAACTCCAAGACAGCATGCATTCTGAATACCCTTTCACCTAATTCTTCTATCCCGCACCCCCCCCCTTTGATTATCTCCTTCCTCTTCTATTCTGCTGTAGGGTAGGATAGATTTCTATACCCCATTACCTGTATATCTTATTTCTATGTGGCATGTGAAAATAATTCTTTTAACATTTGTTTTTAAAACTTTGGGTTCCAAATTTTCTCCCTTCCTCCCTTCCCACCCACCCTCATTGAAAAGGCAAACAACTCGATACAGGTTATACTTGTGTAGTCATGCAAAACACTTTCATAATAGTCATGCTGTGGAAAACTAACTATATTTCCCTTTAAACTATCCTGCCCCCCATTTATTCTATTCTATCTTTTGACCCTTTCCATCCTCAGAAGCATTTACATCTGATTCCCCCCTCCTCTACACCTTCCCCTCTATCATCCCCCAATCTCTCATCCTCTTCCCCTCTATTTTTCTATAGGGTAAGACAGATTTCCATACTCAATTAAGTGTGTATGTTATTCCCTCCTTAAGCCAAATCCAATGAGAATAATATTCACTCATTTACTCTCACCTTCCCCCACTTCCCCCCCACTGTAAAAGCCTTTTCTTGTCTGTTTTATGTGAGATAATTTACCCGTTACTACCTCTCTCTTTCTCCTTCTTCCAGTATAATCCTTTTACCCCATAATTTTATTCTCCAGATATCACCCCTACATTTTCAATTCATCGTGTGTCCTCTATCTATCAATCTATCTATACATATATATTTTTCCCTCCAACTACCCTAATACTGACAAAGGTCTCATGAGTTACAAATATCACCTTTCCATGTAGGAATGTAAACAGTTCAACCTTACTAAGTCCCTTATGATATCTCTTTCCTGTTGACCTTGTCATGTTTCTCTTGAGTCTCATATTTGAAAGTCAAATTTTCTATTCAGCTGTGGTGTTTTCATCAAAAATGCTTGAAAGTCCTCTATTTCACTGAAGGTCCATTTTTTTTTCCCCTGAAGGATTATACTCAGTTTTGCTGGGTAGGTGATTCATGGCTGTAATCCTATCTCTTTTGCCCTCCAGAATATCATATTCCAAACCCTCTGGTCCTTTAATGCAGAATTTGCTAAATTTCATGTTATCCTGATTGTGTTTCCACAATACTTGAATTGTTTCTTTCTGGCTACTTGCAATATTTTCTTCTTGACCTGGAAACTCTGGAATTTGTCTACAATGTTCCTAGGAGCTTTTGTTTGGGAATCTCTTTCAGGAGGTGACTGATGGATTTGTTCCATTTCTATTTTACCCTCTGGTTCTAGAATATCAGTGCAGTTTTCCTTGATAATTTCTTGAAAGATGATGTCTAGGCTGTTTTTCTGATCATGGCTTTCAGATAGTCCAATAATTTTAAAATTATCCCTCCTAGATCTATTTTCCAGGTCAGTTGTTTTTCCAATGAGATATTTCACATTGTCTTTTATTTTTTCATTCTTTTGGTTTTGTTTTACCATGTCTTGATTTGTCATAAAGTCACTAGCTTCCAATTGCTCCATTCTAATTTTTAAGGAAGTATTTTATTCAGTGAGCATTTGGACTTCCTTTTCCATTTGGCCAATTCTGCTTTTGAAGGCATTCTTCTCCTCATTGGCTTTTTGGATCTCTCTTGCCATTTGGTTTAGGCTATTTTTTAAGCTGTTTTTTTCTTCAGTATTTTTTGGGGTGTCCTTTAGCAAGCTGTTGACTTGTTTTTCATGATTTTCTTGTATCACTCTCATTTGTCTGCCCAGTTTCAACTCTGTTTCTCTTTCTTGCTTCTCAAAATCCTTTTTGAGCCCTTCCATGGCCAGGGACTGATTCATATTTTTTTTGGAGGCTTTGTATGTAGGAGCTTTGACTTTGTTGTCTTCTTCTGGTTGTATGTTTTGATCTCCTCTGTCACCAAAGAAAGATTCTATGGTCTGACTTTTTTTGTGTAATTTGTTCATGATCCCAGCCAATTACTTGAGTTACAAACTTTGTTAAGATAGGAGTCTGCTCTAATGTGGAGAATGTACTGTCCCAAGCTTTGGGAGTTTTGTGCAACTGTTTTCAGAGATACTTTTAGGGACCTGTAACTTTTCAGTTCTTCCACGGTGGTATGATCAAAGGTGAGGTGTTTACTCCTTTTCTGGCCTGTGCTCTGGACTGTGAGTGACCCCAAGCACTGTTTTCTGCCTTGGAACTGTGAGGAGGATTGCCTCTCCACTGCCACTACAAGCTCCACCACACCGGCACTCCTCCTTGCCCCAGGATTGCCACCCAGAACTGTGATCCAGATCCAAGCACAGACAAAGCAAAAGAATCTTGCCTCAGCACCAGCAAAGAGATCTCTGCAATCCCCCCTCTGATCAGCCACTTGATTCCCCTTCAGTCTCTGGGCCCAAAAGTCTGGAAGCAGCTGCCACCCTGGGGCTGCAGATGGGACTGAGGCTGGGACCAATCTTCTCTCTCTCACCACAGTCACAGACTTTTCCTACTGACCTTCTAAGTTGTCTTTGGCATTTGTGGGTTGAGAAGTCTGGAAACTGCCACAGCTGTCTGTGATTCAGTCCTCTGAGGCCTGCTCTAGATTCACTGAGGCCTGGTCTTTGCCTGCATGCCCCCACTGAACTGTGTTTCTCTCCCACCCCCCATGCAATAGACCTTTCTAATCAACCATCCAGGTTGTCTTGGGCTGGAAATTTATTTCACTCTGTCTTTTTGTGGGTTCTGCTGCTCTAGAATTTGTTTAGAGCCATTTTTCACAGTATTTGGAGGGGCTTGGGGGAGAGCTCAAGCAAGTCACTGCTTTTACTCCTCCATCTTGGCTCTGCCCTTTGGTCTTCTCTTTGCCTGGTTCCAAGTCTCCATGGCACTTCCCAGATATAGCTAGCCAAGTGTAAACCTTTCTTTGATGTTTCCCAAGGCTGCTGTTGTCTTCTTCTATTAGAATGTAAGCTCCTTGAAATTAGGGAATACCTAATATGCTTTTATTTGTATCCATAAAGCTTAGTACAATCTCTGGCCTATAGTAGGTAGTTAAATAAATTCTTCCTTCCTATTTCTTTTCATTTACATCATTATAGCTATTGTGTATATTCTCTTGATTCTACTATTTCATTCTAAATCAAACAAGTCATCTTGTATTTCTCTCAATTCCTCAAATTCATTTTTATAGTATATGTCATTATACCAATATGCCACAGATTATCTAAATATTTCCCAATGAATGGGCACTGGTTTTGTTTCTAATTCTTTCTTTTAACAACAAAAAGTATATCTATGAACATTTTGGGACAGCTAGATAACCCAGTGCATAGAGTGCCAGGACTGGAGTCAGAATGCCCAAAGTTCAAATACAGCCTCAGACAGTTACTAGCTATGTGACCCTGGGCAAGTCACTTAATCCTGTTTGCCTCAATTTCCTCATCTGTAAAATGAGGTGGAGAAGGAAATGGTAAACTTTTCCAGTCTCTCTGCCAAAAAACCCCAAATGGGGTAACAAAGAATTGAACATGACTTAAAAAAAACTAAATAACAACAAAAATTTGATAATTTGATATAAATGGAAACTTTATTTCTGTCTTTGACTTTCTTTAGGTATATCCCCTACCTTGGGATGCCTTGGTCAAAGCATGAATAGCTCAGTTATTTTTCTCCCATAATTCTAAATTAAATGACAAAATGATTGGTAAAATTCTTAGTTTCACTGACAATGAACTGATAAGCTAGTCTTCCCACATGCCCTTCAAGAGTAACTGCTTCCATTTTTGTCTTCCTTGACAATTTCCTGGGTCTAGAATGAAGTTTCAGTTTTGTTTTAATTCATATTTATTTTATTATTAGATTTGGGAACATTTTTTCATATTATTCACAGTTTACAATCCTTTGGAAAACAATATTCTTTGACCATTTTTCTGGTTGGGTATAGCTCTTAGTCATATGTTTGTATCAGTTTTTATATGTTTGTGTCAATTCTTTCACTTGGTTTGCCATGCTATGAAAAATGCTTCCTTTCATTCTTCTTCTTCTTCTTCTTCTTCTCCTTCTTCTTCTTCTCCTTCTTCTTCTTCTTCTTCTTCTTCTTCTTCTTCTTCTTCTTCTTCTTCTTCTTCTTCTTCTTCTTCCTATCAATTTGAAGCTTAATGTTCTATAATATATAGTATAAGATGCTAGTCTAAACCTTAATTCTACCAAGTTGTTTTCCAGCTTTCTCTGAAAATTTTGTACAATAACAAAACACACCAACACACACACACACACACACATAAAATTAAACAAACCAGAAGTCCTTTAGTCCTTTTTTATCTCTGTATATCTTGTGGAACACCCTGTTCTCCTTCCTTTCCTGCTGCTTTGCAGTGGAGTTGGATCTTATCAGTGTGGTTTCATAGAGTTAGATAGAGATAGAGATTATATAGATGTATTTAATCAATTACCATGTGGGCTGGGGGCTAGTGGCTTCTCCAAGTCCAAGGCAGCCCAGAACTTTTTGGTCTTCACACAAGTCACTTAGCAGTTCAAGTTCTTCTTCAGTCTGTATGTTTAAATTCATACCTTTCCATGTCCTTTTGTCAAGTCTAAAGGAACCTTGACATTTCTACAGACACAATTTAATGCTTAAATGACTTCCCCCTCCTGAAGCTATATGAAGGAACAGCAGGGACCACTCACATCTTACCTTGGCATCTGGATACTCTGGGTCTCTAATATGCTACTGTAAATTCCACTTCTCTTTCTCAGTCCTTAGTGTAGCACCTGGTACACACAAATATTTAATACATATTTGTTAAATTCATTTGACCGGACTTCTCTTCAGATCTAGTGCTGACTGTCTGGTTTCTATAACTGGTGCTGGCTCCCCATGATGCTGCTTCTCTACTTGGTATTCTTCTTCGGCCAGTCATTAGTCAGGTTCTATAACCATGATGGGCCCAGTCTTAGTATTGTCCACAGTTTGGGAAAAACAGATATAAGCAAAGGTGTATAGGTGCCAACACCTACTGGGCTAACAAGTCAAGTGTTAAGTTTTCAGTATGAAAATTTATACCTCAGAAACCAGCAAATTTTACAAATCAGGGCTTGATTTATTTTTCTGTTGATTGTCTAGACTTAAGAAAGTGATGGAGAAAATGAAAATAATGAAGATTGAATTTAAAAGTGGACCCAGTGCACTTTTTCCTCTGGAGAGCCAATTGATATTTACCAGCATACCCCTGGGTACAAGTGCCCTGGTGTCATTATCTCATCTTTCTTCCTTTATTTTTTTTCTTCTTTCCAAATTTGAACCCTAGCTTCATCATAGGTCACTTCCACCTCTGACTGGCCACACCCTATGTCACTTCCTACATGAAGCTTACTCCCCCCTACATTCTTCACTTCTGCCTCCTACTCTTACATATTCATCTGCAGGCTCAATTCAAGCCACACCCTAGAAAGAAGGAAGGTTTTCAGATTAGGAGAGTAGAAGGAGCATGCACTTATCTTCTCTATTCCCATTTGATTATAAATTTCTGGAGAGGAGGGCCTGTGTAGTAGCTATCTCTGTTTCCCATTCAATGAATAGTAGGCACACTATCTGATCTATAATACTTATTTCATTAATATTTCAATCAAACAATAAACATGAAATGCCTACTATGTGCCAGGCATCATGCTAGTAGCTGGGGATACAAAAAGAGGTGTAAGAGGTGTAAGGCACTCAATTCCTTGAGTGCCCTCAAGGAAAGCACAATGTAATGATGGAGACAACAAACATAAAAAAAAAAATTTGTGGAATATTTGTGGAAATGAATTAAATTACTGAAATAGAATTTTGTGAACAATGAAAAGGTTTGAACATAAAGCATATGTAATCATTAGTGAATACCACATGCTTATGACTAAAGGTACTAGTTTCCCACCCCTGTCAAAGAATAAAGTAAAAATGAGCTGATTTTTCTCAAGTTTGAGTAGTAGTTGAAGATTTTCAACAGAAAGAATGGTTATTGCTTTGTGGGAAAGGTCAAAATTTGTTGTTGCAGGACTGAATGAAAGTCAGCAAAGTTGCTGAAAGAGGTTGTTAACTCTGCTTACCACTATCAAATGCCGATGACGTCTAACTCTTTTTCAGATATTTTAGAAAGGTGGGATCACCATCAATCAACTGAACCAACACACACACACACACACACACACATATGATTATAAAGGTTACTCATTTTCCATAAGGCTCACATGGTATTTAGTTTTCTTACTTTATAATCATACCAGATATACTGAATATCAAGTTATTTTTAAAAAGCAACTTGTCTGTCTCTCAAGATGAAGCTATGCATAGAAAAAATGAGCTTTTTTCCCCAAACTCTTTTATTAAAGGACATGGTACAAAAATGTAAGTCAAGGGATAGACCTGGGGAATGAATATGAACTTATGGGACAGAGCTGTGCCGTGGAATGTGATTCATGATCAATTCAATGCTGACTTAATTTAATTCAATCTATCAAGTATTTAATAAATTTTTTTATTGTGTGGCAGGCTCTATGCTAGGTAGTAAGGATTGGAGGTTTTTTTGAGGAGAGGCAAAAAAAAATTAATTCATATCCTGCTCAGAAATGAGCATGAAACATAAATGTGTTCCAAAAGTACTTTAACTGATGTGTAGTGTAGGAGGCTGAAGATCCAAAGACAAAAATGAAACTGTCTTGGCTCTCCAGTTTACATTCTACTGAGGCAGGCCGGGAGTGGGGGGAACAGAAAGAGAACTAACTGTGGGAATCAGGAAAGGCATCTTGTAAGAGGTTGCCCTTGAGTTGGTTCTTGAAGGAAGCTGGAAGTTCCAAGAAGAGGTAAGGAGCTAGAGAATGCCAGGCATTGGAGACAATTTGTATAAATGAACAGACAGAGATGGCTGATGGGAGATAGAAAGTTACGTTTGGCCAGCATGACTGGTACACAAAATAGCAAATATAAGAGGCAGTTCTGTGTAATCATACTGGAAAGGTAGATTGTGAAAGTCTTTAAATACCAAACAGGGAAGTCTATATTTGATTGCAAAGACAATAAAGAGACACTTTTTAAAGCTAATTTTTAAACAGAAGGGTGTAATGGTCACATATGATTTAAGAAACAAGATAAATATGGGTAAGGGCCCATTTGCTACTATATATGTTTAACAGCCCTGTGTGTTAGAGAGTCTCAAGCCATCTACTCAATTTTCAGGGCCTCAGGCTTAGTATGCTTAGAAGCAATAAGAGAAGATGGTAATAATAATAGTAACAATAAATAGTAAGCAATACCTGGTACTCACATGCACTTTAAAGTCTATGAAATACTTTACATGTTATCTCATTTTGTTTCCACAACAACTTTTGAAGTAGATGCTATTATATCTTTTTTTTTTAAGTTTAGCAAACTGAACTTGAGAAGGGTTAAGTGATTCAACCAGTCACACGGTTAGTAAATGACTTGGGTAGGATTTGAACACAGGTGTTCCTGATTCCATGTCCTGCCCTTCACATATGGTAACAAATCCCTGAGATTTGACAAGCAGTGATTTGAGTGATTTGTTTGAGGCAGAGGTGGAAGCATATGTTAATTTGATAAAAAATGTCAGGCACTTCCTCTAATAAAACAACAAAATCTTGAACTAAAGCCAAGCTATTCACAGTATCAGTAGTATTACTTCAAAGCTTAAAAGAAAGGCCAGACCTGATTATTTATGATGATCAATCTGGGTCCTAGAGTAACATGATGAAACACCCTTCCTTTCTGTAGAAAAATGAAGAGTTATGGTTATGGCGTGTTATATACATCATTAGACATAGTTACTGTATGAATTGATTTTCTTCCTCTGTTTTATTTTGTTACAAAGGGGGGTTCAATGGGGTTTAGGAAATGACAGCAATGTTAAAACAAGAGAAATCAATACAATTTTTAAAAAATTGTAAAAAGTCAAAAAGTGGGCTGGTTGGACTTCCAATCAAGGCAGAAAGAATTCCTTTGAACTTTTCAGCAATGATTCTATGCACAGATTGAAATTCAATGAGCAGCACTATCTTTGGATAGAAAAGATATCCAATTTATCCTCCTTTTGTATAACAGTCTATCACTAATTAATTCAATGACTTTAGAGTGTGAATAACATTCCATCCATATTTTGGCTTTTGAACAGGTAATAACATGTCTCATAAAACCATCTGCCATATTTAGAATTTGATAATGAAACACCTGAGAAAATAGAACTGATTTGGAAATTATAAAAGAATTTACCATAGCTAAACCTCATACTTGAAGATAAAATACCCTCCCATCTTAGTGTATTGAACATGGTTAAACTGAGTGATTAGATCATTTGAAATTTATAATAACTTATGTATGCTAGGATGAACTAAGGCACACATATTCCTGATTAATAGCAATAATTTCCTAGTTGAGCCTTCATCATGCCAAGTCTAGGAAATCTAAAAATGTTTATTCAGCTCACATTTCCCATGTTTGCAGTGAAGAGGAATTTATTAAAGGCTGCAAAAACTCATTCTATGAAGAACTTAATAATAATTAGAGATGTCCCTAAGCTGTACAGACTACTTTGTGAACTCTCCATCTTAGGAGTACTGAAGCAAAAGCTGGATGATCACTTATCATAGATATTATAGATATAGACAGTTAGATAGTATAGTGGCTAGAGTACTGTACTTGGAGATGGGAAGACAGAGCTCAAATCCTGCCTCAGATCCTATCTGGTGACTATGGACAAGTCACTTAATCTTTCACAATTTCAGTTATTTAATCAGTAAAACGGGGTATTAGCACCTACTTCACAGGGTTCTTGTGAGGACCAAATGAGGTGGCATAGGTAAAGCATTTTATAAAACTTAAAATGGTATATAAAAGCTAGGTATTTATATCATAAAGGAAATTCATGCATCGGTTTACTACATTAGCACAAAGGTTTCAAGATTCTGATATTTTTAATGTGAAAAACCAAAAGTAAGTATTTTCCTACTATGGAATTGGAGGGACATTAGAATATATTGCAAATACAGCTTTAAAAATAGTTTTTTAAGTAAAGATTACACTCCAGTAAAATCTTATTCCCCTGCTTCATCATGGTGTGGAGGTGACTGATTTTTCAAAAGTTGTAGTAAACAAAGCAAAACCTCTTACAGGTCCTATCATGCTTTGAAGTTTCCATATGTAGGCTAAGTAACAGATTATCATCTGAGCATCAAACCAGGTAAGTTTGGAGAGCTATCATCAGAGAATTGATCACCAGGTATGATTTGGTGGTGGTGCTGATGGAAGGGGACCAGAGGGGTAGGAAGACCCATGAATACTGTGTCTTAAGTGATAAAGGAGCTGTGACCAGCACTGCAGGAAGGAATACACACATTGATGAAATCACAGAACCTTAAAGGATTAAAGTATTTTTCTCACTTCAGTCAGTCAAGCTTGAAAGGAGAAAAAGTGCTTATAATGTAATAGAAACAGAGATGAATTCCAAAATTAGGACAATGTTAGGTAGCCTTGCCTCTGGTTCCCTGGGATTTAAACCTCAGGTCCATTAACATGACTCTTGGAGAATTCATTGGTCTTCAGTCTGTAGAGATGATCTAAGAGGTAATCTGTGTACAACAGAATTTTGACCTAGTTTTGGTAAACTATGTTTTCCCCTCTCTTTTCATTCTTTGTCCTAAGGGGTGGCTCTCTGGGAAGCTAGTGGGATAGAATATATTGGGAAATGTAGGTTATATAAAAATATACATCAAAAACATTAATTTCAAAAAAGAAAAAAAATAGATTCAGTGCATTGTAAAATAGTGGTGACATATAACCTGGGAGTCAGAAGGCATATGTTTCAGTCCTACTTTTCCCACCTATTCATAAGTTATTTTGGTTTTGGGGACATAAATCTATTTATCTATAAAATTAGAGAGTTTGACCAAATAATCTCCAATACAGGGGTTCTTTATTTTTTTTTAATGTGTGTGTCCCAGATGCCTTTGGTAGCCTGAAGAAGCTTATAGACCTCTTCTCAGAATAATGTTTTTAAATGCATAAAAAATAGGAAAAAGGAAAAAAATTATATCAAATACAGTTATCAAAATATTAACATAAACAGGTTCATACACTGTAGGTTAAGAAATTCTGCTCTGAGGTTCCTTCTAGTTACAACATTTTAGGCTTCTAAAATACCAGTTCTGATATTGTTATGAATTATAAGCGAGGATGTGCTAGGAGCCAAATTGAAAGGGCTTGAGAGAGTTGTTTATTCAATTTTCAGTGTGAGCATTTATACCTCAGAAATTAGCAAATGCTACAAATCTGAGCTTGATTTATTGTTTTGTTGATTGTCTAGACTTAAAAAAGTGGTGAAGAAAATGTTATTCATGCAGGCTATACAAAAGTATGTCTGGAATACATTTCTGTTTTGAAGAACCAATTGTTAAACATTTACTATCACCTCTATCAGTATCAATAAGACTAGAAAGAACAAAGCTTAACTGCATAATAAGAACATCTAAAATAGTCTGTGTTCCCACCCTGTATTATCACCAACTCGAGGGAGTGAAACACTTCAAGACAGCTTCTTTTGACCCTGAGAATGACCATCTACATTAGTAATGTTGACAAGACTCTAAAGTACTGGATAATTTCAGTGAATGCTCATTTCCAATTTCATCCTCTATCAGAGTATAATAGAATTTGTTACAGAGCAAGTTCTATTGTGCAATTTGGAAATAAATTTATAGCTGCTCAATGCAAACACAACATCAGCTGAATTTAGCCTCAGGATGGGCAGGAGGGGGAAAAAAGGATTTAGTTATAAACCAAAATTCCCAAAACAGGGCTACAAGGGAATAATCCTAGAAAACATACCTGCAAACATCAGAGCATGGAAAAATACTAAGGATTAAACCAGAGAATGATTCATTTACATTGCAAGAAATTTGATTTACATGACATTTTTCATCAATGTGCCCAGGCCAGCCATCTTTATTTCTCTCCTGATTTAGCTCCTGCTTCTCCAAAATTTTCCATTTATTCCTTCTTAGCTGGCTGCAGATGTCTCTACCCCTGCAGATTCCCCAGCCCCTAGATTGGTAAGTTCCTTCATTAACCCACCATTTGAGGATGGGTCCAGGCCACCCACAGTCATTTACACAGGTTGCTCATACAATAGAGTACTGGGTCTGAAGTCAGGAAGACGAGTTCAAATTGAGCCTTAGACACTTCCTTAACTGTTAACTTGGAAAAATAATAGCACCTACCTCACAAGACTGTTGTGAGGATCAAGTAAGATAATATTTATAAAACATTTAATATAATGCCTGGTACATAGTATGTACTTAATAAATGATTGCTCCCTTGTGCCCTGCTCATTTCTCTTTTGGCTCCATTTCTAAGTGTTCAGATTTTCCCATCTTGTCCTTGAATAGGTGCCTTCCCTCCCTCCCTGGTATCCTTAATTTCCAGGCTTCCCCCATTTGAATAACAACTCCTTATAGGTAGAGACTATCTTTTCCCTTGTGTTTGTATTCTCAGGGCTTAGCATAGTGCCTGTAATATGGAAAGTACTTAATAAATGCTTTATCTAATTTAATGTAATTACTCTAGTCATCTATCACATATACACACACATACACATACATATATATATACATATACATGCACACACACATACATATATATGTCGATCACAGGAATCTATTTTGTGTATTATATATATACATTTGTGGATATATATTATTTTGTATATATACATATATGAACATAAATATGTGTGTTTGTATATATGTTTCTGTGATCAGCAATAGGGTAGAGAAGTTGTTCTCAGCAAAACTATCCAACCTAACAACTTCGTAAGAAAGAAAATATGGCCCAAATTTAGCACAATTAAATATGAATACACAAAAATATTATAGTATTCCCAAGTGCAATCCACCAATGTGAATAACCTGGTAGACTTATGCTGGATTCCTTTTCTGGTCCTTCCATGGCAAGGCCTCAATCTGAACCCTCTCATGCCCCAAAAAGAGACACTGATTTTGGCCAACCATATGAAAAGCACAAAGTGCAGCTAAGGTAGAATGGAAGAAAGCAGGATAGAGTTCAGCTAAAGAAGAAGTCCTAGAAAAGTAGTTCTCAACTTTTGGTTTTGTTTTTTTTCTCAGAACTCCTTTGTATTCTTAAAAGTCACTAAGAAGTGGATAGAACACCAGCCCTGAAGTCAGGAGGACCTGAGTTCAAATCTGACCTCAGACACATAACACTTACTAGCTGTGTGACCCTGGGCAAGTTACTTAACCCCAATTGTCTAAAAAAAGAAAAAAGTCAACAAGAAGCCCAAAGACCTTTTGTTATGTGAATTAAAATATTAATATTTATTAAGTTCAAAATTTAAGTGATAATGTTTTAAAATATTTATTAATTAATTTTAATCTAATAAACCCAGTATATTCATAACATAGATAACATTTTATAAAAAAAGTCTATTTTCTAAAACAAAAAAATTGCAAGAAAATACATTACATATTTTTTCAAAGTTCTTTTATATCTGTCTTAATAAAAGACAGCTAATCTGCTGCAATAGATTGCTTTGGTCATTTTGGTTAAATCATATGAAGAAAATCTGTGTCCTAAGTGTATATATAGTTGAAAAGGGAAGGAGTATTTCAATGGTCTTTTCAGACAATTATGGATATTATTCTTTGATAATTGTACCAAAATTCAACAAGTGGTAGTTTCTTAAAGAAGAGTTACAGTGGAAAAGCTGAAACCATATTCATAAACTTTATATATTCTGTTATATTAAAATCCATTTGTCCATCTGGCCCTTTGAATGCATCTTTGGACCATTTCTGAGTTTGTAATATCATTCATTAGTCATTTCAAATTATTGGTTTACTGAGTTATGCAGATCTTCCAAATATGCATTTAATCATATAATATACAAAAATTCACAATCATGTAATATACAAAAAAAATCAATGTAATATAATCACCAATCAGAAAAAATAACACTTTAAGTATTAGGAAGTTGTCAAGATCATGATGACAAATACAAGGTTTCCAAAATTCTAGTTTTCATTTAAATGCTTGAGTTTTGTCATTGGTAATAGATAGATAGATAAACAAATAAAGAAGTAAATGAATAAATAAATACTATCAATTTTTTTTTCCTTGAAGTGACAGGCTCACTTCATTCATTTTTGAGAAAATATCTGCCAAATACCCAAGTCTAAATAGTCATAATTTGACTTTCACTTGATCTTTCGAGTAAAAATGGTGTTCCATCAAAAAAAAAAATTAGTTCATCTCAAAACCCAGTTGCATAAGTACTTTTCCTTCAGACAACCATCATGTTTTAGTATGAAGTAGAAATGGTTTTGCATATTTCTCATAAAGCACAAATTTAAACAGAGTATTTAAAACATAGCTATTAAATTGAGATTTAATCAAATTAATGTTTTTTTTATTTTTCTTTAAGAACATTCTAAAGTAAAACAGTGACTTTTAATGATGATTGCATTGCAGTGACAAATACAAAGTTGTTCTAGGATAAATTATGAGATTTAGAAAAGATGGACAACACTTAGAATATTCTATCACCATTTGGGTTTGTTGTCAAGGATTCCCATAAAGGAAATTCTTTGATAATTAGTTGGTGCTGATGTCAGACAAATATAAGTAAAACAGCAAGTCAAGTTGCATTTGTGGGTTTGTTCATTTGTGAGGCAAAAGTGTAATTCTTCAGATGAGATATTACACTCAAGCTTCGTGTTTGCTGCTACATATTTAATTCACAGATCATGCAGCCTCTAGAAAATTCCACCGTACTATTTTGAAAAAAATGATAGTGAGAACCACAAATAACATATTAGTATTATTGTGAAAATAGTTTTGACATTGTGGAATCCCTGAAAATGGCCTCAGAGACTCCTAGAGGTCCATACACTACACTGTGAAAAGGGCTCCGCTAGGTAATTGAGTTCCCAGAAACCCAGCTGGAAGTCAGTTTTTTCCCAATGATATTTAGAGTGGGCAGGAAGCAAAATGAACCTCTATCATCCCACAACTCAAGGATACTGAAGATGTCCAAACTATAAGATCTGTAAATTAGTGAAATGAAAATGGACCAAAAGTGTGAAAGGAACACAAAAACAAGTTACAATGTATATAAGGAAATGGCTAGAAGGCAAAAAGTCTGAAAACATAAAGATTGGGTACAAACCAAGTTTCCTCAATGCCACGGAGATATTCATAAAGACAGAAATTTAAAATGAGTATAAATTGAAAGACCATAACAATTTGAACAAATATTATATTCTAAATAAAAATGAATTGCCAATGAAAAGGAGAATTCTGCATTTTCCCCTTAGATGATGGAACAATAACAAGAAATTTTAGAATAGTTCAAAATAGAAATAAAGCTTTTTAAAAAGATGATAGTATCATGAAAAACAAGTCAGAAATCAGAACTTTTAGATGAAGAATTAAAGGAAATCAACAAGGCATAAACATTATAATACCATGAATCTCTCCAAAGAAGTAAGAGTTTTGGAAGAATGACAGATTTGTAACAAAAACTCAGAAGTGAAAGAAAATATGGCAAAAAAAAAGTAAAAGATATTCACTTTGAAGGAACACAGGAATTCTGCACAAACCAAAGTTAGAAACCTTGAAGACAGAATACAAAGAGATAAGGAGAATATGATCAATTGAAATATCTGAATAACATATTCCACTAAATAATACAAGAAAATGGCACAGAACAGTTGAATACTGACAACAAAGGACTGATTACTCGAATTCACACATTATTGCCAGAGGGAAAAAAAATATACCCTAGAAATTCTAAGGCATAGGAATTATATTTCATTATAAAAAAACTAAGAAATTTTGTTACTACTTTGGTAAATTATACATGAAAAATACTCCTAAATTCTTGTGCAGTCTCATGCACTAAGACTTCTGGGTCACCATAAATATGTATATGATGTATATGCATATTTTTTCTTTGAAAACTATATAAAACTCAGAGTGTCTTTTACAATATTTTATTGTTTTCTTTGAATACTGAAATGTATTTGTTTTGTCTGCAATTGAAATAAAGATAAACTGAGGCACAGAGCTCCAAACATGTTCAATTTATTGGTAAGATTAGCAATTACCAATAAAAGGGGTCTTTATCTCCTCAGAAAGCCAAAAGACCCCAAATGACAGGAGACACATCATTGTTACAGACAAAAGCAGGCACATTCAAAAACTAAAAGTCAGCATCATAGATTGAGAAAACAATATAATTGATTACAAAGTAAGAAACATCAAACATGTGGGGGACAATATGATTGGCTGGAAATCAGGAATACAGGCTAGCAACAACTGCTCTTTCCAACTAGGAAATTCTGATTAATTTAGTCTACCTACAAGAATAATGAATGGTATAAGGATAACACATTTCTTCTAATTGGACAAAGGCACCTAGTCATATGAGAAAATGGGTTTTCTTTAAATTAAAGTGATATATAGGAAAACTGAACTTTTAAACTTAACTTAGAGAGGAAAAGTGAACTTTTGAACTAATGGACTTCACAACTTAACTTAGAGACAAAGAAATTTGACTTTGGCAACTATATAAAATACCAGCAATGATACCAAATATAATAAATTACAAAACAGAATCAATTTAATTTTCTCAGTTTGAAAGCAGCTAGGAAAAAGACCTTCAGCTATGAAGGAATGTCAATTCAAATAACCCAGGATTACTTCAGTCCCCAGTCACAAGAAATCATAGAAATGAATGAAATAAATGATTATAAAAGCAAAGACTTTCAATTGTAATCAGAAAAAGCTTATTTTAAAAAGCCAAATCAAATAATTAATGAAAAAAAATGAGTCTTCAAAAAGCGACATTTGAATCATTTATTCCTGCAAAGCTACACACACATTTTAATGAGAAAAGTAAATAAAACTGTCAAGAAAAGATTAATCAGTAATATGAATTTCTCATGTTTACAGAATATTTGCTTTAAAATTGGAATTTTGGAGGTGGAGTCAAGGTGATGGAGTAAAGGTAAGAACTCTCCTCAGCTCTCCCCCAAACCCCTCCAAATATCTTTAAGTAATGACTCTAAACAAATTATAGAACAATAGAACCCATAAAAAGATGGAGTGAAACAATTTTTCAGCCCAATACAATTTAGAAAGTTGGCAGGAAAGGTCTATCACACCTGGGTGAGAGATGGAGCACAGTCCATCACAGGCTGTGCCAGCATAACCCTGGCCCCAGCAAAGGGGAGCAGGCCATGGGAGTATCTGAATCAGCAGTGGCTGCTTCTGGAGTGATCAGCCCACAGATGGTAAGGGGGTCAAAGGAGATTACAAGGGACTCTTTGCTAGCACTGAGGCAGGGCTCTGTTGCTTTTCCCATTCTCTAATGTGGGTCACAGTCCTGGGTGGTAGTCCCAGGGTGAGGAGGAGTATTAGCACACCAGAGCTTATAGCCACAGTGGAGTGGGGACTCTGCTCATAGTTCTAGGGCAGAAAAGAGTACTTGTGGTCACTCACAGACCAGAGCACAGACAAAAGGAGTAGCAAATGCACCTCTCCTTAGATCATGCCACCTTGCAATAATTGGAAACTTATAGGTCCCTAGAAGTATCTCTTAAAACAGCTGCACAAAACCACTGAAGCTTGGGACAGTGCGCCCTCCACCCTGGAAACTGAGTCCTACTTTAACAGAGTTAAAAGTCAAATAATAGGCTGGGAAAATGAGTAAACAAGGGAAAAAATTCTGACCATAGAAAGTTACTATGGTGACAAGGAATATCAAAACACACACTGAGAAGAAGATAACAAAGTCAAAGCTCTTACATCCAAAAGACTCCAAGAAAAATAAGAATTGGTCTCAAGCCATGGAAGAGCTCCAAAAGGATTTTGAAAAGCAAGTAAGAGAGCTAGAGGAAAAATTGGGATGAGAAATGAGAGTGATGCAAGAAAAATCATGAAAAAAAGAGTCGAGAGTTTGGTAAAGGAGGCATGCAAAAAAAAAATACTGAAGAAAATAACACCTTAAAAATAGACTAGGCCAAATGGTAAAAGAGGTATGAAAAGTCAATGACAAAAAGAATGCCTTAAAAAGCAGAATAGGCCAAAGTGAAAAAGGGGCACAAAAATTCACTGAATAAAATTGGAACTTTATAAATAAAAAAAGAGGTCTTGTCAAGAGACAAGCAAGATTTAAAGGTCTAAAATTCAAGGCAAGCAAAGGATCAGGAGAAAAGATTAAGGAAAATCCAAATTAATAGTCCCTGGATTAAGTCACATTTCCTTATAATCCAAGCTTCTTCTTCTTCTTTTTTTTTTTTTGTGTGTGTGAGATGAATAACAGCAGGAAGATATTATGTGGGAAGGAGAGACAATACAAAAAGATAGAAAAAAGGGATAGAGATGCATCCCAACTCTGCCTAGAGGTAAACACAAAAGGGATGCAAGGAGCTAGTAGGAATAGTGGATAGAGTGCTAGACCAGAAGTCCAGAAAATGTGAATTCAATTTCAGTCTTGGACACTTACTAATTGTGTGACCATGGCCAAGTCACTTAACCAACTTCTGCCTCAGTTTCTTCATCTATAAAATGAGGATTATAACAGCACCTACCTACCAAGGTTGCTGTGAGTATAAAATGAGATGTTTGCAAAATTTAAAGCACTGTTTAAATGCTAACTATAATAATAATAATATCTATATTGGATTATGGAGAATAGGAAGAAAACAATGGGAAGTAGATACCAGAAGACTAGAAGAGTAAATGTAAAGATGACATTAATAAACATTCTTGTGGTTGTGCTAGAGAGTGACTGTGTTTGAAATGAGAAGATGCATCATTTCCCCACTGTGATGTCACATAGCTTTAGAGGTGTGAAGGATGATAATTTTTTAAAAAGAGAGAAGAAAATTAAAGGCATAAAAATCAGAGAGAAACTTATACCTATTTTTCAAAGACATGACTGTTCATGTAGAAAATCACAGAGAATCAGCAAACAAACCGATGGAAATAAGCTTCAACAAATTAGTAAGACACAAAGTAATCCACAAAATCAATGAACATTGTTTCTATATTGCAAAAATAAAATACTAAAGAAAACAATAGAAAGAGAAATAGAAATGGAAACTAATCAAAGAGAATTATAAATGCCTAAAATATTGAGATTTAATCTACCAAAATATATTCAAGACTTTTTTGTGCCTAGGATTATATACCTATAATCATCAGAGCATAACATTACAGAAGGGATCAAATTTGACTTTTATAAATCTTATTACTTGAATTGCAAAAAAAAATTATTTTCATAACCTTTTCCAAATTAGTCTAATCGTCTGTCAAAGTCACTTTTATCACAGAGTCATTTGATCAGCAAAAGGGTAGAGTGGTTATTTTCAGCACACCACCCCAATTTGATGAACGATATCACAAGGAAAAAAAAATTTGCCAAATAATTAAAGCTGAATGCATAAGATAAGAAAACAGAAACACTGCACAAGTCATACGCTTTATAGCACAATATTGAACATTATGACATCACCAGAGGTCATAGGCATCTACAAGGCATCAAAGATGTGAATTGCACCAGACAAACTTGTTGCCTACATGTGTATCATCCATGTGTCTTTCTTGTTAATACACTTTTTCTCCATGGTACTCTCTTTCACTGATGGTAGGTTAACCTGTGGATGAATATATTTCTCATATGCACATGGGGGATCTTTTTTGTCATTTCATTTGCTGTACTAATTGATTAAATGTGTTTTGTATTGAAACAGTTTCTTCTGATGAACTGGTAAAAATAACCACATTAGTAAGCCATTGTATTGAGTGGATAACTTTGACAATATGGTTGTTCTCTCCTGTACACTATCTCATCTATAGGTTTCAAAGTATTCAATATTCCTGGTTGGCCATCTATCTTTCTAACTACTCTATCTCTGCCTCCTTTGTTAGTTCTGAGTCATCTTTCTTGTTTCTTAAGATAGGTTTTCCCTAAGGCTATCTGCTAGGCTTCTTTCTCTCTACTCAGTCTCCCTGGGCAGTTTTATTCACTTTCATTCCAAAGGCTTCAACTACCACCTCTATGCCAGTAATTTGCACATCACATTCTCTAGCCTTGATCTGCAATTGACTACAGCACATCTCTACCCAGATGTCCAACTGGAAACCCAAACTCAACATGCCCTAAACTCAGTTTTTTTGTCTTTATGTTTAAACTGATTCTTATTTCTGGCTCCTTTCGTGTGGCAAAGCACCTGGTGTTGATTCTATTCCAGTTGAAATTTACAAGGTGGGGGGGCATTGCTCATACAAAAGCTGACTGAAATTTTCTGGGTTATATGGCAAGAAGAGATTATCCCCCAGGAGTTCAAGGATACCTCCACTGTCCATCTCTATAAAGGTAAAGGAAATAAATTGTGCTGTAACAATTATGGGCTGGGGGGGCAGTCTTTCTCTTAGTCATTGCTAAAAAGATTCTTGCCAGAGTCCTCCAAAATAGGCTAATTCTTCACCTGGAAGATGGTCATCTACCTGAGAGTCAGTGTAGTTCAGAAAGGGCCAAGAACAGTCAATATGGTGTTTGCTACCTGACAACTCCAGGAGAAATGCCAAGAGCAGAATAGAGGTCTATACACATTTGTAGATCTGACTAAGGCCTTTGATACTGTCAGTTGTGAGGGCTTATGGAAAATTATGCTAAAATTTCATTGCCCAGAAAAGTTCATCAGTAGTGTATGTCAATTTCACAATGGCTTGCCTGGGTTCTGGATAATGGATGATGCTCTCACACTTTCCCTGTCACTAATGGAGTGAAACAAGGCTGTGTGTTTGCTCCCATGCTTTTTACCATGAAATTTTCAACCAAATTGTCAAACCCTTTCATTGACAATAAACATGGCATCAAGGTCAGCTACCTCACTGATGGTAAATTCTTCAACTTGAAAAGACTACAAGCAAGATCAAAGTGGAGGGAGTGTTGGTGCCTGATTTTTTGTTTGTAGATGATTGTGTATTCAATGCTGCCTCTGAAGCTGAGATGCTACAAAGTATGGATTGATTGTCTGCTGCTTAGGCTAATTTTCACCTAACAAGTAACACCAAGAAAACACAAATACTCCATCAGCCAGCACCACACCATCCATACTTGGAACCATCGGTTACAACAAATGGAGAAGTTTTGGATGATGTGGACAAGTTATTTACCTTGGCAATATATTTTCCAGAAATGTACACATTGATAATGAGGTTGACACATTAATTACCAGAAAATGTATTAGACTGACTACCAAACTGAATGTTTACAGAGCTATTGCGTTGACCTCATTGTTATATGCCTGTGAAAATTGGACAGTATACCAGCACCATGCCAGGCAACTGAATCACTTCCATTTAAATTGTCTTAGGAATATTGTGAAGATCACCTGGCAGAATAAGATACCAGACACTGAGGTCCTGCCTTGGACTAAACTGCTAAGCATTCAAGCTCTACTGTAGAGAGTACAACTCTAATGGCATGGTCAGATAGTTCAAATGCCAAATGTATGCTTGCCTAAAAGACCATTTTATGGAGAACTCATACAAGACAATCATATGGTGGTCAGAAAAAGTGATACAAGGAAACTCTCAAGGTCTCTTTTAATAACTTTGGAATTGATTGTGTGATATGGGAGACACTGGCACAGGATTGCCTAGCATGGTGTGCCCTCATCAGAGAAGGTGCTGTGCTCTATGAGCTAAGCAGAAATGAAGCAGCTCAAAAGAAACGTGAAATGTGCAGATTTAGAGAATCCACCCAGATGCTCACCTGGACTATTTGTGCCCAATCTGTGGCAGAGTATTTCAAGCTCATATTGATTTGGTTGGCCACAGTTAACTGTAACTTGACTCTATTACTTGACTCGACTCTATTACTTGACTCTAATATAGTGATCTCATTTTGGTCCTTGAGAATGAAGGACAATAAGCATTGGTTCCACTATTTGGTTCCACTATTCCTGCCCATTATGTCACCATTAATTGCTTCTCTTATGTATGTAATCAATCTCTTGGTATTATATTTGAATCTTCCTAATTTCTCACGTCTCATATCTGATCAGAATCATTAAACCCTGTTTATGCTACCATTAAAACATTTCTCATCTCTACTCTCCCCCTGTATTCCTATTGCAACCACCCTACTGCTCCTTACTATGCCTGTGTATAAGTATGACAGCCTTGATTAATCATTTATACTTCGGTAGTGCTATTCTACAAAAATGCTTTGGTATGGTATTGATAACACTAAAACTAAAGGTAGTGACAACAGTTAATAAAAGTAAGAAATGTTTGTGTTAATTATCTATTTCCCTGGAGGGAAGCTACAGAACTTATGAATAGCCCACAATGCTCCATGTAATTGTTATATCCTATGTCTGCCCTGATTCTGCTAATAAATTATTCCTTCCTTCAAAATGGAGTGGTATGGCATCAACTATAAGAAGTAGGTCTAGATACTTTTTTGTGCTAAGTATAATAAATGTTTCCCTCTCCAGCATGTTGTACCTGTGTTTAGTATCTGCCACAATGATTAAATCTCATACTGGACAGCAATAACACTGGTTTTAGTTGCACTAGATGAAAGATTTGTTTCACTACATAATTCCCACCTCATTTGTTTCTGAAAGTCACACTGGGAACAGAGAGCTTGTAGAAGTAGACCATGGATAAATGGTAAAATGGAGCCAACTGAAACCAAATGGCACCAGTCATTCATGACTTATATGATTTTTATAAAATGGCATACTCATGGGATCAATGATTTAGAAGAGAATAGAACCTCAGAGGTCATCTAGTTGAACCTCATTATTTTATAGATGAAGTCACTGTAGCTCAGAGAGGCTAAGTGACTTATCCATAGTCACACAGATAAGTGGAAAAGTTGGGATTTGAGTCCTACTCCTCTGATGGCAAATACAATGCTTATTGCATTATATTATGCTGTTTCAAGTTCTGAAAGAGGAGACAGAGAATCCTAAGGCACCAGAAGGTGATCTAGATGCAAGGATTTTATCAGCTTTCCTCACTTTGAAGAATTTGAAAGAATTTTTCAAACATTCTTTCTTGTATTGTTGGAAAACTCTTTAGAAATAAGGGCTTCAGGGTTGTAATATCTACTGAAGAAATTGAAGCATGGAAAGCCCCAAATGATTTTTCCAGTAGAATTCAGTAACAGGTTCTAAAGGACAGCTTCACATTTTCTAATTTCTTTTCAAGGCAACTAGATAAGAATCAGCTCTAAAACCAGACAAACTGTTTTCATTTACTTAGAATAAATTAATTTATCTTTATGAAAATATTCAATTGCTACTATGTTTCATGACTATAGTTCTACTATAATTTAAAAAGTTACAATTACATTCTGAATTCAATGGCAGTGATTCATTTTGTAAGGTTAGTGGTAGTTATTTACTTATTGTTAACAAATATTCTATTTTTGCTGAGAATGACACTTCACTAACAATAATAGAGCATTGGCATTTAAAGAGTATTATTCAGTTTTCATGGATGCTGATGATTGTAAGAAAGGGAATCCTGGAATAGTTGATAAATATTAATGTTTTAAATCAGAAAACTTGGGCTCAAGACCAAATTCTGACATATATTAGCTGTGTGACTGTGGGCTAGTCACAACCTCACAACCTCTCAGTGCCCCAAGCCAGTCTTAAAAGTCAATGGGCATCTGTGGAGAAAGTATACACTCTGATGAATTTCTAAGACCAATGAAATCACATGTCCAGTGCTTCACCCCCACATGAAAATTATTCTAAAAAGGTCTTATTAGTAATAATTTTCATCCAAATCTATGATTTCATTGGGGTAAGGAGTACTTAGATATAGACCTTTACTCTACCAATGCAAATCTGTAACTGTTTTTAAAACATAGTTTTAGAGAGTTGATTAAGGGCAACTTATCTTATTTTTCTATACAAAAGTCAGGGACTATATAGCTGGCAGATATATGCAATAAAAGCAGAAATGTGGAACTAAGGCTGAGGCTGATGACTCTACCTTTTTTTTTTCTTTCATCTTATATGGATTTATTAATTTTTCAAAAGTGGATTATATGTCTTTTCAAAATTTGTTTTATTAGAGAATTGCTCATGTCAAATACCTTGTTCTTCTCTGGTTTATTCAATAGGGATGAGGCCTGATTTTCCTAATGTGAGGGCCTGACTATATTTGCTTCCCACTCTCACCTCCAGAATCAATAAATACAGGCAGCCCTTAATATGTCCAAGGTAAAATATAAAGTCTCTGGCATTTAAAGTCCTTCACAACCTCAACTCTTCTGCCTTTCCATTCTCACACTTTACTGCCCTCCACATACTCTGATCCAGCTATAAAGACCTATTTACTGTTCTTCATACACGATATTCCATTATCTGTCTTTGATCCTTTGAATTGGCAGTCCCCTAGATGTGGAATTGTAATATTTTCCCACCTCACTTCTGCCTCTTAGTTTCCCCAATTTCTTTTTTAGAGTAGGAAGGGATGGTGATGATGATGATGATGATGATGATGATGATTTCCAACTTTCTGTGGTTTGCAAAGCACATACACATATAATTTCAATGAAACATGACAACTCCTGTGAGGCAGGTTTTTTTTCCCTCATAATTTTTATGGATGAGGAAAATGAGGGTCATCAGCATTTGAACCTTTTTCTTCCTGATTCCAGGCCCAGGGATATAGCTTACCTGCTATGTCTTTCAAAGGTCATTCAGGACCATAGGACTATACAATTAGAGCTGGAAGCAATCTTGAAAGTCATCTTATCAAAACCCTTTATTTTAATGATAAGAAAGCTCAGAGGAATTCAATGATTTGCCCAGGTTCACAAAGGTTGACAGTGGTAGAGCCAGGATTTACACCTATGGCCTTTGACTGCAAATCAGTGTTCTTTTTGCTGGATCATATTCCTTTTAATGTTACAACACCTGCTTCAAACATGAATCTTTCTTCTGCATGTTGAATAAATCATCAACTCATCTCTGCCTACAGAATTGAAGGCAAATTGTTATTTCTTGAGACAACCCCATCCCATTATGAGAAATCTCTATTTGTTAGGAAATTATTCCTTATTTCTTTTGGTCCTTGTTCTCCCCTCTGAGGCTAAGCAGAATAAATTTATTATCCTCTCATGGCATGATTTCAAGCCATCTTAACAACTTCATTGCTCTCTTTTCGACACATTTTTCAATGACCCATTCAGGGTCAAGTGCTAGGTTTTGAATCATTCAAATATTATATTTGGTTCAAATTGGTCTCTGAAATGTCTAAGTAAACCAACTTCTCTAAGTCTCTATTTCTCCCCTGAAAAGTAAGGATACTAATATAAATATATATACATATATATAGTACTACATATATATATATATATATATTTATATAGTACCTATCAAACAGATTTAGGGGGAGGATCAAATAAGATATTTTTCAGACATTAAAATGCCAAAATGTGACAACTCTTCATATGGTAGCAGCCTAAAGCACCAAGTCAGTTATATAGGGCTGCCTTTCATTAAGGAAAATTCAATTACACAGATGACCAAAATGCTATTCAGAAACCCCAAATCAATCAATTTTTATAATAAATCGCTACCCCCAAACCTTAAGTGACTGGATCATTTCAGGTACATTATCATAACAATATAATCACTTTCATTTGTTTTTCACTAGGCTAGCAATTTATCATCCATTTTCAGCACCAGAAAGAAGATTTCCCAGAACCACACTCCACAATTAGGCCATGCCAGTATGATAGAAATGAGCATATTATCTAGAATAATTTACCAATTTAATTTTATTCTAATTACCTATGTAAGGCAATGGGCATCAAACCACAGTGAGCGTTTTTGTATAAGCCCATAAGCTAACAATGCTTTTCATATTTTTAATACAATAAAACTTTATTTAAAAATGTAAAATTTTATAGCTTAATACAAAAACAAGAAGCAGAAAGTAATGTCATCTAGGATATTTAATAGACAGCTAGGCAAAGGGGATAGAGACTGAATGTGATTTCTTTACCTTCTCAAAAATTTATAGTATTACAGAGTTCCCTCTAGTACTTAAGTGACTTGTTCAGACGTCACACAGTCAATATTTGTCAGAGGGAGGACTTGAATCAGATTTTCTCTGATTTGTAGTCAGCTTGCTATCTAATATACCATGATGTCTCAGGACAAAATAATAAAATTAATTTGGAGGAACAAAAAAATCTAGATTTTATAGGAGTTCTAAACCTAAGGTACACATATGACATACACACTCCCCTCAAGGGATCAATGGATGGAATTCAAAGGGCCTGTGAACTCAGATGGGAAAGTAAAATACATCTTTATTGGCTTCCTTTGTAATCTTACTTTTAATACAATTGAAAACAATATTCTGAGAAAAGATCTGAGAAAATAGAAAAATGCTATTCTGAGAATAGCCTACACAAGACTGTTAAGGTTTTCACATCAAAGAACAAGAACAAGAACAAGAAGAACAAGAACAAGAAGAATAAGAACAAGAAGAAGAACAAGAACAAGAAGAATGTGAAGAACAACAAGAACAAGAAGAACAAGAACAAGAAGAACAAAATGAACAAGAACAAGAAGAACAAGAACAAGAACATGAAGAACAAGAAGAATATGAACAAGAAGAACAAGAAGAACAAGAACAAAAACAAAAAGAATAAGAACAAGAACAAGAACATGAAGAACAAGAACAAGAAGAACATGAAGAAGAACAAGAACAAGAAGAACAAGAAGATGAACAAGAAGAACAAGAACAAGAACAAGAAGAACAAGAAGAAGAACATGAACAAGAAGAACAAGAAGAAGAAGAACAATAACAAGAACAAGAAAAACAAGAAGAAGAAGAAGAAGAGGACTTGTGTACTTAAGGAACCCTAAAGTGTCAACTAAAAATATCATCAATAACATCAACAAATTTATAGGACATAAAATAAATCCACACAAATGTTCAGCATTTCTACATTATACCAATAATACTCAGCAGAAAGAGATACAAGGGGAAATTCCATTTTTTTTTTTTTTGGCAATCCCATTTAGGTCAAGTTAGGCTCCCAAAACCTGGTTGATGGCCTTAAAGAAAAAACTTCCTAGAAATCTCTGGTTAATCTTTCACCAAGAGACTTTTTCACACAGGATTGCCCACAAGACTCCTGCTCTTGAACCCTATTTCTTCAGAGTTTGGGTAAGGTTTAGGGTCAATTTAGAATAAATTTCCTCCAAAGATTGGGATGGTTTAGTTTTTGAACAAATTTGCCCCAAGGAGTGGCATGGTTTAGAATTAGGATTAAGTTTTAGTTTTATTTTTAAGTTTTCCCGCAGGGTTGATAAAGGAAGATGGATTCCAGTAGTAGCAAGATACCTGTGGGTTCCCCCTTGAATAGATTTTTGATAGCATGGGACCAGGGGATGCTCTTGATAGTTATAAGAATGAGTAAACACCACACAATTAAATCATGCAAAATCTGACATAAATCTGCAAGAGATTCAATTGTAATTTGTGCCTCCCCCTCCAATTTGGCTCTTTTCACTGTCGCAAATAGAAATAAAAAATAAGGCTAGAGAGTATATGTTTGTCTTATCATTTTGTCTGTGTTTTTGTTTCTTTGAAAATTTAGGAAAATATTTGTTTTGTGTCACATTTAGTGTTGTTTATAGATTCTGCTACCTTGAATGATTTCTAAAAAGAAAAATGAAGCCAGGCAGAAAAAAAATGCTAAAAAGCTGCATCCAAAGAGTTTAAAATGCTGAGGAAGATTAATGACGTTTCATACTTCAAGTAGTTGTACCAATAAGCAGGACTGACTCCTATTTTAGGTTTTCAGCAAGAGATTAGGATAAAAAGAAAAAAAAACCCTGCAAAATACTTTCTCTCTGACATTTCAGCCCTGGACATGTTGGAATTATAGACATAAGGTCAGATATTCAAAGAAGGAATCTTTTTTCCTAGTTTGTAGAATTGATAAAAACATCTTAGTAGAGTTTGAAGGTTTGGAGATAAAGAAAAAATTGAGATCAATCATTAAGGAGTTTGGAGATTAACCATTTTAAGATTGTAGGTGAGAATTTCTGGGACTTTGGGTAATACTAGGAGCTCACTTCCTTCTGAAATATCTTAGTAAGTTTTGGGGTAATGCTCTGTAGGATTTGTTTTAAGGAAAAAAGAATTAAATTCTGTAAAATTTTCAGGGGTAAATAACATAGATATATATTTTTTCCTCTCTGAAGATTGATAGACCCATTGTTTTAGTGTAACGAAGGTAGCTAGTTTGAAAGCCATCCCACAGTGAAGGAAAAAAAAAATTGGCATGCAGTTTGCAGTTTAAATTTACCTAAAACTTAACATTTCCTTGGCCATGAAAAGAGAGAAGATTTTTAAATCAGGGACTCCCTGAGCTCTCCCATACCTACTCAGCTGATCTCTACCTCAGATTAGGGTACCCCTAATCCCCCTACTGCAATTCAGAGATTCCTCTCTGACTTCCATCCCAGCTTAGAGACTCATCTGACCCCTATCCCAGGTCGGAGATGCCCCCTATCCCAGCTTAATTGACTCTCACCCCAGTTCAGGCACCCCCTGTGATTCCCCCAGCTCAGAGACCCACTCTCTCTGACCCTGTTAATTCCTCTCATCTCAGATCAGGTTCCCAAATAAAGATATTGGACCCAAAAAGAGACATTATAAAAATGCAAGGAAACTCGAGTCATATGCTGGGCTGAGAAAATTATTAGCTCTATGATCTTCAACAAGTTATCTTATTTATTTACCTCAGTTTCTTGATCTGTAAAGAGGAAAATAATAATGGTGCCCAACTCCCAGGATTGTTTTGAGGATTAAAATGATATAATGATTGTGAAATGTTTAGCACAGTGACTGGCATATGGTAAGCATTATATAAATGTTGACTATTGTTATTAATATCATTTCTTTATTTTAATGTAATAACTCCATACTACATAACTTTACACTAGATTTTAGATGTGATTATTATGAAATATAAAAGGTAATAAGATTAACTATTTCTATGTAGGATAATTTGGAAACGTATTCAGATGAATTGATGTCATTTGAATTGTTGGAAGTTTTGTTTTGTGTTTTAAATACACGTTCTTGTGTATATTATTATTGTATTTCTAAATGCTTTTATATTGTGAAATTTGGGAAATCATTGCATCAGAAATGTGATTAGACAAAAACTGCTTTTTTATTGAGATGCTGTTAGATTATGAATTTAACATTTGAAAGAATTTGATAAAAATAGATATTGAAATAGATATTGAAAGCTGCTAAATATTTAATGAGGAACATTTTGTTTTAAAAACATAATAACAATAATAAGTTTACTATAAATAAAGAGTGAGTTTTCATTTGAAATTTTTTGGCTATCACATAAAAATTATAAAAATGTATAAAGTGGTTTAAAGATATAACTTCAGTACATCAATATGAGTCACCTATCAAGTATTTGTTGTGTGTCTGGAAGCCCAGAATGTGGTTAGTTTTAATTTATAAGTAAAGAATAAATAAAATGTAACTGTAAGGGAAAAATGAGAAATTAATATTCAAGACAAGCTGTGGTTAGTAAAATTTTGCTATTTGAGGTAAAAACTTTTGGGAATATAATTTACTATTGTTTTGAGCTTTGATTACAGAAATGGTTGTCTGAGTTGTCATAAAGTCAATAATAGAAAATGGCATGTGCTGCAATCTGACAACTGCTAAAGATATCTCTACCTGGGGAAAAAAAATTGGGGATGACCTTGGTATGGCCTAAGATAGAATTCTTTTGATTCAGTTTCTCCATTGTGTATTTCCTTTCTGAATAGGAAATTTCTCTCCCTTGTTAATCCTGAGCCTTGCTTTTGATATCCTATGACTATGTGATTAGCTGTCAGATATGACTCATGCCTGGATTTAAAAATAATCAAACAAATAAACAAAAAAACAACTAAGGGGATTCTCACCCTGTTATGATATATATTAGGTCAGTCTGTGCCCTTGAGGGAACAAGTCTCAACATTGTTATAACAATATTCCTTCTTTTCCTGTCACAGAAAATCTCTATAATCATGGTACTAGAGCAGTAGAAGTTTTGTAAGTATGATACTAAAACTAAAAATTGATACTGAAACATCTCTAAATTACTATAATAGAATGCAAGTATGAAAAGTCTCAAAATTTTAACCTGCATTTTTGGTCAAATTATAATATAGGGATGATATCCTCAAAAAGGGAGAACTAAATTAATAAGACAAAGATGTAATGCAAAAGTTTTATAATTAAATGAAATAGTAAATTTTGAGAAAGCACAGAATTAGATATTTTGCTCTAAGAACTATACACATATATGACTGGCTTTCAAATGTATCTAGTGTAGAAATTCAGGCTTTGAATACGTCTTAGTAATAAGTTCTCAAAATTAGATTAAGGATTTACATGTAAAATTGCATTGACAATTGTAAAGAAAGTGAAATTGTTTCCTTATTTTTAAAGTATCTGTCTGATAATATTAAAAGACAGAATAATTCATTTTACAAGTCAGTCCCTCATGATTATTTTTAAGATTCTTACATCAGGTACAGGGCTTAGGTAAAGATAAAAACAGCAAGTAGCACATAAAAACTCAAATTCCTTGAAGTTTCAGGATTGGAGAGCCAAATTTAAGAGACTATATTAAATTGTATTGCCTCATTACTAGCAGATTTTAGCAGAATTATCTAGGAACATTTACAAGTGATTTGGAACCAGGGAAGTAGAGCTTCCTTCAGAACCTCCCTGAGAGATTATTCCAAAATGTCCAAGAGAAGATATCCAGGGACAGACAACTACAAGGGACATCTGGGATTCAAAATATGATTATCAAATTGACATTGGTAATATGTTACTAGGATACAAGGATACTTGATGTTCATGGTGTTTAAAGTTTTCCTTGGTGACATGTGAATCTCCCTAATCAAAATTAGTCCATTGTAAGCCCTTTAAGTAGTTTGATCTGTAGCCTGATTTGTGTAATTCTGATTGTGAATATATGAAAAAAATCTTATTGGTTTTGCTTGTGGGTAAGTGATACATGGAGGCAATGGATTGCTCACTCCTCCATAAATCAACAGGAGAAATTGAGGGAAGTGGAACAACAAGTAGTTAATTATGGGAATTGAGTGAACCACACTGACTCCAGCTTGTGATTTATTTCTAGATTCATATGGATTACTCTATAGAACTATAAAAACAATAACAAAAATCATTTATAGGAGGAGAAGAGGTCAAAAATCTCAAGAGAAATGATGAAAAAAGTAGAAAGGAAGAGGCCTCAGCATTGTCAGATGTCAAACTATAAAACAAAGCAGCAATTATTTAAAAAATAATGATACTGGCTTGAGAAATAGTTTGATCAGTGAAACAGATTAGCTGCACAATATATGGAAGCAAATGTATCTAGTATTAGATAAATGCAAAGACTGAGATACTGGCATAAAGTCTCACCATTTGACAAAAACTGATAGAAAATGACAAGTAGTATGAAAGAAATTTCATTTCAACCTTGATGAAACATGCTATCTATTACCAAGAGGTGATTGAACATAAATTTTTTTTGTATATAGCCATGGAGGGAATTTGTTCTGCTTAACTATGTATATTCATTAAAAAAAAAATTCTTCTTTCCTTTCCCCTCCCTCTTCCCCAATGTGGCAGGGGGTATGAGGAGAAAAAAAAGTGATTTCTGTTTTTATTTTTTTAAACAAAAAAGCAGTGAGTGGTTTATGTGTGCAATGTTGCATATACTTTCAGATAGGTTACTATATTATTAGTCATAATTAACTTTTTTACTTTGTTATAAAAGTCCTCTCTCCCAAACAGGAATAATCTGTAATTGTTTATAATGTAAAAATGAAACATATCAAAATAATTCTTTTAAAAAATATATCAGAAACAATTGAATTCAACTAAACCCAAGGACTTGAATTACTTGAGGAATTACTTGACAAGGTCTGCTGATACAACTGGAAAGGAGTGTGGTAAAAATTGTGTTTAATCAATTCATTATTAAGCACTCATTAAGTACTTATGATGTACCAGGTACTGTGCTCAGCACTGGGCATAAAAAGACAAATATGAAACAGTCCCTGACTTCAAGGAGCTATTAATCTATTAATCCATATACCTATTCTCTCACTCATTCATTCAATCAATATCTATTGAAACTTACTATGTTTGAGTCACCAGGCTGTGTGGTATATATTAACTTTTATTCTCAAATCATTCAGATACTATACACAAATGCCATAATCATCAGATGATTTTTTTCTTACTATCCTGTGCTTTGAAGTCAGCCTAAACCTAAGGCTTATTTTCTTCCTCATTTCATGTATCCCCCCCACCCCCAATAGAATAACCATTTTGTGGTGCTGGAGGGATAGATATACATCTAGAGAGAAAAGGCTATGATTTATTGCTGGGGGAAGAAGAATATAGGCCACCTGCCTTTTTAGTTGCCTCCAACCAACTTGGCCCTTGTTATTTTCATAGAGCAAATTACTTGCTATGATTTTTTTCAGTTCTTTCTCTATTTGATGAAATAACATTTTTGGAATATTTGCTAAAAACTAAAAACTAACATGGATTTCTCACTGTATGTTAGAGGATAGCTGAATTGAGGAATTCACAGGTCAAAATAGTGGAGAGAGTCATTCCAAAGGGAGTTGAAAGAGAAGACCAAATCTTAGCCTGGGCATTGACTATCTTTCTGTGGGCAATCTAGCTTAGAAGAAGTCCCTAGTAGCCACTGACTGAGAGAGTTGACTTAGAAATCTATAAGGGGGAAAGGTTTTCTAGTACCAATATCCCACAATGTAAAATGAAGGTCACTGAGGGGATCAGTTGACAGATCTTAGCCTTTCCCTTCAATGAAGAGGCTTATTAATCATAGTATCTCTAATGGACAGTGTATTAAGTTTCTCTGAAAATAACTGGATTATTGGTAACTAACGGGAGCAAAATCTAACAAGGAGCATCAAAATGATGATGCCCAAGTAAGAGCAGTTGAGAAACCATGCCTTGCAAGGGGTGCTGAGTGTGTGCTGGCAGGAAACAGTCACAACAAAAAGTAATTCAGTGACATCATTAGAAGATATTGGTGACTCTACACCTTTGGAGGAAATAGTTGCTTCTACATGCATCTGCCTTGATCATATGCTCTCCCCTATATCTATGCCGCATGAGTGATCTCTATGCCTGTGCATTTTTCCCAAAGAAAAAGAGTATATTTATGAGAGAGGGTGCTTCATGTTTATGAGGTAGGGGAAAGGGAAAATATTTTCTTGTTGTTTTATCACTATATTATTAAATGCCTTTGCTTTGAATGAAATGCATCTTCTGACTAGTAAAAGTATTCACAATGGTGGGGGATCCATGGAGAGAATTCTGACCCACAAAGAACCGAGGTAGCTTTCCATTTGTGAAGGAGTCTTCAGTCTTCTGTCAGTGAAAGAATAGTGAAAGAGAGGATTAGAGAGGAGATTCCCACTCAAGTAGAGGTCAGGCTTTGAGGTTCTTTCCAACTCACAGGTTATAATTCTATGACAGGAGCTCTCATACTTCAAAAGTGACAGAGATAAACAGGTATACAAAAATTCCATTAAAAGCTAAAGACAAATGACCTACAATTCATAGAATTTTAAAATATCTTAGTCATTAGGTGTAATTAAAAACTGAGTACTAAATGACAATCAGATACTTCTAGAATGAAAAAAAAAGTTTGTAAAGACCTTTCCTTGTATCAAGTTAATTGAAAAAAAAGTAGGCTGTTATTTCAAGCAGCTTGATATAAGGAAAAATTTCTTCAGATTTTTCTTGAAAGTCATTTAGAATGCATCCTAATAGGTGATTTTTTGATACCAAAGTCTAAATTTTTTTTTTTTTGTAGAATGTGAGCTGGAATTTTATCTGGGTTATAAAACTTCTATCCTGTGTTCCACTGATGTGGATACATATATTGATATTTCAAGAATTAATGACTTCAGCAGTGTGGGTAAGCTCTTTCTTGAAACAGATCATAGCCACATGCACATTTTTCTACATGATGTCGTGAGATGTTGTAGTCAACCTTCTGTTTATGTGCCTTTCTGAAAGTATTCACACTGATCGTCAGTCAACAGATTATTGGACTGTTTCTGTCCTCAGGTTTATACTTGATTATTTTTTTTTTAATTACAGCTTGGGAGAATATTCAGAGCTTGTGTTCTGCTAAGCATATTATTCGAGGACCTGGTGTCGTCTCTAAGCCACAGTAAAAGTAGGCATAGTAGAAAATAAAAATAGTAGGAAAGTAGGAAAATATGGCTTTAGTTCAATATATTTTAATGTATTATTGTTATGAAATCAATCTAAGCAATATATAAAAATAATACCTGAAATTCATATCACATTTTCTATAGCTAATGTGTATTAGAGTTCTTTACTATCAAAATCATCTCTGTGATGGTTTCATCTTTCTACTCAGGAAAAGGAGACAAAGATTAGCCTAAACATAATTTCTTTCTAGTCTTACTTATACATTCACCACTTCTAAGGAGTAACACCCTGAGGAAACACATAATCTTTATTCATATACTCAACCAGTCACCTATGACTCAGTAATTTTCCATCAAATCAACAAATTCTCCTCCACTCCAAAAGCCTAAATATTTTTACTAATCCAACAAAGTGTTCCAGCAACTAAGACTATTGCCTACTAGATTTCCCTCTGCCACATGTTTAATGCCAGCTATAACTTGAAAAGTGACTGAGCTATTCATTTGATTGGCCCAAGGGGCTAAGGTTCCAACTTTGCCCCCCTTAACAGCTTCAAGGTAGCTTATATCCATATTAATGTGGTTTCCTTCCCACCTGAATTCAAGTGGAGTCAGGACCCTTCAGACTTGGCAGATGTATCAAGAGCAGACAGCCACATAGAGGCAAGAGGGCAGATTCTACCCTAGCTAAGTTCTATAGTACTCTTTTTGAATATTCTTTCTATGCTATAGCCAGACAAACTTTTGCTGTTGTTAACTTTTGAGTAATCCCCAAGTATCTCATTTCATTATAACACAGGATCTAAAAATTATAAAGGTATTGACCTGTCAGGCTTGCCTGTTATACTACCAAAATTCTTGATATTGTCAAATGGTTCAGCATTAGAGAGGAATTTGATTTTATAGGTGCTTATGACATTAAAGATATGTATAAACATTAATTTTGCCGTTGCTCCCTAAAATACATGAGATCTGTCTTTTTGACTTGTAGATGGAAACATATATAGGTACATGCACATATCTATAGCTATTTATACCTCCATTTATAGCTGTGTTGTCTCCCTCATTAGATTGTAAACTCCTTGAGAACAACTGTCTGATTTTCTTTTTGTAATCCTGCCCATAACACAGTGCTTTGCTTATAGTAAGCACTTATTAAATGTTTTTTTTTTCCTTTCTCCTTCCTTTCTCCCTTCCCTTACTCTGCCAACTGTACTTATGCGTGGGTTGACCTATTACAGAAATAAAAGTTAAGAAGGTTCTTAGGAAAATATACAATCTGAATTTCCTATTAAGAGACACTACTTCCTCAACTCTGGATTCCTCCCACCAACTAAACCCATACACCCATTAGTATTGAAATATCACTGGAAAGAGAAAATGGAAGCAGCTGTCTCTTACCATTTTCATTTAGAAACTGTAGGTTTAATGTTAAATGGCTATATTGTGATAGTGAATATTATTCCTTGAGATGCAATGCTGTGTATAACACCTATCATTAGAGTTTTTAATCCTTAGGAAATTCTGCTGACTCTTGTCTGGGTATAGAAATATATCCCCTCTCTACTCAATTATCCTCCGTCATAATTCCACTCCGGGTTAGTTTTTTTTTTCTTTTTTAAAAAACAGTAATGAAATTCTCATTCATTTTTAAATAAAAAAATATGCAAACAGAAATCTCTCTCCCATGGAATTTTCTTTCAGTTTAAAGATTTGGATTGAACCTAAAGTATTACATTAGGTCATTAACAACTCTTTAATAATTTTTTCAATGTAAATTCAATTCACAAACACTTTTAAAGTCCCTAATATGAAAGTCAGAATTATGTAGCAAATGGATCCAGTAAGACCTTGGTTCAAATACTGCCTCTGACACACATTGGATGTGTGCCCCCTTGGAAAATCACTTAAACTCTCATTACTCTAAGCAACTTTCTAAAAAATATATTTGCAGAGAAAGTACCAACCTATATTATGAGAGGGAGCTTTCTCATCTGAGAGGTCTCCATATCAATGAAATAAAACCAATCCCTATCTGTATCTTTATATGTATAAGAGACTGCCAACCTTATTGGACAGAATGAGATGCTTGGAATGATGAGGAAGACATGAGTTCAAAATCTCTTAGATACTAAAGTTGTGTAACCATGGAAAAATTGCATAGTCTCTCTGAGCCTCAGACAGCTATTTAAGCCTAGAAATTATAGGCAGGCTCAGATATTCCTTGGTAGGCAGAGTTAAAATACCAAGAAAATCATACTTCCTTGACATATGACCCTAACTGTAATTGTTGTTCTGTAAAGTAGATTTTTTTTTGTCAATCAATTAAAAGGATAAGCTAGGAGCCACTAAGTTCTTAATCAATTTGAGAGGATTATAGGATTTTTGTCAGTGGATGAAAAGAAGATGACACCACACAGGAAGTATATAGTGTTTGGCTGAAAGAATTAGAACACCTCTAGACCCATGTTTTAAAGTAGCAGTGAAGCAAAAGGTAAAGGTTTCTAGTTTAGAGGATTCAAGTTTGAAAGTTAGAGTCAAGCCCCTCAGAGGAAGTTGTTCTTGGAAAGAAGTGGGGGAGGGTTCTCTTCTTACTTCCCTCACCCCCATTGACCTTGTTATCACAGAGACTTACTAGTACTAGGTAACAGGAATTTCCCTTTTATACAAAGAAAACTTGAACTGTGAAGGATTGGCTTACCCAAAGGAGATACAAGTTTCTTTTGTCTTATTGAAGGAAATTAAATGGTAAATACATCAAATTGCTCACAATTAAAAGAGCATTTCCATATCCTTCACCTTCACGGATTCATAATATAGTGAATGCTCATCTGGTTCTGGTTGGGACCATACAGGTAGAAAACACTCCTGGTGCCAGGCAGATAAACCTAACATCCATCCAGGATCAAACTGATAATACCAATATAAGAATGATAGTCATTTGAGGATTGATAAGTTCAGCATGAACTTTAAGAAGTGCCAAAAATGGACTCTACAATAGTACCAATTCTTAGAGCCCAGCGGAAAGCTACAAAAAAGGAAAAACTCATAAGAATTCTACAAAGGGAGAAAAGAACTAGTAAATAGGCACATGAGCTACTATTTTGCTATGGGTGATCCCTACACATATGCTTCATTCACTTTCTTTATACTTAAAGTTTGTGTATAGTACCCATAGATCTATATGTATTTTAGAGAGTGTGCCACTAGGAAGGTGCTGGATCCAGTTTGCATAGGCTCAAAATAGCTGAATGTTAATTTTTCAGTGTGAGAATTTACATGAACTTACATCTTAGAAATTGGTAAATGTTACAAATCAGGGTTTGATGTATTATTTTGTTGACTGTCCAACATTAAGAAATTGATGGAGAAAATGTTAATTATTTAGGACAAACTAAAAATTATATTGTACACCATTTTTTGGAGAGTTAGTTGTGAAACATTTACTAGTATACCACTGTGTGCCACAGACTTTTGGGGGAATTTCTTTTAACATTTCTATTATTACTATATCTAGTTAAATAAGTTCCTTAAACTAATAAAGCTAATTAAGTCTAGCTGAGTGTTAGTGGTAGCAAACCAGTAGGGCCTAACTCATTGGGATATTACCAAAGAAATACATTTACATTTTAAAAAGGAGCTGCTACTGCTTTGTTTTTAAAGAAAATTCCCCCAAACTAAAGTTAAATAGGTTATTGTGATTTTCTTCTCAAAATCTTCCTCTTTCTAAGTGATTTCTATTTTATTTTGGGGTTATGAGAAACCAGTGTTCTGAATTTCTACTATTCTTTTCCTCCTTTTTAGAAAGTAAATAGGTTAGCCAATATCCTTCCTATTGCTATAGGAAAAGCACCCTGTTCTTTCCACCTTCACTGCTTCCTGGCAATATCATTATGATCAATGGGCATCACAGGATGAAAGGCTCTCTGATTTAACATAGAAAGAATCCTCTCCACAGCAGACATTGTTTATTGCTCAGTAGGCAGAACTCCAATTAACCTTCATGACCTAAGGAAAAAAAAACAAAACTAGTTAAGGTCAATGGATATCACATTGTAGAACATGCTACTCTAAAATGCCAGTTCTTAGAGTGATTTGGGGGGAGAAAGGCATAGAGACAAAGACAACATTTCTTACTTGTTTAATCAAATCACTTTTACTAGAACATGTGTTAGCACAGAATCATTTAAATGTGTGGCCATCTTGTGAGCAGTAAATAAACACTTCGTCCCTTCTCACAGCAGTAACTAATAATAAGGGATACCATTGAAATTAATACTGGTCAGTAATAGACCATCTGCTTCCAAAGATCTCAACGATTTTTTTCCCCTAAAAATACCGGCACCAGAATGGTTGAATTTGAATAGTGTAAATAACATAATAGGATGAATGAGCATAAACTTCAACACAAGTGGCACTACAACATTATCGACATTCTCTGGAATTAATATTCACCTAGGCAGCTAGGTGTAGAGAAGCCTCTAGGTCTTCCACTAGCCTGAGAGTCAAGAAGATCTAAATTCAAATCCAGCCTAAGATATTGCCTAGCTATGTGACTCTGGGCAAGTCATTTGAACTTTGTGGGCCTCAGTTTCATGATCTCCACCCCTCCCTGGTGTGGTTGTGAGGATATAATGAGATAATATTTGTAAAGAGCTTTGTAAACCTGAAAGCAACATGTAAATGCTAGCTTGAATTGTATATGCCCAATCTCTTTTGGGCCCTGGGCCTCTGTTTTCATATTAATGAAGAATCAGAACAACTTCTATCTGTACACATGATGCCAAATGAGAAACATCATTAATTCCTGATTTATTTCATAGGCTTCTTCCATGCAACATTGCACTCCTATAGAGAATTATAATGTATACCCAAAGCTTGTGCATGAAAACAAAACAAAACTGCAAGGTGGTAGAGAATAGTAGAAAGCTGGGCATAGTAAGATGTATGAGAGAAAATAGATGAGGCAGAAGCATTAAAGGAAGTAAAGGTTTTAGAAAACACTGAAACCAAAGTCCCTGCTATGAAAAGTTGTGAGAATTTCTAATGATCAGAGAGCAAGGTAAAGGTGACAATACTTGAAGTCCAGCACAGACAAGACTCAAGATAAGGAGTAGGACCAGAGGCAGCCCTATACAGTGGAAGAAGACTTGTGGGTCCAGCTTAAATTCCAGCTTTAGTGCTTTTTAGCTCTATAATAGACCATGAAGCAAATCACTACATCTTTGTGAGCCTCAATTTACTTATTATTAAAATAAGAACTTTTATTTTGTTTTATTTTATTTCTTCTTGCCAAGAGACAGTGTGGTATAGACATTAGAGTGCTGGGCCTATAGTCAAGAAGATGGGTTCATAATTCACCTTTGACATTTGGTAACTGAATGACCCTAGGAAAGCCACTAACCCATGAGAAGCAGTGGGGAGGTCCCACAGCTTGGAAAGTCCCATTTGGAATCATTTCAACTTAGTTTGAATGCTGGCTCTCCCATTTATTATATATGTGACTTTAAGCAAGTCACTAAATTTTCCTAAACCTTAGTTTTCTCATCTGTGAAATGAGAGGGCTAGACTCAGTGACCTCTAAGTTCCCTTCCATCGCCACATCTATGGCCCCCTGATCCTCTAGCTCAGGCAACTTCCTAAGATGTTTTTCTAAGTGTTGAGTGGAGGGAATCTGTCCTTTCCCCTAAACAAAGAAATCCTAGATCCGTTGTATACATACATATTACTCATACTTCCTACTTCATAGATGGATTATTCTAAAAGTTTCCCATATTAGTAAGGGCTAAATATGTACTTTTAGCTGGGAAGAAATTAACTATAATAGCACTAGAGTGGGAATCACAAAGCATAGATTCTACCTGCATCTCTATAACTAACTAGTGATGACTGAGTAAATTTCTTGTGCTACCTTATTCAATGACTGGCTTCCTTCTGCCACTCAATACTGTTGAGGTTTAGAGATTTAGGGGTATTGTGACCCCCACAACAAGCGGGTCCTGCTTGAATGAATTCTATCCAAGCCTTCTTTCAGTGAAAGACAAGATTTATTAGAACATCAATCAGGGGTGGGTGAGATTTAAAGAATCCACTATATTGGCCAGACTCTTAAGGAATTTAAGCATTTGTATTGCTGATGCAAGTGGGCCAGATCTTAAAAATCTGAGCCTTTGTTAAATTATAAAAATCTGAACAGTGGCTAGATTTTAAGAATCTCATCACCTTTATAAGGGCCAGATGGATCTTATATACAGAAAGACTGTGGGAGGACCCAGGAGTGACCAAGTAGTCTGGGGTGATTGGAAGGCCAGGGACCTGAACCACATGGCCAAGGGAGAATGGAGTCTAGATAGGATTAAGGGTGGGAAGTGGTCTGGGTCAGGAGGTAATGGACAATGGAGGGCTAGGCTAGGAACAGAGAATTGGGAGATTGGGCATAGGAAATAATGAAAGTCCAGTTGATAGGATTATAGCTTCTGGTGAAAGCCAGAGATTTGGCCTTGTGAGGAAGTCCGGGGTTTTTCCTTTTTTGGGGTCCAGATCCCAAAGACATGGTCTTTTCCTTTTAGGGGTTCAGATCCCATCCCCATCAATACCATTTTGACCTATCTTCCCTCAACTTAAGAAAATCATGGAATGTGGGTGCTTGGGAATTGTTATCACTATCATCCTCATCATTATTTTTGGTCAAGATCTGTGATGTCATCAATATAGGCAATTCTGGGTAAGCAAACTCATTCCACATATAAGCAACTCTTTCGCAGCTACTGTCTTAGATGATTTCCTAGGGCAATGAGAGGCTAAGACAGTTAACTAGGGGAGAGTGTCATAGGGAGGACTTGAATACAGGTCTTCTTGACTTTAAATCTAATTCTCTTTCCATTAGGCCTGCTTCCAAAAGTATGCAAACAAATATTAGTATATTAACAAAATATAAAAGAATGAGTCTTTTTTAAAAATCTATAATATGCCAATAAACTAGAAACAATGTGGGTATCATCGATAACACTACTGTCTATTTACCTACTTATTTTAAAATGGCCATAGAATTTCTTCTCTTTTCCTTTGGTCAATGGAGCCAGTCTTAAGCATAGATAAAGGTTGCTGTCTTTGTCATGGGCTGAAAGAGTTCCAGGAAAGGTTTCTTTACCAGTCCATCATTATCTCTCTTACCTGGTTTCACTGGTGCTGATGAAACATTCCTAGAGTTTTCACTTTGAAGGTGACTATTAGAATATAAATATTAGCTGAGAGAAGCAATACATTAAATCACTATCATCTTGCACTATTTCATGAGCTGCTGAACACAAAACAAGGCCTTCAGGGAAGGGCAGGAATCAATTTCAAATAGGGGGAAGAGGACTGGATCTGAACCTCCCCATGGTGGGCCCAAGAAATTGGTGGGAGGAAAGGAGTGGAGCAATCAGGGCACTGTGTAGCTAGGAAGCCTGGAGAGGTAGAAGAAATGAGGAAGGAATTGCAACAGCAAGAAGAAATGTGAATCAAAGACAAACTTAATGTATCTCCCAATTCAGTCCAGCGACTACCAACAGAATTTACTAGCATCTGCATTCTTGTTTAGATGTCTGCTTTTATCATACAGCCAATGTTTGACAAAAGCAAATGAGAAGCATTTCAAACTAAAATAATTCTATTCTAGGAATTCAGTCTACATCACCATCGAGGTAGATGTGTTGTGGTACCCAGAGTATACAGTACACATGCATCTTTGTCAACTCAGAAGCAATCAAACTTTCTATTTCTCTATCATTCTTCTGGAAGGCAGAATCAAAGAGAAACAGGCCAAATATCTTGATCTCTCTGGCATATTAAGTTCCAGTTGACATTTTATTTCAATCTTTCACTCTTTCAGTAAGACTAGGTTATCCAGAAATAAAATCTTATTATCCCTTTCCCTATCCAACCATTGAAATGACAAGATCCATTGAACATTTACCATCATTTTTCTATAAATGTTACATAACTTGATATGCTCTAGCTACAAAGCTGATATCCATAGTTTCTTTGTTTATTCTATTTTTTGTTTGTTTGTTTGTTTTTGTAGATGGTGGATTAGGTGAGTGATGTGGAAAACATGACAGGACTTATAATTTCATCAGAGTACAGAGTTCTTGGAGAGGAATTTTCTTTACTAGTGCAAATCTGCAAATTCTCTAAAACTTAAAGAATTGCCTGATGGCACTAAGAGGTTAAGTGACTTGTCCAGGGTCACAAAGAAAGTAAGTATAAAACTCTGAACTTGAACCCTAGTCTTTCTAATTCCAAAGTCAGCTCTTTATGTATTGTATTGTGCTGTCTTTCATCCAAACACCATTTTTACTGCCTCCAGGATCTTTGCTGAGTGAAAAAGCTAGCATTTGGAGATTACTTTATGAAGCAATATGATTGTATTTGGGGGGCAAAAACCCTTTTGTAAATGAAGGGACAGGGGCAGTGATCTGACTGTACAGTACAGATAACAATACCCATAGTAACCTCAATTTCCCTTTCAGTTTGTTGTCCTAATCACCATGAAATATTGGACTTGCCATTGCAAGAATCTAGTACAGATGAGGAGAATATGCCAAAGTATGCAACAATATCCTTCCTAGAGATATAATGTATTGTTCACCATAGCCTTTTATAACACCTCATTTTGGAATTTAATTGCTTCATTTTATAATTCTAGTTCCCACATCACTGTGCAATTTCCCTGCAGTTTTTCTTGTAGACGTGCAGAAGATGGGAGAGCAGGAATAATAGAGTTTTGATTTAGCTCACCTAAGAAAAAAATGACATCCTTTGAAAAATGATGTGCCTGGAAATACCTGCAGTCCCAACTGTCATTTTTTTTCCTTCCTGGCCAATCACATATTTCTCTCAAAATTTATGTTGTTTGAGTCTTTTACCTTAGCCTCTCATGGCTTTTTTTTTTTTAAATTACTAAGGATGCTACTGTTTCTTCTGTTCGTTTGTAAGTCTTTAACTTCATTAAATAAAAATTTTTTTTTCAATTCAACTTACATGTGGGTTAAATCCCTTTACAATTTCTACATAACTAAAGACTTCTAAGCCTGAGGCAGTAGTCTATTTATTCTGAGAAATATTAGATGCCTTGGAATCTTGGTACGATGAAAGAATATAGACACTCTCTTGAAGTGCATTATAATGACATTGGCATATCCTGAAAAGGATTTTGAATCTGAAGTTTGCAGAATGTAAAAAAATGGACTATTTGGAGAACTTGAGTTCTCTGTTAAATATATACTTAGAAAAATTGTATGAAGTTTGCCCAGGGCTGAGATCTATGGATTAAGGGTTGATATGTGTCATATGAAATGCTTGCTTTCTATAGAATCTTCAAACTAAAGGGAGTAACTTTTTTCTTTTTTTCTTTCTTTCTTTCTTTCTTTCTTTTTTTTTTAGAATATGAGGGCCACCTGCACTACTACTTTCTGGATCATGTAGAGAGCTGGAAGAGAATTTAGAGGTCATAGTATCACAGGATTATAGATGCAGAGTGGGAAGAGACCTCAGAAGCCATTTTAGAGATGAGAAAACTGAGCTCTCTGACTTACCCAAGGTCACAAAAGTAGCAAAAGACTTGTAGGGCTCCCTACTGTCTGTCAAATAAAGTACAGATGCCTGATTCTGACATTTAATGGTCTCCAAAATCTACCTCCAATCTACCTTTCCAGCCTTATTTCTTAACATTGTCCTTCATGCAATCTGTGTTTCAACTAAATTAGATGACTCTGTCTTCTATATTACCTTGTCTAGTCCCACAACCACCTCTTTGATCATGACATTCTCATGCTTAGAATGGACTCCTCTTTCCCCACTTATTTCTACAAAATGGTTCCTGACTTCAAGGCTCAACTCATTTGCCACTTCTCCTATGATTCCTTCCTTGACCTTGAATACCCCTACTTCTCCTTCCTTTCCCAGTTAAAAATAATTTCTCTCACTTCAAAATTCTCATAGCACTTTGCTCATACCTCTCCTTTACCTTTACCTTAGTCTTCTTGTTTCATATGGACTTGTGGAAATGTCTGTCCTCCATTAGATTATAAACTTTTTGAAAATAGTGGATTGATCTGAATGATTCAAAGGCTCATAAAATCATAGATTTAGAACAAAAAAAGACCTTAGAGTACATTGTGTACAACTATCTCATTATACAAATGAGGAAACTGAGGCATAGTGAAGTTAAGTTATTTTTTCATGGTCACACAGATAATAAGTATGAGAGGCAAGATTTGAACCAGGCCTTCCTGATTCCAAGTCCAATAGATTGCTATTATATCAGGTTCTTCTCAATAATGTGATGTAGCAACCAAAAAAGGTCAATATGGTTTGGGGCTGAATTATTAGAGGGACAATTTGTTCCAAAAGTCTTGGTGCAATTTAAAGCTTTAATAATTTAAAACTGCTCTAGGACAATCTGGATAGCATTGAAAGCACTGTACTTGATATTCCTGCCCATAGCAGAGCACATATGGATTATTATAGAACTATTTTACCTCTTATCATCCAATCAATTGCAAGTCCCACTGATTTCATCTCTGCAACATCTCCCCTTTAATTGATCCTCACTGTCTGTACCATAATATATGTCCCCTATTATTGTTCACATGAATGACTATAATAACTTTCTTTATAGGTCTTCTGGGTCTTTCCACCTATACTGTTTCTAGCATCTCATCTACATATTGTATCTGTCAGAATAATATTTCTTAGATATAATTGGTGGTGTTACTCATCTGCCTAAAGTTCTTTCTTTAGTGGCTTTCTGTTGATTTTCAGCTAAAATTCAAAACCTGCTGCATGACTTTTTTAGGTCCACCACCTGGCACTGCTTGAGCTTTCCAGTATTATCTCACGTTACTCAGCTTCAGTCATTCTGACACCTCTTTGTCATCCAAGGATTCTCAGTGCTCTTCTGTCTTCACACCTTTGCTCTGGTTATTTCCCTAAGCATAGAGTCTTCTTGCTCCCCATTTTAGCTTTTTAAACTTCTTCTCATCCTTATATCCTATTTCAAATATGACTTCCTCCAGAAAGCCTTCCTTGCAAATCACCTTCTCTATTGATCTCTGAATCTTCTCACCTAGGTTTCAAGCAGAACTTTATCTTTTTTTTTTTATCATGAAAAATGCTGTGTATAATAATCATATTTGTTGTGACCTTATCCCCCAACTATAGCATAGGGGGACATGATCTCTTGATGGCCAAGATCATATTTTATCTAAGCTTTATATCTCTAACACCCATCCAGTATAAGTAGTAGCCATTTAGTAATACACAATAACTTAATATGATTTTTGTATTTGTAACACCAGCCAAGACTTGGATATAGAGCTTGGAGTCCTCATTACCCCCCACCTACAACAATGAAAGAGCGATCAGAAATTGAACCTGATCACATCCCTAGACCAACCATTATTTAAAGAAGCAAATACATACATATATATATATATATATATAATATATATACATATATAACTTTGTGTATATATAAGTATATATACATATACATATGTATGTATGTATGTATGTATGTACGTATGTATAATTCTAGCCTGGCACCCCATCTCTCTGAGGAGAGCAAGTTGGCCATTGTGCCCAACTTCCTGCTTCCCTTCCTGGTGGGAATTAAAATCTCCCTTGGAGAAGGGTAAAAGGAGAAGAAAATGACTCTGTCTATCTGTCTCTCTTTGAGCCACACAATGACACTCCCATGACACATATGGGGGACAGACCTTAATACATGTGGGCCTTGCCACATTTTATTGTACTGGAACAATTAGAACTTTATGAAAATGGAAAGAGTTGCTTTACAAGACAGTGCATTTTCCATCACTATTCTCTGGATAACACTTGTCAGGGAGATTGTAGAGGAAATCATGCTTCAGGTAGCATTTGGGTTAGATGTGACATCTATAATACTTACATATAGACATCTCTGCCTTGGAAGAGAGATATGTTGTGAAGGGAAAATTCAGCTTGGTCTGATTTGGAGATACAGCTTTAAAAAAACAAAAACAACTTCCTCCCAAAGCCTTTGAGGTTTAGATAACAGAGAACTCTTAATCTAAAACAGACTAATTAACTTTGAAATTCATTATTAATCTTCTGACTGCCTTTGCTCCCCAAAGCAGCATTTTAATCTAAAGTTTTCATTTCCTTCTCTATCTCCTGACTTTACATTACTGATTATCACATGTCCTCCTTCTCTACATCTAATATCAATGAACCATCTTTACTGGAATAAAGGAAAACCTGTCACAGGGATCTCATTAACCAAGCACTCCAGATCAATACCTATAGGAAAACTTTTGCCTCTTTCCAAGCCTTGTATTCTCTGAACCATCACTAGGCCCTTCCCATCATTATTGCATGCTTGCTTTTTTAATATAATGCTATCTTACTCTGTATTTCCATTCTTATTACATTGTCTTCTGTTTGTGCTGAATAACAAACATTTTCCCTTCCACATTATTGAACTACTTTTATCTCTACCTGCTGTTTTATTTTTGCCACATCTAGTTTTCTGCTTTATACTTTCAGTACTGTGTAAATCCCTCTTCCCTTAGGGACTTAAAAATTTGTATTTACAACTTGTATTTAAAACTTGTATTAAAACTTATATTAAAAACTTGTATTAAACCTGTATTAAAAAACCTGTATTAAAACTTCTGTCTTAGGGAAGCCCACATGTAATAAAGCATCTCTTGCTTTGCCATTTAGATGTAAACACTAGCAAGTCAACATAATTAAGTAATGTTTAGTATTCTACAAACAACACTACACACTACAGGAAATGGATTTTAAGCCACTTTCTAAATGATATGTAATTAAACACAAAGCTCAATAATCAACCCTTGCCATTCTCCCTACTATTAAAGTGATCATCTTTAGGATCTGATATAAAAACTAAGCCCAGAGTCTGAGCTATTTATTAAACATTTACACTTGAGAACAACTTGGATCTATAAAGGGTTTGCATTATTTTCTTTAGTCAGGAGAGCAGGATGAGAAATAAAAGCAGCAATTTGTGATTTCTCAACTGAGTGAAATGTACCCTGGATATAATTTTTTATTGGACTGCACTCTTCCAAAATAGCAGGGAAATAATCAGCAAGCCAGTTGTAAAACTGCTTCCAGGGTGAGAACTATTAAAAAAAAAATCAATAATTGAATCCATTACCCTGGGTGGGACCATGTACTAGCTACAATGCTTGGAGTCTTCTATAGGAAAAAAAAAAGAAATAGCAACTTGAAAATGGAAAGCTTGTGAATATGCAAAAGAATAATTTATTAATGGAAATATTTCAATTTAACAAGCATACAAAATCTGTTCCTAACTCCTACACAGATGAAGAATTAGAAGGAGAAAAAAGTGACAAAAGTTGTATCTATATTGAAATTGGTACATAGTTGTTTTATGAATTTGTCTAAAAATTGGTATAATTCCATTACTGTTTCTAGGGATGCGGATTTTATTTTTGTGCATGATTTTAGGTATTAATCCCCAAAAGCTGGTTTTATAATCAGTTCATTCTTATTCAATACGCTGTACAGTTTATCATAAGACTGGCTACATGCATATGCACGGAGACTTTTCTGAGGTAGTTTGGCATAGCATTCCAGGTAGAGGGTAGGTCTTAGAATCAGGGAAACATGGGTTAAAATCTTGGACTGCTGATACCTTCAAGTTGTAGCACTGTGGGCAAATCTTTTAACTTCTCAGTATCCCTGATAACAGTCTAGGACTCTAAGTTACAGATATGTGGCTGGATCTGCATCATTGAAGATAATTTCCTGCCAATAGTTTCCTGCACCTATGAAATGACAGGTACAGACCATGTCAATGGCTACTACTCAAGTATTTTACATTTTACATGTGCATATATGTATCATACACACATACACAATAGATGTATTTTATATATACATATATATTCATGTATATATGCATATGATGTTTTGGTCTGAACCTGTGATTTCACTCATGTATGTAACTTCTGGCATGAAAATTCCCTCCACCTACACAATGACAATTTGTCTTAGACTTAGACTTAGTTGCTTGAGGCACTAAGAAGTTAAGTCACTTGCTCTTGTCAGAGGCTAAATTTAAACTCAGGTTTTTCAGACTCATGGTCCATTACACATTATATAGCATTTGATCTTATCAAACTATATATGCTGGGGAAAAATTTTGAAATTATCATTTGGAATAAGTCTTTGGTGTCCTCTCCATGACAAAATAGAATTGTTTTATCAACAACTTTCAACAATATCACCCAAGAATTTATTTCCTCTACCTACAGGGCCTGGCACATAATAGTTGCTATATAAATACTAGTCATTGTTTCATTATTGTTGTAGTCATCATCATCATTATCATTATCCTACTAAATTCCAGGTACAATTTCAGGAAAAATTCTCCCCAGATTTAGACATATATCATTTCTCTGGAAATAATTTACAAAGCTGAAAAAGACTGAACTGACTTAGAGAGCAGTGGGGTATCTTCTGGATCATCTGTGGGACATCTTATACTTCTGGCTCCTTTTAGAAAACATAAAAGAAACAAGAGGGAGCATGTTCTTGTTAACTATGCTGAATAGCACCATACCATGGGAATTTGTTCACTTGGAATTGTGAAAGTAGTAAGCCCTACTAAAAACAATCAATTGTTTTTTGTGGCATGTACTCAAGGGAGGAAAAAATCCTTTTCTTGTATATGTAGTGTAATCACCTTCATTTTTTTTTTCCACCTTCTTTCTTCTATTTCCCTGCACGATTGGCCTATGACAAAAGTGATGTGTGTTTTACTCTATTTGGATAATTTTGTTTTAGAATCTAGATTCATAGATTGGAAGTCAGTAGGGACATTAATAGTCACCCAGTCCAATTTTCTGAGGAAACTGAAACCCCGGGAGTTTAGAGAACTTGCCCCAAATCACACAGTAAGTGAAAAGAATAGCCTGGAGTTAGACCCATATTACCTGATTCCCCATTTCTGCTACAGTTCTGATATACATTTTTTACATAACCATCTCCAAATATAGTGCCTTACACATAATAGGCACTCTGTGTATATAAGTTTAGTGATTTTTTTTCTCATGCATGGAGAAAAATTCAGGTCAATATAGGAATATATTTGCCTATATTCTCAGACCATGTATTCAGTTTAAAACAGATGCAATTGCATCTCTGCCGCATTAAACAGATGATTTGGTTACACCTGATGCAGAATGCTCACATGCTCTAAATACATTAGTTTTATCCAATAAGTGGAATTAGCATTTCCCTCAGTTAAGGGTAATTTACACATATTTGTTTCCAATTGTTACATCAATAAAAAGCAGCAGAAGCATAAGAAAATGGCTTAATTTTCACAGGACTGTAAGTGTTTTGTAGCAGGATCTCTGCATTTCAAAGGAATATGATTCCCACAGAGATGTACTTCAATTATTGTTCAAAGATAAACTTCCCTATATAATTTTCCATTCAAAAGTGAGAAACACAAGCAACCACATTTTACAACTTGGTTTCTTTTATAGTAAACTGATACTGGGTAGTTATGAATAGAACATGGCTTGCCTTGTGCCTATGTCGGAAGTGGCAGGAATATTGTATATGCCTTGGTCAACTTCATTGACCAAGATCCATGTAGTTATGATTATGCTGAACCAACTATAGTTTTTGAGGTCCTTTCTAAATCTATGAGGCTATAAATCTATTTCTATTGTGCATAGTAATCACTGGCCCTGGCTATACATAAAAGGCATTTTCATTGTGGCATGGTTCTAGAAACTCCAGTGAAAGATGGAATGTGTTTGTGACTGGGGGCATGACTTGGGATTGATTCTCTTGTGTTTGTTGTTACAACAGTATCTCCTCCTCAGCAAACGAGTATGTGTATTATAGAACATTAATGAATGAAAAATGCAGGTCATGGTGGTGAATGAGAGAAACTATGTTTTTAAAATTGTTGTTGGTTTCCTTGTGTAAACTCAACTTCAAGGATTATTGATCCACAATCCATCATTTTCCCATGGGTTAATCAATTGAAGAGCTCATTGTGTGCATGTTTGTGTCTTGGTGAACAAAGGCTTATCTGTTTTGTGTGTTTTTGTGTGTTCTATCCTTCTCTATCCCATAACACACACACACACACACACACACACACACACACACACACACACACACAAAGACGTACACCTCTACTAACTCCTAACTCTTAAAAAAGGAATTATACCTATATAAGATATCAATTCTGTATTCCTTTCTTTCCTTCCTACTGCATCCCTCTGCTTACATATCATGAGTTTCTGGGAAAACGTAGCTTTTCATATACACTACAATTCATTGCATCCATAGTCAAATTTTTGAAGCTATGATTTTGTTCTTTAAAAATGCATTTTAGGAATTGGTCAATACTAATTCAATCATTGATTGGGTTGGCTTGGAAACAGACATAATAAATGTATTTCCTATTCATAGACATTTTACATAGCACCTCCCCTAATGGGACCTTCCTTTTCTGTTTTCTGGTTTTGTTTTTGCTTTGGGGCCTCTCCTGCAGTTTTGATGAAATTATTCACCATTTATGGTCTTTCTGACACCACAGGTAATTCCAAAATATCCATTTTATCTAAATGAAAAGTTTAATATCGGATAGCTGCTAAATACTCCTAGTAGAAGGATGGGATTAAGGTCATAAAGTGGAAACTCCATTTGTAAATTTTTTTGAAAATGAAAAAGATTTTAAAACTGAATATCTTTAAAACAGCCAGCCTTCCTAATGATTGAGATGAACAGATTGATTTGAGTCATGCTATAGTTTTATGTGGGAGGTTAACATGCAGATTTGTGAAGATATAAAATGTCTGTATGGCATACCAAAACAATTTGTGGATTTTAAATACTGCATAGTAGAAACTCCTTAAAGACAATACTTTCTTTTGTTCTCTACTGCTTGTGATATAATGGCTATCTCTATGAGACTAAAAGCTAAGAACTGATTTATGGCATATATTAAAGGTTGCTCAGGTTTTGTTCCAGGAGTATAATCCGAATATAATGTGTACAGTCCATCAATGATCCCTGGTAAGTATGCACACATTATGCCATGTTCATTATAGATTCATTGGTTACAAGAGGCTGGACTGGGGGGGTAAGGTATAATCATTGAGGCACAGACACTGAATACTTAGAGGGGATGCTTTCTGATATTGAATGCCATTCTTATTTGTATATGTTCAATCTTTGAGAAAATTTCCTTTCAAAAATGCAATTTAAAGTCAATGATTTAAGTAGTATTAATCTTTAAAAATATTGAGCTATCTCTAGAATGTTTAAAATGTTTCTACAGGTGACTATACTAGGTGACCATCTTGATGGAAATTATTCTTTTCTGTGGGGTAAGAGGAGATACTATTGAACATTACCACAAATACATGGAAAAGAAAATAGAGGAAAGCTAAGCTACTCTCTTATATTTGGTGTGGCTGTTGGGGTTGCAATGGGGAAGAGGTGCAAGGGAAAAAGGAGAGACAATGCAAAGATGGCAGAGATGAAATAATTATTTCCAGTGAGGGTTGGGGGAAATTATTTACCTGAGGTCAGCTGGAAAGTTAGTGTATTTTTTTCAAGGATATTTGCAAACCCCAGTTGTCAAATCAATGAAAATTTTAATGCTTTTTAGTTGTAGGTGATTTAAGAGATTTCCCCAATGACACAAAGGTGGTGGAGTTCTGGGCATTGTCCCAAAGAGAAGGAAATTTCTTATTCCCTACCCACTTTTTTTTTTCTGCTCAGGTATTGGCTCAAAAATCTTCTCTTGGCCTTCTCACCATCATGGGGCTGAGTCTGAGACTCTCAGACTTGGGCTAGGTTTTAGGAAAGCAGGAAGTGAGTGTAAGCCAAACTTTCCACCAGTACCTGGAAAAACAAAAATACCCAATGACTCAAGTTCTAACTAATTTTATGTTCTTCCCCTGCAATGATAGTTTGCATTCTTTTTCTATCTTTGCCATCGAGTTAATATCCATTTCTAAAAGCAGGACCAAGTGTTCTGTCAGTAATTTAATAAGTATTTATTAAAGCACTTACTATGTGTTGGGCAAAGACCTCACATTCTAATGGGAAAGATAATATGTACATATTTATGTAGATACTATACATATGAATGCATACTTGCACATGTGTATATACATGTGTGTGAATACATGTGTGGTACACTCTGCATACATATATGTAGTGTATTTCTAATAAATACTAGCCATGTGTGTTGTTGGGGTGGGCAGGAATAGCTGGGAGTGGCCTCCTGCATTAGGTAGGATTTGCGATGAGTCTTAAAGTAAACCAGGAAAAGCAAGAGGCAGAGGTAAGGGGGAAAAACATTCCAAGTATTGGAAATAGCTAATGCAAGTATTTTGTTCATTCTTCTTAATGGCTTTGTGACATTATGTACTTACCATTAAAGTATAATTCAACTTACTGAAGGCCTGCTACTTCTTATCTTCACTGTTGTTCAGTCATTAAGTTATGTCTCTTTGTGACCCCATGGACCATACTATCCATAGGCTTTCTTGGCAAAGATACTGGAGTGATTTGCCATTTCCTTCTCCAATGGGTTTAAAGAGACATTAAGTGACTAAGTCACACAACTAGTAAATGCCTGAGGACAGATTTGAACTCAGGTCTTCCTGACTCCACTATGAAAATTTAGTATGCAATTATATACAAAGAAAAACATTACTGTTGTGAGCACTAAAGAAAATGAGTTTTTATTCTTCTGAAATTAAAGATTGGACAATATATTACTTCCCTATGTTTAACATTATTACTAAGAACTTGAAAGAAATGTTAATTCAATTAATATTTATTAAGTGCCTCCTCTGTACAAAGTACAGGGGCAGTGTGGTATAGTGGAAGATTCCTTAGATCCAAGAAAAAAAATTAGTTTGAAGGGCTACCTCTAAAATGTACTGGGGCAAGTCACTTTCTCTCTCAGTGCCATAGGCATCTCATATTCTAAGTTACCAACCAATTATGGATCTGATTTAGTAGAGTAAGTTTTCCCAAGCACCCTGCCCCTCCCATCACAGATCTGGTAAAAGAAAAATACATTCATATATACATACATACACACACAGACATATATATATATATATATATATACACATATATACCTACATGTTTATGTAGATATATATGCACTAAAAGGCATTTTGTTCAGGAAGACAACTGGAATGCAAGATTTATTTTGAAAATATTTATTGATCTTTTATTTTTATATCATTTAATTTTCCTTGTTACCTCTCCCCTCTCCATCTTCCCATAGAGCCACTTCTTATTACAAGAAATCCTTTTATTTTCACTGAAAGAGGCAAACAAGAATTCTCACTGGATTGCACATTCCGTGCTTAATGCAATGGTACACTGGGTGAAACCTTTGGCTTAATGAATGAACTTGTGTCTAAATTATATATGTGTGTGTGTGTGTGTGTGTGTGTGTGTGTGTGTGTGTGTGTGTGATTTATCACTTCTATTCTCACAGCCACTGAAACTCAAATTTAATCTAACTTATCAGTGAGCCCTCCTACAGCCCCTTTCAACTTTTTAGAACACTGTTCAGGAATCATTTACTTGGATAATAACCTGAATTTTATTTTGAGAATTAAGTTCTAAGACATTGGCATTCACATATTCCAAATGACTTTACTGTATGGTAATGACATGCTTCATGAAATGTATGAAAAAGCTTTCAGACTAGCCTACTGCAAACAAATACCAGCATTCTTGTTTTTTGTTTTTTTTTTTGTTTTTGCTTTTTAAGAGCAGAGTTGAAGGAAAGGAACTTACATTGTGGTTTCTACTCATAAGATATTAAGCCTTAAATACAAAATTATAGTTGTTTTGTCTTTAACTAAAGTCCTCCTTCTAGGTCTCAACAAAGCATGCATGGGAATCTTGACTCTTAGAGGCTATGAACAAACTCTAGAAGGTGCCACCAAGATAGAAAAGCTTTGTGAACAGGCCCAGGAGCCAACTCCATATTGGTCATCTGAGTACAAGGAGCCAAGTCAAGTCTGGAGAAGATTATCACAGAAAGGAAAACTCAAAAGGTAATTGTATTTAGCCATAGCATTTAATGAAGAGAATCTTCCAAGGTATAGAGGAGTGGACTCTCTATGTGGACTCCTTGCTCCCAGTACCTCAGAAGGAATATCGATGGTCATTAAATCATGGATCTTGAGGTCCTGTATTTTTTGAAGTAACTTGTTTTCAGTCATTCACACCAGCAGTGCTCCTAATTAATACTTATTATTCTAAAGTCCTTTTCTCCCTTTCGTCACTGATATTGCAAGGAGGAAAAATAATATTAGCTCATCAATGCTAGTAGGTGCCCAAGGGCCCAAAAGAAAATGGACCCTAACAACTAAAATGGGTTATTTACAACTTAAATTAGAGGCAGTGAGGGGTAGTTGAAAGAGGATTAGGCTTGGGATCAGGAAACTTGGGTTCAAATCACTACCTATATGAACATGGAGAAGTTGATTATACCTCTTTGAGCCTCAGTGGCTCCACCTACAAAATGAGAATAATACTTGCATTATCCATCTCATAAAATTACTATGAGAAAAACTTTTTGTAAACTTCAAAGCACTAGAGAACCACGAGGTGTGAGTTATTCTCTAAAGGAAAAACTAAGTCAGCCATGAAAATAAGCATTGGGCCATATGCCCAGAATTGAAAAGAATTCAGGGATGGGTCTGATTAAAACTGAATATATTCTTTTCACTCTTTGCAGTTTTGGTTTAGTTTTTATGGATATGTATTTGAGGAGGAAATGCCTAGTGCATGATGCAGAAGATGGTTTGTGAGAGTTCTACTTTCCTAGTAAAAAGGGGGAGAAAGAAGAGGATTAGAAATTGGGTGGAAAGATGACATTAATTATAGCAACAACTATCATTTATATATAATTTTAAAGTTTGCTAAGCATTCTACATATAAACATACACACATGCACAAACACGCACAACTATCTATCTATCTATCTATCTATCTAATTTGTGCCAACTTGACAAGCAAATTTGATTTGGGAAACAGGGAAGAACAGATTGATGCTATTTGTTTAAAATGATTTCTAGTTTAAGGCTCTGCCCTCAGGTATATAAATACCATGGGAAACAAACATTCACTAAAATACTTAGTGAAGAGTACCTGAAGACAATATGCAAAATCTCCATCTGAGAAGGCTACAACTTCCCCAATTTGTCAGCTGGAAAGATGCTGATTTTAACAATTTTGCTTCATTCCAAGGACACTTTAAGACTGGGCCCACCAGACTGAATGGAAAAGTCTGTTTAATTGGCAATTAGTCCTTAAAAATTCCCTGAGGCTAGAGAAACAGGGAAGCAGTAGAAGACAGCAGGTGGAATGGGACAGAAAACTTCAGGGATGGATTTCTTCACCTTGGTCTTTTCATTCTTTCACCTTTTTACCTCCTTGTTTAGATACAACTTTCTCCCTTTCTGTCTTCCCTGGTTTCTCAAACTAATGGCAGGTCCTGATTGCAGCCATGCATCCATTCTAAGTCCTTTCTTCACCAAACTTCCACAAATATACAAGAATACACATGAAACCATTAGGAAATGGATAGATGATTGAAAAAGCACAGTTTAAGTATTTAAACAAGTCTCTGCTCATGCACACAAATGTTCTATTTTCTAGTTTAAACGATTAATATAAGAACCCCGAATAATCAGGGTCAGGTGGTATACAACATGGTGTCTTTTGATTAAAGGCATTATGGCCAGCTTGGTGCTATACATTGAATGAGACAATGCATTATATTGTTCTGTCTGTGAATGGACAGTAGGGTTGCCAGAAGTACACAAAATCCCTTTTTGAAATAGGTTACAATACTGTATAGGTGAATAATAGCAATTACAATATTGTTCAGCCATTTTTTTTTTTGTCCTGTCCAACTCTTCATGACCCTCTTTGGGATTTGCTCGGCAAAAATGCTGGAATGGTTTGCCATTTCCTTCTTCAGCTAATTTTACAGATGAGAAACCTAAGGCAAACAGTGTTAAGGGAGTTGCTCAGGATCACAAAGCTAGTAATTATCTGAGGCCAGATTTGAACTCAGAAAGATGAGTCTTCCAGATTCTAGGCACGACACTATCCACTGCACCATCTAGCTAGCATTTATCTAGCACCTCAAGGTTTGTTAAAAGCTTTACAAAATTATCTCATTATGGCCTCACAACAACCCTGGGTGGTGGGTACTTTTATTATCCCCTTTTTACAGGCAGTCAAGGGTTAAATCATCTGCCCAGGGTCAAACCCCTAGAAAATGTCTGAGCAGGATTTGAACTCAGGTCTTTTTGTTTCTAGGTCTAGTGCTCTATCCACTGTATCACCTAGCTACTTCATAAACATGCTACAAGATTCAATCTATCTTCTAAATTCCCTTTACTTCCTCTATACTACCATACTGAAGCAAAATGTTTGGGCTAAATTGTGTTAAAATTGCAGTCATTTCCACAAAGTGCACTAGTCTTTTCCCCCTTCGATACCTTTTTATGTAAAGGAAGAAAGCTTAATTAAGTTTATCTATTGACAGTCAAATAGGGGAGATAAAATATTTAAGGTTAGCTCTCAAGAATCCAAGGACACTGAAATACCGAGATAAGGCTTCAGTATCACTGAATTAGTCCTTTAGATCATTTCAATTTTCAGTACAGTACAGAGATGTAGGAGTCTTCTAAAAGGGCTTACAGTTCAACAATAATACCATAAAAGATCTGCAGGGCCTGAGAATCTATAATTCCCCTTACTCATATGTTTTAAAACTTATTCATCTTCTAGATAAGTCAATCTTAATGGAATTTTAACTAATTACTTCTTTTGAGCCCTCTGTATATACCAGTGGGTATGGGGAGTCCATAAACTTGGATGGAGAAAAAATACATCTTTATCTTCATTAACCTTTGATTTCCTTTGTAATCCTATGTATTTTATTTTATTCATTTAAAAAATTATCCTGAGAAGGGATGTATAGGCTTCACCAGATTGCCAGAGCAATGTACGACAGGAAAAAAAAAGGTTAAGAATCCTTGGTATAAATGAAACAGTATGTAAATCCAATTTCTTTAAAGTTATTCATGTCTTATCTCTCTCCTTGAGATTTAATAAACCTATGCCTTTTTAACCTTTTTTCTCTCATTGGTCTTTTTACTGGATTATTGAATAAAGTACAATTAGGATATTAGACTATCACAATATTCTATGCCTTTCTAATGCTGCAGGAAACAAAGGCAAGAGAAAAAAAAAGCTTCCCCCCTCCGCCATTTTCTTACAGGAAACAACTTTGATCAGATTACTATATCTCAGGGGTATTAAACCTTACCACAATTAAACTTACCCCAGAGAATCTTAGAATAATCAGCTGATGGAAAGTGCAAAAATGACAAGCACACTGTAAAAATTAAACCCAACAATGTTTTGAAAGTTTAATAAAGCTTTGATAAAACTGAGCTTGCAGTATTGAGTACAAGAGTGTATATTCTGTATAACCCAAATGAACTTGTACATTTATGTAATTAGAGATTGCATGCCAGAAAATGCAATTATTTTGATTTTAATTTAAATATGTACAATTTACAGTATAATTCAAGCATAGATTCCACAGTAGAGAACACAGACCTGCTGTGCAGTTAATCTGAACCGCCTTTATAATGTTAAGCCCTCAGGCTGGGCAGAACTGTAAGAGAAAAAACAGTAGTAGTCTTACAAATAGATCATGAGCCAGCTTTTGGACACTTTCTAAATTGTTCCTTAGTAGCAAGCATGCATTAAGTGGCCCTTGTCTGCTCTCAAAGATCCAATTTGCCTAAGTGCCTATCTTACTACCAGGAAGTGAGTGGCTTATGTACTGGGACAACGAAGTACATTGTACTAGTTAATTAAGAACCTTCCATAAGTTAAAAATTAAAACAGAATCACTCTCTGTTTGTTACTTTCAGTATACTCATTCAAGAATGTATTTTCATGTCATACCAGATGGCTAAGATATGAATTCACATGTGATTTTTTTTAAGTTGAAGACACAAATTATCAAAATTATTTTATTTCATTTATTTATTTACAGCATTTGGATGAATCAGATTGGAACATGTTCATTTTGATGGGTTCTGCAACATGAGAACTTTATGAATAGGGAGCATTTTGCAGTAGCTAACTTAAGTAGGATTATTCAATTCATCAAACATTTTGTAGAGTCAGAGGGTTTCCTTCCAGTGTGTATAATACTGACCACAACACCAATGGGCCAAAGATCATCTTGATGCAGGTTTGCTTTATCTCTTAAACTCTTTCCCAAGGCGTAAGTCTCACAAAATCTGCCAAGTGACAGTGCCCAGAGATTTCTATTTTATTCAGTCCATAAAAGAGCATAAGGCCTCTGTGCTAAGGAAGGGTGCCATACACAGACTAAACACAAGTTCCAAGAAATCACTTTGACAAGAGGCCTCTAGGTTGAACAATTTGGAAATAAGATAACTTGGTTGGACTAGAGGTCAGAGAGAACCAATAACTGGTGAAGTGAGAGAAAAGGGCACCATTTCTCTGTTAACTATACTCAGTATAGTTGTGAACACAGTTCTGTTTCATAGCAATGAATTCATTGAGAATGACATAACTACCCTGGGCGTCTCTCACCCCCAATCCTAGAAAGCAAAGTGCTATATCACAAAAAGCGACAACAAGAACAAACAAGATTCACTCAGACGAATCCATCTGAAATAGAGAGATCTTAGAAATAAGTCACATGTAAAAATGTACTTTAGAGAATGCCTTTCTGGAAATGACATCTGTCATTCATATAAGGCAACATTCACCAATAAGAAAAAATCACCTCTACCTGCAACACACACATATTCTATTCATTTTCTGCAGCAAGTGAGTTAAAATAGAGAGATTGGAATGGGTTCTGTATACAATGGACAGTCAATGTTGAGTAATTACTAAAGCATGCCTTTCCTCTGATATTACCTTCCATTTACAGTGTACACATCTTGTATGTACATTTCTTTGCATGTTATCTCTCCCATTAGAATTTGAACTCCTGAGACCAAGCAATATATTTTTACCTTTTTTTGTATGCCCAGTGTTTAGCTCAGTGACTGACTCATATTAAGTGCTTAATGAATGCTTGATGACTACTTTTAATCACCTGACCCCAACAGATTCATAATATCCTGTTGTATCTCTATTCTTACATAAATAAACCACATTTTGGATACTCAGATACTCGTGTAAGGGGAGTTGACACTGGGAGAAAGGGAACTAATGTCGGTTCATTCAGTGGGAAATTTGCCCGTCCTGATTTTTCGGTTTTAATATTATGAGTTATCACCCTAATCAGTTATGTGTGTATGTGTGTGTGTGTGTGTGACATTTCATCAGAGCTTGAAAATTCATCCATTGATACAAGATGAGCAAGACCTCTTTAATATATAATCTTTAAAGAGTTGCCAGGAGCCTTGAAAGATCAAGTGACTTATCACACAGCTGGGCCTCTATTTATTATTTGGTTCTCAAACTTTTTGGTCTCAGGACCCCCTTTATATTCTTAAAAATTACTGAGAAACTCCTCCCCTCAAAGATATTTTTGTTTATTTGGGTTCTCGTTATAGGTATTTACCATATTAGAAATTAAAACTAAAGTCTTAGTATTATTATGAAAATAGTTTTGACCTGTAGGCTCTCCTGAAAAGGGCTCTAGGACCTCCACGCTTTGAGAACCATTGCACTAAATTATACTGCTTTTCTACAAAACAAAATATCATTTACCCTACTAACTACATCCAAAATAACTATACGAGTGTTAGAGGGAACATGAACCAGTCCCACTGAATTACTGAGCAATAATATGTGCATAATGATAGAGAGCAGGACCAGATGTCAGGATGACCTTAGTTTGAATCCAATGTGTGATCCTTGGCAAGTTTCTTACCCACTCTCACCTTTAGTCTCCTCATCTTTTGTAAAATGAGGGAGCTGGATCTGATAATGTCTTTTATGGTCCCTCCCAGCTCTAAATCTATGATCCTTAGGAAGTCACTGAGTCAGACTATATACACACAATCCTTTTATAATAAAGAAAACCAGAAGTAAGGTACATCATTGCTCTTTATGCCCTTTTTATCACTGATTGCTTCTTATGAACAGGGCCATAAAGATGCAGTGAAGGTGTACTATGGTTACCTCCTCAAACTGCTGCCTCACTCATGCATTCCAAATCATTGTCTCAGGTATTCCAATAATTGGTAACTACAACTTCATGCCAACTATTAAAGAGTTTCAGAAGTTGGGGTTAGGAAAATACTATTGGCCAAGTCTCAGTTCATGTGCCAACTCATTGTATTTCATGATCCTGATAGCAATTAGTACTTTCTCCTTCCTCCTCTTCAAATAAACATGTATATACTTACTAGTTTAAATGTTTACATTCTCTGCTATAGTATGTAAGCTCCTGAAGGTCAGAGAATGTCTCTTGTTTAATCTTTGTATCCATAGTACCAATCATAGTCTTTGCATATGCTAGGTACCTAAAGGAAATACATGCTGGATTGGACTAGTTTACAGCAGGGAGCCTAATGGAGCCAAAAGTTTGCTTATACTCTGTTCTGAAAGTATTCTTATTACATTAGATTTTAATTTTTTTCCACAACCCCATATATTTCTTCTGTACAAAAAGTTCCTGTCCAAATCAATGGAATCAATGAACTGGAGAAGTTGCTGAAGTGAGAGAGAAAATGAGGGCAATAAACAATAAAACTACTTAGCAGAGGAAAAGAATAAAAATTGAAATAAAATAAGACCTATACATTTGTTATGGATAAATATTTATCATAATTCATCATTAAATGGTCACCTTGTTTGAGATAATTGCTTGTTTTAAAAATGAGAAAAATTTCACACCATAATGTTTATATGGATCCAACTGATTCAGGCTGCAATAGGAAGCATTCATCACTGAACTTGTAATCAGATTCTGACATATTCAAAGTAACTTGACTCCTAATTATTACCATAATGATTCAGCATTTGTTCATGTGCTGGGTCCTGTATGAAGCTGTTTGAGAATGTAAGCCTTTTGATATTTTTAGAAAATATAATTATTTAAAACTTCACAACATTTTAAGAAACAAGATTAACCTTTCCAGGAAAGGGGCCAAATTCTGCAGATGTCAAATCAAGCAACATTTCCTCGTTTTTATCATTTTCACATCATTTGTAAAAAAAAAATCATAAAGACACTTTATATAGTGATATCACTGCATATTTGTAACTTGTATTTAAAAAGTTAACTCTATAGGGTCATCATTTGCACAGCCCTAAAATAGTACAAACTTTGTGAATGCTTCTTTTAAAGCATAAGCGAAAGCCTCCCGTGATCCTAAATGACAGATAAACTGAAACAAACATTAAATCAAATTTTAAAATGACAAATAATTTAAGGCTCAAGTAACTGGTTAATAATTTTGTAATGCCAATAAACTTAGCATTCTAAGAAAGTAAACATGCAGCAGGACTATTATATTGAACAGAACAATACAATCTCTATCACAAATATATATGTACATGTATATATGTGCATAGGTACACATACATATATGTATATATGTTAACTTAAAATTGTAGTGTGCCCTGAAAGCTATCCACTCATTTGTCTACTATACACTTTAGAAATATAGGGGAGGGTAATACCTCCTTAAATATTTTTCAGAATGTACAATATAAATATAGTTAAGAATCATGCCATAAAACTAAATGTGAAATTTGCACATTATTGCATGCTTGGTGTGATACTACATGCCAGTTAATAATAGCAGGTCCTTTTTGACTTTCCCCCATTACAATTTCCATTTTCTGCATAGTCAGCATTACTTGAGGAGCAATGTTGCCATGGGTACATGGAATACACAGGGAAATGTCACCTTTCTCACAATCTGTCCTATGGAGAGGCTTACTTTATTAGACAAAATTTGGACTACTACTAACTTCAACTTTAAATAATTCCTAAAAGTCTGCTTTTGTTATGTGAATCGATCAGAGTTCATTTTTCTTAATTTGGCTGGAAGGTTCCCTTCCATTCTGGCTGCACCTCCTGACATCTTTTGAAGCTTTGGTGGCAAATCAGCCACTGACTGGCTCATGGGATCAGACAACATCTTTGTGGTTTTAGATACCAGTTTTTCTTCTGAATTGCCAGGAACTGAGCTTATTCGTTGAAGTTTCATGGGTAAATCTCCCAAACTGTAGGCCTTTTCTGAAGTTGTAGAACTCATTCTTAGGAGTTTTTTGGGAAAGTCTTCTCTTCCGGTAATTTTTTGTAACTTCGATGGGAGTTTGGTACTAATGTCATCTATTCCATCTAGACATTCAACAGAATTATTCCTTTCTTTAGTGTTAGTTATGGCTGGTGCTATTAAAGGGGAGGACATCAGAAGCATTTCCTCCTGTTCTTTCACACTGTAAGGTGGGGTGGGGACTTCAAAGGTTGCATGGAACTGGGAATAATCAACTTTAAAGAATCCTTCCTCTAAGGAAATAACAGGGAAAAAGCGGTGACCCCAAAGAACTTCATCTTCAGTGTATGAAGTCCGAGCTTGACAGGTCATCCCTACAAGAAAATAAAAAACAAATAACTTGATAAATGATAGGCAATTAAAAGCACATATCAAACCAGCATGACTCAATAATTCCAATTTACATTATTACTGCAAATCTTTGCTTCCAGAATGTGATTTTTAAGACTGAATGATTGAGTATGTTAGAAGCTTGACTGTATGGATTTTTGCTATTATCTTACCTCATTGCAAGCAAAATGACAGTTATAACATTATATCTATGTGTATATGTACATATGTATATGTAATATATATGAACATTATATCATATAATATATAATCTAATAAAAAAGTAGTTATTTTCTACCTTTGAACGATACCTACTGCATACTTAGTTGTCAGATCCAACTAATCCTGATTTTAAGAGAGAAGATGATTAGTTTTGGGAATCCAGGGTACCCAGTTTACACTTTTCTGGAGAAAAATCGCATTTAAGAATACTAGTCTCCATTAACAATATAAAATTGTGGCTTACAAAATAGAAATGCCAAACATTCTAGAATATATAAAGATGATCACAATAAAAGAAACAAGAACTGTGAAAGTATAGCATTAACCTTATAGTTACCTATGGAAAAAGGAAAGTAAAAATATGTGTATATATATATATATATATATATATATATATACACACACACACACATATATATATATATGAAACTTTTAGAAGCCTAATCTCAATCCAAAAATTAATTCATAAGATGATAAATTCCTTCTACAGGACACAAGACATGAAATTCAACCAAAGGAAACCTACATTCATTCTCTAGATTCTACACAATATTTTAGTACAAAAGAGAAAATGGAACTTGCAGTGACAGACGTAATTTAGGACATACTATGCTGATTCATAAAATGTCCTCTTCTGTTTAAAGGGAACTGACTGTGTTCATTCCTATTATCAGGAACTATTCTATTCTTGATTGTCCATGACACCAGAGACAGGGAAAGCATGGATTAATTAAGATATCTAAAGGTAATGTCTAAATTTCACATCAAGAGATTTTACCTTCTCTACTACAAAGCAACTACAACAATTGCAAAACAGCCTTGTAACACTGGTGGACGGCACTTGACAATTTCTATTTCTTCCTTCCTTCTAGAAGGGGCAGAGATGAATCTCAGAGGCTTTACCTTGTCTCTACTCTGCTTTCTCCCTTCCTCTTGCTGATATGGGGGTTAGATATTTAATCAGCCACAGCCTGTTATAACAATTAGCTTGACTTTGGTATATTGGCGTTACAATTGCCTTCAGATCTATGAAGTTCTCACTGTTATTTTATGGAGCTTATATAAGACAGAAAGTTATTAATACAACTATAGCTCAAAGCCTCAGTTCAAGAAAATTTCTAACATTCAGAGAGAGTTTTGATTCTCTCCTTCCTTGTTCCCCAGAGCAATTCCCTCTGACCCTGGAATCCCTCACCACTTGACGCACTCATAGCTCATCTGACTCGCTGTTTTTATGTCTCTCAAGAGGTATGACTTGATATTCTCAATGAATCAAAATTTACCTTTCATCTAATGTCCCAAAGTTCTATTGTCTCCTCAAATTGATTAAGAGCTTTTCTACAGTTGCAATGAGATTATAGGAAATGACCTTAATATCTAGTTTACTAGATTGATTAATTCAAGTATGTGTGTGTGTGTGTGCGTGTAGGGGGGAAGTATCTTACAGACTGAAGAGACTTTATACAGGTATTAACCAATAGTACAATGACACTAAGAAGTAGCTAAAATACATGAAGCTACTTACAAAACACAATTCATTCCTTGTTATTAAAAAAAAATCACTGATTTGGAAATTAAGGAAATTGGATTCAATCTTAAACTCTGCTATGAGCTAATTCACTGCATGATCTTAGGCAAATCACTTGCCCAGCATTGCTTACAGACTGTCTTTCTGTCTCAACATATCTAAGACTCAGTTTCCTTATCTATAAAATTCAGTGATTTCACTTACTACCTACTTCGTGAGGTTCTTGTAAGGAAAATGATTTCTATTACTCAAAGTATTATATAAATTGTTTTATTATTAACACTGTTTACACCCACTCTCTGCTTGAAAATTTCAGCTGAGGGTAATTGATACCTCTGAATGTAATCCAACTATGTCTAATTGATAGAAAGTTTTTCCTTATATTGAGATGAACCTACTTCTATTATACTCTGCCCCAGATGAATAAAAGTTGACTTTCCATCAGGTATATATTTAGTCCAATTTAAAGAGCTGAACAATGTTTAATGTTTCTGAATATAAATGCTAGGTGATAGAATTCACTTTGGTTCATGGTATTCAAGAAGAATAAGGAAAATGAAAGGAAAACAATAACCACGTAAAGCTTTATCTTCCCTTCTCCTGTCCTTACACCAGAGCACTTTCTAGACTTTACCATGTTCCTTAACTCATCTCTTCCAAACTACAATGTCCTGGGCTATAAAGAGTTGTGACATTAATTCTGAACTTCTTTGAGTACACCATTAAGGTCTCTCCCTCTGATCCCCAGTGAAACCAATGGTGGTGGTAGAATTAGTGGGGAAAGAGGTAAAAACTAGGTGGAAGTTTATGCAAAAAGGCCTGACCCTTACTTGAAAAAACAGTCTTCCATAGCATGTGTATTTTGACTGGGAAATGTTTTGGTTTCTTCAATATATGTTACCTCTCTGACAAATACTCTCTTCCTCCCAATATATTCTCTTGCTTAAAAAATGCTGTCAGTACCCCTACATTCTCCTAGACACTAATGAAGCTACATGTTGTATATTCACAAGTGAACGGGGCATTTCTAAGACATTTGAAATATTTTTTTATTTAAATTAAAAAGAAAGTCCCAAAGCAAAATAAAAGAAAGAAATTACACTCAGAAAATGAGTATGTGGGACTATATAAAAAGAAATCATAATGCTGTCTATTAAATGAGAATGATAGATTAGATCATAGGTATATTGACCTAGATCTAGATGCAATCTTAAGTGTCATTTAGGATAAAGGCTTCATTTAAAGATATTCCTCAATTTTTGCTCCAGGCAACAATGGCTTAAAGGGGTATATTTCAGAAGAGTTGCCAAGGTTGCAAATGTCTGTGTTCATATTTTGAGTGAAATCAGATAACATATTTCAAAAAATATGGGTCTGATTAAATAGGAACTAATACTGAGATTGGGACCAAACAAGGAAAAAAGCTTTTGTCTTGGTATACTTTGCCTGTGACTTTTAAAAGAGTTTCTCAATTGAGATCTCTAAGTCTTCATTATACTTCCACCTGAAGACTCCTTTTATTGATATGCATAAAGAATCAAATGTAGAGAAGGAAGCAATCATTTCTTAAGGTAATTTGGAGATGCTGGCTTAAGAGTATGAGATATATATATTTTTTAATTTTCCAGATTCATTACTTCCACTTTCACTGCTCTCTTGGCCTCTTTGACCTTTGCCCCTACAATCATTGAAGCAGGCATTCAACCTGGGAAAGAGAATCACCAAAAGCCTCCAACAATATCTGGGTTTTCATGCCCTTTACCCTTAACCTTCTTCAACTGTGTGAATGGATGATCCATTTAGGAAATAAGATCATTTAGGGTCCATTACACTAATACTCTAACTGTTGATTTATAACATAAACTTTTGCCTAATAACATTCCCCATATACCATGACTAGCAATATCCAAAATCCTATTGCTGTAATCTTTCTTTTTTTACATGTGTCTGAGCAAAAAAACAAAACAAAAAACCACCCCCAAAAACAAAACAAAAAACCAAAATCCTGGTTTTCTTTTGCTGTCTTCCCAAAGTCCTGTTTTGATTTGGCCACAGCTCTACCTTTCTCAAGTTCCTATTCTCCTCTGCCAACAATGAATCCTCTTAAAAAGCCATGTCCTATTATCAGCAACATCTTTTTCATTCTAGATCTCTTAACTCTGAATTCCTTACATCTCTTGGCATTAACTGGAACCTGACTCTCTCCACCGTTTCCCTTGTTGACTGCTCTCTCCTCCATCTCCAACTCACAGTCAGTAGGAGGATGTAGCAAAATTATTGCACACCACTTCCATTTTAAAATTCTCACTTTACAACCATCATTCCACAAATCCTCTTCTTTACAAGTTTAAGCCACTTGATTTTGTCACCTTGTCCAAAACCATGTCATTTTCTTTTATTACTCTTCCACTTTCCTCCATGACTGTAGCAGTTGGCTTTAGCCCTAAACATGGAACCAGAGCCATTTTTGAAAATAATGTGCAGATGCTGACCTGTTTTCCTCTCTACTCTCTCTTTCTTGGTGACTTCAGTAGTCATACTGATGATGTTCTAACATGCAACATGGTCCCTTAATGCATTAAGCTGTTCAACTCATATGACCTAAATTTCCAACTCTACTTCAGTCACCTAGAGAAATAGTTGCACTTTGCACCTCATTAACACCTGAAACTAATGTCAAAACTCTGAATCTTGAATACTCTTCCTTTCCCACCAAATCGCTATGCCTGAACCTCTTGTTCATGAATGTAATCCATGTCATAACTACTTGAAGAAAAGTAATCAGAGAGGAGAGGGAAGATATCAATTTAAAAAATCACGTAAACTCATCAAAATTACAAAAAATTATTCTTTTACAAGAATAATCCAAAGGAATTTGTATTATTTCTTTCCTATCTATCTTTGGACATTTTTTTCAAATAATTTCATAACTATCTTTAGTGTCTTACAGAATTTTAAGTATACTTTTCTTTGGGCAAACTAACAGAAGATGCTCTCTTCAAACAAATCATGTTTAATGGAGAGGCTTCTCTAGGCATACATTAAAGTTCTACATTACTCCATTTCGTAATTAATTCTCTACTTTTACTCCACATTCCTTCAAGTATTCCTCTCTTGCTTCTGCAAGACTGCAGAAACTCTGAGCTCTGTGAAAGCAAAGGAGAAGAGCTTTTTTGCTTATTTTTTTATGATCTTAAAAAAGTGTTTTTTAGGCCAGGCAGGTCCTTTTACTAAGGCTAGTCAGCACCTCCCTTGCAACTTCTGGCCTTAGAAAATTGCCTGGGGCATAGAGAAGTTAAGTGACTAGCCAGGAGTCACACAGCAATATTTTTCAGAGGAGACACTAGAACTTAGGTCTTTCTAACTCTACAGCTGCCTCTCTTCCCCTTTGAATTAAATAAATGGGACTACAGGTCAATTTGTCTCTTTTCTACATATTTTATATGGCTCCACATGCTCATTTTCTGAGTGTAATTTCTTTCTTTTATTTTGCTTTGGGACTTTCTTTTTAATTTAAATAAAAAATATTTCAAGTGTCTTAGAAATGTCCCCTTTACTTGTGAATATACAACATGTAGCTTCATTAGTGTCTAGGAGAGTAAAGGAGCACTGACAGCATTTTCTGAACAAGAGGATATACTGGGAGGATAAGAGTCTTTGTCAGAGAGGTGACACATATTGAGGAAACCAAAACGTTTCCCAGTCAAGATCCACATGCTACGGAAGACTGTTTTTTCAAGTAAGGGTCAGTCTTTGGGTAGCTATGTGGAGTGAGGAACACCTAAGTTTAAATCTGGCTTGTGATACTTACTAGCTGTCTGACCCTGGGCAAATCACTTAACCTCTTTTTACCTCAGTTTTCTCATCTGTAAATTGGGGAGAATAATAGCACTTGACTTCCAGGGTTGTTGTGAGGATCAAATGAGATAATAATTATAAAGTGCTTAGCATAGTGCCTGGCACATAGTAAGTGCTACAGAAATGTTAGATATTGTTGTTGTTGTTATTAAAACCAAATCATTGTCTCAGAGTCTTATAAAGACAGCACATCTCTTGCTTACCATCTCCCAGAAAAGGAAAGGTAGTAGGTATGAACCAGTTATTACATTTTGGTATGTGTTAGCACTAGAATTAACATAAGTAGTCATTAATACATTGTCCTCCACAGACATCAATTCCTTCCAAAGGCAGATGGGGGTAATGTCTTCATGGAAAGACAATAAGAAGAGATAACTAAGAATTCTATCACCACGGCTACTAAAAAGAAATGTGACACTAAACACACAACACCACTGTGGCGATATGTGTGCAAATTATGGATTGAGAGGCTCATTTGATTAAAATTACTGCATAAGGTCCTTTCACAATCACTAAATACAGTAATAACAATGATGATGATGATTATGACAACTAGAATTTATATAGTTCTTTAAAATTTACAAAAAACTTTACAAATATTTCATTTGATCCTAACAATAACTCTAGGAGGTAGGTGCTATTATTTCTCCATTTTACGAATGAGAAAACTGAGGCATTAGAGTGGTTAAGTGACTTGCCCAGGGTCAGAGAAATCTGAGGCCAGATTTTGAACTCAGGTCTTCCTTACTCTAGGAACATTGTTGTATCCATTGAGCCACTTAGCTGCCCCCATCTATTCTACAGGGCAGGTTATGAGCTTGGATGACTGGGTGAATAGTGGTACCATCAACTTCATTAGGGATAGGCAGATTGAGTGGAAATGAACATACTGAGTTTGAGGTGCCATACAAACATTCATACAGATAAATCCAATCCAACAATACTGGATTTAAAAGAAGAAAAATAAATGGAAGGAACATGCATAGGCATGATAATTGAAAGCAAAGAAGTAGGTGAGATCATCATGAGAGAGTGTAAAGAGGAACCAGAGGGTGGTCACAGACACTTACAGACACTTGAATTTAAGAATTATCAGCAGATTAACAAAGAGGACAGGTCAGAGACTTAGTGGGAGAACTCAGCATATAAAGCATCATATAAACAAGGAAAGAATGAGTATTAAGAAGGAATGAGTGATCCATAGTGTTCAATGGCACAAAGAGGTTAAGGAGGATGAGGCCAAGGAAAGAAAAAAAGGCAGCTAGATTTGGTGTTAAGAAAGTCATTAGCAGCTTAGGAGACAGTTTTTAGGAGAGTGGTGGTGACAATGTCAGATTGTGAGAGTTCAAAAGAGCTAGAGTTGGAAGGGGCCTACCAATCCCTGACGAGGTGAGAATGAAAAGCTGTGAGGGTAGACTGCTCTTTTTTTTTTTTTTTGGCAGTGAAGGAGAAAGATAGGATCATAGTTTGATGAGAGGGCAAAGCCAAAGAAAATTGTTTTTATTTTGTTTTGTTTTGAGGATGCCAGGGATCTAAGAATGTTTGTAGGCAGCAAGAAAAGAATGAGTAAAGAAGGGGTATGATTGATAGAACAAGATTATGGAGAATATGGGCATAGATAGGACTAAGGGTGCAGGTGGAGGTTTTGGCTTTAGTAAGGGGAAAACATTTTTCCTTCTAAGACTGAAAAAGAAGTAGACAAGGATGGCTGATGAAAGTGAGATATTTAGAAGAGTGTTAGTCAAAGGCAACAATAGTTAGAATGTAAAATAGTATGTAAAATCCTATGGCAAACAATCATAGAAGATTATGAGAAACATCACTTAATAGAGAGAAGTAAAGATGAAAATCAGAAAAAAAAAAGCTGAATGAGAAATCCAATAAAGTTATCTCAAAGTCATTTAAAGATGAAATTGCAAAGCAGATCATAGAAGGAAAATGGGGGTGGGAAGGATCTAAATTTATTTATTTTTATTTTGAGGGCAATCAGAACTATGACTTCATCAAATAAGGAGTGTTGAATGAGGAACCCTATCTTCAATTTATAATATAAAAGAATTTTCTAGGATATTAAAGGTAAAGATATGCCCAAGGTCATATAACCACTTTGTATCACATTAGAAACTGTACTCAGTTTTTATTTAATCCAGGTCTATCCATTAGGCCATGCCACCTCTCTGCAAACACTTTTATAAGAAAGCCTTTTGTCCATCAAGAACCATATCTGAATACTTTAACAGATCCAGCTGTGCTTACAGAGAAAATAGAAATGGCACTAAAAACAAAACAACAACAAAAAAAGGGGAAAGTGGCTCAATTAGACCAAGTGTACATAGAATAGAGCCATGCAGGAGGTACCTATCTACCTACCTACCTACCTTCCTCTTGGGTAGATAGTACAAATGAATGAATTGGGATCAGAATAAATCAAGAAGAACACGCCAGACTAGATTGCTTTTAGAAAACTGTAAAGCTCATTTGGTGACTGCTAGTTTCTTCCAGAAACAAAAACCCATCTTTTAGATACTAACATCCTACTCAAATTGTTCAGCTGCAAAGCATGACACACTACTATTTCCAAAGAATTAAAAATGAGTATCAATGAGACAGCAGTGGAGAGGCAAATGGTGGAAATGAGCAAGTTGTAATGTAAAACAAATAAGAGATTTTGAAGAAAATTTAAACTTAAGTAAATGATATCATCAGGGAAATATATGATTGAGGAAAAAAAAAAAAAAGATTGGTAAGTCGTATGACCAGAGCATGGATAAATTAGTCAACGGAAAGCCTGTGTGCTCTAATAATATTGTTGTGACGCAAAGAAAAAACAATGAAGATCTCAGTAAACTGAGTGGAACCTCTGTGACAAATTTGTGGAAAGAGTTGGAAAGGAAACACATAGGTTGTGCAGGCACAGATGTGTTGTAATCTGTACCACAGGAGAGAAAACCTGTATCAGTGATATCAAATTGAATATCTGAATATTCTTTAAAGGCATTTACTTTTAGTAATTCCGGTTTCTGAAAGTAATTTGGTAAGGACGAAAGACAGGAAATGTTCTCAAAGATGGAATCAACAGGTTTCATCTGAAGAGTACTCCTTGGATAAACAGTTCTGAATTAAAATTTAAAGGAAGAATGGACATATATTGACCAAGAGAAAGGAAGAATTTTTGCATCAGAGAGTGGGTGGATTAAATCATTTAAAATAATTCCATGGAATAAAAATGTGCAGGCATGCATGTACATCTATATTTACATACATATACATATATAAAAAATTTGGAAATCTCTACCTGTGCATGAAAATATTTCTGGCACTTGCAAGTCTATACATTAAAGGAATTACTGGAAAATTGGACAGTGGGAATATATTCATCTGAAAAATCAGATGAGAGAAAGGAATTAGAGCACCTGGTAGAGCTTTACAAAAAGGTTGAATAAAAAACTATTTTTAGATCTAGAAACAAATACTGATTTAAATAGTGGTTATTATGAAGATGAAGCCAAATTTGTTATATTTCCAGACCACTGTGAATTTTCTTTACCAAATATAGCACAGTTATCTTCACTGGTGACACATGGCTATAATGCAGCCCTCATTTTAAAAATTTTGTATAGAACAGGGCACCCATGGGAAAATGAATTACAAGTTTCCAAATGTATCAATTATCTTTCTCAGCTAGACTATGATATCATGATTCTATTAAGGCAGGGCTTCTTAACTTGGACCTGGAAGAATCTGTGGATAGACTTCAGGGGGTCCTTTTACTCTTTTTGAGAAAAGAAATTACATTTTCTTTTACTTTTAACTATAATTTAGCGTTCACTTTAATTATTAAAAACAAAACAGAACTTTATTCTGAGGAGTCCTTAGGATTCACCAGACTGCCAAAGGGATCCATGAATCAAAAAATATTAGGAATTCCCTGTTTTAAGGTAAGAGGCAGATGGGGGAAATGAGGATTTATTTGCTATAAAACTAGTCTTGCAAAGATGCTGATTCCCTCAGCAGTAACAAACTTTCCATACCTTCCTATAGTTCTTTCCCCTACCACCCCACCCCAAGAATAATGGGTAAACTCCTTGAGCCTGAGACTGTTTAATTTGAGTCTCTGTGTCCACAGTGATTAACACTATGCCTTTCTCAACTTTGGAACTTACTAAATATTGGATCTGGATGGGATACTTTATTTTTAATTATATGTAAATTCTGTTCTAATGCCTTATATTTTACATAGAAGAGATGCATGATTTCAAAGGCTGTAACAGAGTAAGCTCTGGCAGGTTCTCACAAGCTGGAAATGGCTCAAGTAAAGCCAAGTAGTAAACTATATCTCTGTTGCCCAAAAGCCAGACTTAGCTAGATTCATGGAGGCTCATCAAAGATTTGGTCTCTGGCTGATGACTTTGTAAGAGAGCTTGTTAACTTGTGTTTGTGTCCTCAGAGTATAACTAGTACATAAAAGGCATTTAATAAATGCCTGTGTGTTTTATAAATGAAAGAATGAATGACTAAATAAATAAATATAGACAAAAAAATAAAAGTGATCATTGAGTGATCACATTTTAGCCACACCATCTGCTAAAGAGAGGTTATATTTATACAGGTGTAGGGAGTACACCAATTAAACTGCAAGTGTGTGTGGTAAGGGGACAACAAGGTAGGGTCACTTAGCTTTTGAAAACAAGTTCAGGTGGGGGCAAAGGAGAGCAGTTGAGGGGACAGAAGTAATGTTGAAGCTCCACTGCTTCTGCCTGACAGAAAGGTTAAATGCCTAAACTAATCTCATGTGGACAAGATCAGTGTAAGTTAAGGTTGTTGATTGCTAGGTTTTACTAACTGGGAAATGGTCAATTACTACCCTAATGTTTGGGAGGTAAAAGTGGTTATTGATGGTTATAATATATAAGCAACTGAAGGAAATAACCAACCACTGAGGTTTGTAAAAGAATAAAAAAAGGGATTAAAAAATTCAAAACCTGTGTGATACTGGGGTCCTAGAAGTTAACAGCCCCTTTTCTTAGTGTCTGTTTCCTTTTCTCTAAACATTTTAAAATATGATTTAACATAATGCATAAAACAATTATATGAAATGTAGATCTTGCTAAAATCAATTATGGTATCATGGTAATTATACTGAGCACTTTCCCCAACCTTGTTCTTCACAGCTGCTCATTAGATGTAGATACACAGACACCAAATATTTCCAACCAGGGCCCATCAACATCAGATTTTTGAGATCTGATTTCACCTAGGGATCTCATTAGTAAATGAGTGTTTGTAATCAATATATCACTAATGAATACAGCAGCTTTGGAAATTAAATAAAGCTTAATTGTCTATGGCTGCCAAACTGTACTTTGGTAACAAATATTTTAAAATGTTCTTTTAAAGAATAGAACTGAGTTTCTTGTGATTAAAAAAACAAACACCAAAAATATTCTCAAAAACATGAATAGTGTTATTTATATAAGGAAGCTACAAAGTTAGATATAGTACATGATGAGTTTTCTTTAGGGATACAGATTTCAAAATTACATATACAAGTGTGACTCATTTCCTGTAAAAGAACTCATGTTTAAATTCCTAAATATCACCTAAATTTTGAATAAATGCATTTGGATTCTTTTATCCAAGCAACAATATAAAAACTTGTCCAAATGGACAACACAAAAAATACTACGACTGTTTAGTGAAAACCATTAAACCATGAGATGTTGCCACTAGAAACAGTACTTTATTTTTATCTCTAAATTGAGAAATATTTTATTTTGATAATACCTGTAATTCACTGATCCATGGACTTAAAACATAAAATACTGATTGCATTAAAATATTTTACTATTGCTGTGTTCCAAAGGAAGCATATTTTACTCCCTTTTCTCCCCATATTTACTGCCTACATCACTGAAGATTGCTCTACTAAGCTTCTAGTTAATCTCTTTCCCTTAAAGTCTTTCTTCATTTTCAATTGACCAAATCAAAGGGATTTAATTAGAATAAATGTAGACAACACTGAAATTTCTTCCTTTCACTTTCAAGATATCCTTCAACCTAGTTATTATATAGTTATATAATCTCTTTTGAGAATCTTTTGAACTCTATAATTAATTATGCATATGTAACCCATACTATGAATATGTCTAGTCTGTCTAACATAGAGCTTCTTGTGTCCCCTACCACATGGGTGGGGTAATCTCCTTGACTGGCTGTCTGTTTCTTTAAAAGTATTGAGATCACGCTGCTTTTTCTCTTTTTCCACCATTTCTTCTGTGTTTCTAGTTTCTGTGCTCAGTGTAGACTTTGACACCATGAAGAGCCTGGGATGTTTGTTTTTGTTCAGTGTTGTGTGTTCTCAGTTTCACTTGCTGGAGGTGATTCTCAAAGGTCCAAAAGCTTGAATTATGGAGACTTTGGAGCCAGGATTGTTGGCAGGACAATTCAGTCAGCTACCCTACTATGAAAGCACTGAGAAGCCAGAGTGCTTGGAGCTTGAACTCCACAAGTTTTAGACTTGAAATTGTGCTTTAAGGGAACTGAGCTAAGCCATGAACCTAATCCCCTTCCCCTTCCCAGAGACTGAAGTGATATAGGGAGGGGGAAGGAGTCTATGTATTTGTGATTCTCTTTTGAAGTAAATATTATTCTTTGAAAAAGCTGTATTGCTACATTATCAGTGTACTCGTACTGTTTACAGGAAAAAGTAGAGCAGTACAAATCTAGTTCTTAATCCATTTTTTGCCTACGTCATGCCACTCTGTTTAGCTGTTTTCTACCAGTAATTAAAAAAAGACCAGTTGTTTAGAATGCTATCAGTTTAATCTCAAGTTATTAAGTCTGTCCTTCAGATTGATCTATATTCTATATTATGCTCTATTTTCAATCATTACGACATGTGTGAAGATCTACTGAGCACAAGAATAGACAATCCTCATTCACCATGTCTATCCTTGTCCAAATAATCGGATCTTTGGCTTGTTGTACTGATACTGTGAATTCTTAATTGGCTGCTTATGGTCCTATGGGATCCAAGCTATTAGGCAGTTCATCTTACAACATGATTTGTACAGCATCTTTTCAAAATAAAGACTTCCTCCAATACACGTCAGTCACCTCAATCTTCTTATCGTTCTGTGGCAATATATTGAGCAACATGTGCAGAGCTTTCCTCCCTAAAAAAATTTATTTTTTAAAAATTTAAAAATCTCACCTACTTTTGAGATATAACTAGTATAAAATCTAATTGCTACTCCAGGTTTGTCCTTTACCACCTTTCACTTAGCTGAACTAATATTTAGTATGTATATTCTTTAAAGAAAAATCATATTGTGCTTTTGATCCTCTTCCCCAACTAAAACAAAATAAAAAACCTAAAACGTGCATATGCAATATTTAAATAACTTAAAGCTTCTGGCAAGATTCCCTTTAGAATGCTGGTGCAATGGGGAATGAATGTATCATTCCTAGAAGTAGTGATATTTTACCTATTTAGTCGAGATCTTTATTGAACTTTGGCCTATTCTGGTTTAGTCAGTGATTTTAATAGTCAAAAGTTTGGGGATACATTCAAACCAAATATATATGCCCTATTATTTACACACAATTGATCTTCCAATGTACACTCAGATACAAGTTTTCTGTTATTTCTCATCAAGCACACAGAACGAGCTTTCCTTTTTTATGTAGATAAGAAAGACATAAAACAACTCAGTATACGTATTTATATTTGAATTATATAGTTTTTTTTAACTTAAGAAAAAACCTTTAGTTGAAAAGCTTTTGTATTAGAACTTTTAGTGGTGGTGTCTCCAGATATGCATCGTGCAAAAAGTTAGACTTGGAACTCAAAAAACTTCAATGAACAATGGCCAGAAGAAGAAAAGTAAGTCTGTCCAGTGATGCAGGGGTGGAGGGAAGAAGAAATTGAGAAAGGCCATATTGGAAAATTCTAGCTTCATTATTTATTTGACTGAAAAACTAATTTAAAGTGTCTTCCTTTACATCATTTTCAATTCTAATCTCATTCCTGGAGTCAACTCAAAGCAAATGAAGCTTTTTTTCACCATGTTCTGTTTTTAGTAATTCAATATAGCCAGTTTTCCTAAAACTTAGGCGATAATCAATAATCATACACATTAATTAAGTGCCTACCAAGTGCCAGGCATGGTGCTAAGCACTGGGAATACAAAAAGAGGTAAAAATATTCTCTGCCCTCAAGCAGCTTACAATCTAAGACAAGCAAGCAAGCAAATATATACAAAGCAAATTACATACATACACAGAAACACACACACACACACACACGACAAAAAAGAAATAGTTAACAAAGGAAAAGACACCAAAGTTCAGAAGGGTTGGGAAACCCTCCAGTAAAAGATGGGATTTTAGGGGCAGCTAGGTGGCACAGTGGATAGAGCACCTGCCCTGGAGTCAGAAGGACCTGAGTTCAAATTTGGCCTCAGACACATAATACTCACTAGCTGTGTGACCCTGGGCAAGTCACTTAACCCCATTACCTAGCAAAATAAAAACAAAAAAGATGGGATTTTTGCTGAGATTTAAAGGAAGCCAAGGAACTCAGTAAATGAAGTAGAGGAAGAAGCATTCTAAGCATGGGGGACAGCTAGAGAAAATGATGAAGTCGAGAGATGGAGCGTCTTGCTTGTGGAACAGCCAGAAGTTCACTGTCACTAAATGAAAGAATATATGTATAGAAGTAAGGTGTAAGAAAACTGGAAACCCAGAAAGGGGTTAGGTTATAAGGGGCTTTAAATGCCAAACAGCATTTATATTTGATCCTGGGGACAATAGGAAACCATTGGCGTTTACCGAGGTGGGGCTGGGGGGATGACATGATTGTATTGGCGCTTTAGGAAAATCATTTTGGCAGCTGAATGGAGAATGAATTGGAGTGGGGAGAGACTGGAGGCAGGCACATTCATCTGCAGGTTATTACAATGATCCAGGTGTGAGGTGATGATGTCCTGTACCAGAGTAGTGGCAGTTTCAGAGGAGAGGAGAAATATTTGAGATTTGCAAAGGTGAACTTGACAGGCCTTAGCACCAAATTGGATTTGGGGGGTGAGAGATAGTGAGGAGTCCAGAATGATTCAAGTTGTGAGCCTGAGGGACTGAAAGGAGGTGTTGCCCTCTATGGGAACAGAGAGGATAGGAGGGAAAAGTTTAGGGGGTAAGATAATGACTTCTGTTTTGGATATACTGAGTTTCAAATTTCTACTAGACACCCAATTTAAGCTATCTGAATGGCATTTGGAGATGAGAGATTAAAGGTCAGCAGAGAGGTTAGGACAGAATAATTAGATTTGAGAATATTTAGTTCAGAGGTGATAATTAAATCTACTGGAGCAGATTACCAAATAAAGTAGCAGAGAGGGAGAAAAGAAGAGAGCCCAGGGACACCAGTGGTTGTGTGTGTGATCTGAAAGAGAATCCAGAAAAGGAGATAGAGAAGGACCAGTTAGATAGTATGAAAACCAGAAGAGAAATGTATCTCAAAAATCTAGAGAAGAAAGTATCAAGGAAAAGAGCGTAATTAAAAATGTAAAAGATTGCAGAGAGGTCAAGGAGAATGAAGGCTGAGAAAAAGCCATAGGATTTGGCAACTAAGAAATCATGATAGCAACTAGGCACTGCACATAGGCCAACTGCACTATAAGATGCACATTTTGTAGCTAATCATTCCACCTGTCTTTCGCTGGCATAAAATTCACCTGTATTTTCTGTCCATAAAACATTTCCTAAATTTCATCTCTCCTCAATGATACAGGTATTTCAAATGCCCATATAATGTGCTGTTTTTTTGTTTTCACCATGTTGCATCATATGGATTCACATTTTAAGTGCCAACTCCCAGTACTTAGTATGGTGCCCAGGGCTTAGCAAAGCCCTGCTGAAATGCTTAACAAAGTAGATGTTTAATCGATGTTTATTGCTCAATTGACTTTCTAAGCAACATTCTTGCAATCTTGTTTTAAAACAATAAAAAAAAAAATCCTTACAGCTATGTGTTTTTTTTAAACTTTAAGGATTTGTTATTTTTGTTGGTCTCCATATGCCTCCATATACCTATGCAAATTACCATCCCTCTATAAATTAGTAGACAGTCTTTGAGGATTGCTATGGCTGAAAAATGGATTGTCTTTTGACTAACCTGACAATGAATCTCTCCAAACTTAGTGGGCCATATCCCTGGAATGAAACTATAGAGGTAGTATGTGGACCTCTACCTGAAGCTTCCTAGCTTGGCAGAGTATGCCAGAGCTTTGCAATGCACTGGAAGAGCCCTCAAGGTCATATCTATACCACGACAAAACAAACAGGACTTTAGTGGAGGACATAAATATATAAATATTATTGTTCCTGTTTTGCAGGATGTTGAGGGAATATTTGGCATACTGGATGGAATGCTGTACTTGGAGTCAGGCAGATGAGTTTGAATCCTTCTTCTGATATTTTAATAGCTATGTGACCTTAGGTAAATCACTTAATCTTTTTGAGATTCCAGTAATAATAGTCATAATCATGATGATAACAACAACACTAACATTTATATAGTGCTTACTATGTTCCAGGCACTGTGTTAAGTGCTTTATATTTTTTATCTCATTTGATTTCATAACAACCCAGGAAGGATGGAACTAGTATTATCTTCATTTTTACAAATGAAGAAACTGAGGCAAACAGATGTTAAGTGACCCAGGGTCACATAGGTACTAAGCAGCTGAGGCCAGATTTGAGGTTTCTTGACTCAAGGGACAGCATTTTATCCACTGTGCCACCTAGCTACCCAGAATGACCTCACAACTTACTAACAGAATAAAAAAGTGTGTATTTGTTGTTGTTGTTGTTGTTTTTCAGTAATTATGATGAATGAATTTCATCATCAATTGGCCAGACTACTGGCCATGAAACTAAACAAAACAAAACACACAGTGCCATATACATCTGCAGTTATGATAGAGCGATGTAAGAGAAGGCAGAAACCATGTGTTGTCTCCCCCATTAGAAGTAAGCTTCTTGAAAGAAGAGACAGTTATACATTTCTATTTGTATCCCTACCACTTAACACAACGCTTTACTCATGTTGTTGTTCGATGGTTTGCCGTTTCCTTTCTCAATCAATTCAGGGTATCTATTCTGTCAGGCAATCAGAGATTAAGTAACTTGACATGGTCACAAAGGTAGGAAATGTCTGTGGCTGGATTTGAACCCAAATCTTCTTGACTTCAGGACTCAGTGTGATATGTACTGTGTCACCTAGAGGCCTAAGCAACTCTGTAAGACTTTTCCACTAAGTTATTAGTGAATTATGATCTGCATTGGTTGAGAAGTTTCCACATCAAGCAAATGAAAGATCAGTGAAGTGTGAAACACAAAATAAAAGCATTGTGGCTTCTTCTAAAACTGAGGTTTTCATTTCACCAAAAGTTGTAAAGAAATTTAATTTGAACAAAACGTCATTTCAATATCTCTGATCATTGTGCTTTTATTTATTCTGGTATTCCATCAGTCTCACAACAACATCACAATACTCCATCATACCCCCAGAGAATATTTCCTTAAGGTAGCAATTGTTTTTTTTCTTTCCTAAGACTTGATTTATAGATACTGAAGCATCACAATGGTTACAGTGATAACACAATTCAATAGGTTTTGAGGACCAGATCTATTCTATCAAGCTTACATCAGGACAGATTTTTTTTTTCACATGGTGAAAACATAATAATGAACTCCCGGCTTATAAAAACAGAACCTCTTTCAGCATAGGCTGGAATTTAATTAGATCTGAAGACATTATCCCTAGTCACTGAAAAGAAAACCTTTTAAAAACCTTGACCCAAGCAAACCACAAATGTCAACTTTTCCCAAGTATTACAAAATAAATTTAAATAAACACTTTAGTCTAATCTGTGTTTGGTAAAGATTTCCAAAATTTCAATTTTGCAGAGCCATCATAAGCAACTTCCTATTAGATAAGATGGGAGTGGGAAATGGAACATAGAGAAAAATAAGGGGAGAATGAAAATGCTCTAGGTTTTTGCTCCCTTGTGTTTCATCTTTGAGCCTGAGCATAACTCAAGAAACATGTTCCTGCTCTCATGGCAACTGCTATTGAAAGTAATAGCGAAATATGAGAACTGAACGTTCAGGTAGGGAGAAAGTTGATGAAGCAATTGCTTAAAATATACATCATGCCATCTTGTGGTGCCTTGATCTTGGGTGAGTCAAACAAACTTTTGATTTGACTTTTTTAAAGTAAAGCTACAATTTTCTCCTTGAAAAAATCCTTCTCATGTGTTCAGCCAAACTTCATTTATACTTTCCTGGGCAATCATTTGGATCCTACAAACTTCTTACAAGGCTGGGAAGGAGGAGAGAAGATAAAAATCGAATAGTAATCACTCATGTCATTTATCTTTCCTACAATATCTGCCAAAAGGCTTCCTCCTCCATTTCAGAATGATAACTTCATCTTTTGATTTTCAACAAAATTGGTTTTAATCACCTAACTAGAGTTTTATTTTTATTTTGTTGATTGATTTTTTTAAACTGTCCTTAAACCATTTAGATGAAGAACAAAGACCCTCTTATTCACTCATTTCAGCATTATTTAAATAAACTTATGAATGGCTTTTGAATATATGTTTTCAGGCTAGAATTATATATTGATTGTTAAAACTTAAAATAGAGGGTTTTTTTTTTAGAGGCACCATAACTTCCACTTTTTGTGGCTGCAGTATCAGTCACAAAAAACAAAAACAAAAAAACTAAATATATGAGTGCTAAATAAAAAGAACACCAAATTGGAAAAATAGACAGAATGCTAATATACTCTCCCTTCAAAATTCTATGCTTATGCCTCATCATAGAGGTCTCTAGAAACTATAGTGTATCAAAAATCTTAGTGAAGTTTTTAGCACTCAGACTTTTGGGTCACCCTGTATAACAGTGGAACTCAAGAACTGGCTGGGCTTAACAAATTGGAAAAACTCTGAAGGAAGGTCTGGTGACAAACTGTACCTATGTAATCTGTGGACTAGACCTGCTACAGAGAAGTTCAGGACCAGGTTGACCATAAGATGATGAAGATTTTGGCTAAAGTAACTTTTTAAGACCATCTGCAAAGTTTTCAATAAGTTATGATTTTGCATAACTAACAAAATCACAGATATGTGAAACACTGTACTGAATGCAGGTGTGCCTATATACCCAAATACATTTGGTTTTAAAAGCTCAATTGGAAATACGTATCTGTGCATAAATATGGGAGTATGTGTGTGTATGTATATGAACTTTATATATGTCACTAGATCTTTTAAAATAAATATCTACTTATTGCAGATAAATGTGTACTTCATATACACAGTAGGTTTTATTTAAACCTGTGTGTGGGTATGTGTATGTGTATAATTTAAGTTTGATTTTATTTACACACATACATCTTATGGAAGTGCTAAAGAGATACACGTGTGTAAACATACATAATTATACATTATTTTTTAGGTGCTCTTTTTCTCTCCCTTCTTCCATATACGTGTGTGTGTGTGTGTATGTGTGTGTTTGTGTCTGTGTCTGTGAATGTGTGTGCAAAATCAAACTTACAAAACAATGAATGGACAATTTAACATGTTATGGATCAATACCATAAAAAAATGTAAATACATAGATTTGACATCTGCAAAAATCTCTTTATCTGCAGTAGCAGATAAACAGAAGAATTTATATTGAGAAAGGGTTTATTTTCAAGAAGCAAATGATAGGTTCTCTCTAGTATCTCCATATGTCACAAGGAATTGTAATTGAGAGTTCCTAGTTAAAATTAAGAGGTCTTCGCTGACTATCTACATCTTGACACATATATGCTACATTATTATTAGGCCCCCAAAGAAGAAATGTAACTTTATACAGAAAAAAAAAATCATTTATGTTAATATCTTGCTGTGAAAACACTTCAAAGTCAAGTAAATTTAATGATGATCTTTTGCTTCCTAAGGGTACTCTACAGAAATGTTCTAAATCTGAAATTTTAATGCCCAAAAGACAACATGCTTTTGATATTAGATTTATGTCATTTTCTAGTTCTAAATAAATGGTATTTTGGGTTGGAAACCCAAACATATCCATAGGTAAAATATAAGTTCCTTGATGGTTGAGGCTGTTTCGTTTTTGGCTTTTCACCTCCAGTACCTTTGGTAGGTATTTGATCAATGTTTGTTGAGTTTAATTGAATATTGATTTGGATCTGAAATACCCTCACCCCATATGCCTTCACTATTTAACATATTGATAGTAAAGACAAACCTGTTTAAGCTGTTAGAGACTAAAGGACAATGGTATAAGCGTCTAATCGTTCCAACTCAAATGATAACTCATCTTTAAAAAGTGATAAAGATGTGTCATCAATTTGCTTAATTTTAAGGTGCTATTTGTGATATATAGGTATGTACATATGTATATACACATACATGTGACATTTTATTATAATGATTTGTCTTAAAGACTTTTCATTTGGAAAATACTGAACTGTAAGAAATTTCCTGACTACAAACTATTTTACAGTGTGTGAGTTATATTGTGGTTATAAATTATTTACTCCTTCCGTATATTAACTGGAACTCTAACAGAGAATTCCTTTATATTCTGTCTCACACCCATACTTTTTTCTTTTCAATAGAGCAAGATAATGATGATAATAATGAGAATTGGTAACTCACAGGAGATTCTCACAGCAGAAAATATGTATCTGAAATTTCAGATCTCTTTTCAAATGTAAAGCAATCATTTTCTGTTATCCCATCATGTTCAAGTATACACATAAGATTTACCTGTGTGTCCATGTATATTTACATAGTGCTTTCTATTTTACAAAGTATTTTCCCCACAAAAAAATCTTGAGTACTAAGTGATACAAGTATTATTATTTTTGTTTTACAGGTCAGGAAACTGAGGCAGAGGTTGTTATATGATATGGGGCAGCTAAACAGTGGTACATCAGATAGAGCACTGGGCCTAGAGTCAGGAAGATCTGAGTACAAATCTGGTCTCAGATACTTTCTAGGTGTGTGGTCCTGGGCAAGTCACTTAAATTGTTTTTCTCAATTTCTTCTACTGTAAAATGAAGTTAATAATAACAACTACCTCCTAGGGTTGTTATAAAGATCAAATGAGATAATTGTAAAATGCTCAGCACAGTGCCTGGTACATAGTGTTATATAAATGTTTTGTTGTTGTTGAGTCATTTTCAACCCTTTGTGACCCCATTTGGTGTTTTCTTGGAGGAGATACTGGAGTGATTTGCCACTTCCTTCTCCGGCTCAGTTTACGTGAGGAAACAGGGTGAAGTGACTTGCCCAGCGTCACACAGCAAGTAAATGTCTGAGGCTGGATTTAAACTCAGGAAGATGAGTCTTCCTGACTCCAGGTCCAGCACTCTATCCACTGCACTACTTAGCTGTCCTGTATAAATGTTAGTTAGCTCCTTTATTGTTGTTATATCATCATCATCATCATACATTATCACATCACTAGTAAGCAAAAGAGTTGGAATTTAACCCCAGGTTCCCTAACTCTAAATATACCACCCAGTTTTCAAATTTCTCTCTTAGAGACATAGTAGATCATGTTAACTCTCATTACTTTAGAGCAGAGAAGTCTGTTACTGTTCAATGACCTGATTTTATGGCCACTTGCTATTGCAAGCACCATAGCTTGGGTTGGTATCTTTTAAGGACATCCACATCCACTTTACTTTAAGGTACAAATTTCCCATCATCTAATACTCTGCCCACATTCAGATAAAGATCAGATGAGAAGAGGTTCACTGAAACAGCAGAGGGTGAGAACTCAACATGCAGACTGAAACAGATCATCTCATGCCTATCAGCAGTTCATTTAACCACTAGTGGGGAGGGTCACTAAACAAATATTTATGGGTTATAGGCAATGATGAAATGGATATTTGAAACATGTCAAATTGCATCATTCTCCCTGCTTTAAAGGCAAAACTCCATCAGCTGAAGGAGTGAACACAGAGATACCCTAGAAACATCAGAGCCTTTAGCACCTAAAATTCCAATTCAAAATGAGTCTCAGTTTAGAGAGTGAAAGAATAGAAACAAACAGCAGGGGAAATGATAAAGGGCTCTTAAATAAAGCACTAATACTCCAGAGATGAAACAATTTATTTATTGTTCAATTACATTACATGATTACTTTGTTAACATAACTTTGGTGAGCTCTGGCATTCATTTTAGAAAGCTCTATGACAATATAATTTACTCTTAACCTTTTATAGTAATATCATTCCAGATGTTGAAGTTTATCTGGACAAAATCACTGAAGTTATCTAAGGGAAAAAAAAAAACCAAAACAAAACTATTCTTAAAAAAAAAATCAAACTGATCAGACACCCTGATATTTGTGAACTAATTTTTTTTTTAAATCCATATCTGGCAAGGAAAGAAAAAATGCATGAGGGTATGCACTCTGTTTTGCAACTCTTACTATGCTCTAAAGTTCATTAAGTTTTCATTATTTCTGAAAAGCACTGTTCGTCCCAAGTACCCATTTTTTGGGACAATTTAAAACTTACTTGTATTCTTATATTTCCTGTTTATGTTTAAATGGACTTTCACATTGTTTCAAATCAAAGACAACAGCAAAGTTCACTTTTTTTATTTTTTAAATCTCCTTTTGGCAGTCATTCAAATTGTGTGTGCATGTGAGTGTGTGTGTTTGTGTGTGTGTATACACACATTAGCAAGTTTGGAAGAGAGCTTGAATAAATAACTGCAACCTAACATTTTTTCCTACTTCATCTTTTTATGGTAAAAATGTCATGGACTCCTTCATCCATCCAGATCCCCTCATTCTGCAGTTCTGTTATATTACAAATAAAATTTTTATCATTCTATGGTACTAGTTCTGAATATTCTTTCAGTTTTGGCATGAAAACACCATAGTATATTAACAAATACAAATATATTGTGTGTTAGCATACATAGTGATCTTGAAGGTCCATTCCTAATTTAAATTTCCATTATTCTAAGTATTTGTAGAGGAGGAATGAAAAATGCCTAAAAACTAGACAAGTATGGATATATTTAAATAAGTCTTAAAAATGAAATAAATTTTTCTTATGTAATAAAAGCCAACTATTGAAAGGTTGAACTAGCAAAAATCATTCAAAACTACATGTAAGTTCTTATCTTTTTAAGGAATTATTATAATCTAGTTTGTTCACAACCAAAAGGATAAATAACTTAAGAAAAGAACCAAAAAGCATCAAGCATCTAATAACAGACTGTATCTATGGGATACAAATGGTGACTATCTGTAACTGCTTTTTCAGAAGGGAAATAATATAGATCATCTGAAAAATTATGCTAAAACACAATTCAAGTCATGACGCAACCTGGATTTTCTCCTGGGGCTGTCAAAGTGACAAAAGATCTGTCTAAAATAATTTTGTTAATGTAGTGAAACAGGATCCAGAAGCAAAATTCCTAATAGGCCTAGTGACCTCAAGGGGGAAGTTTATCTTTTAAACTTTTGAAGATAATTTTTATACTTCTGAATACAATTTTTATATAATATAAATTATATTAAGGAAAAGCACCAATGCAAACCTATCTATTCCTCTAAAGGGGTACAGCAAAATCTTAGGAGTAAGGAGGAATGGGAAAGGAAGAGAAGAAAAATGTCTACTTTGATCAGTGGAATCTAGTTTACTTGACTGTGTAAGCCGTATAAGAGAAAATTAATCGACCAAGAAAAAAAAAAGGTAAAGGCTATATAAAAATAGCAATACATTTCACTGAAATTTTAACTTTTAATCCAACTCCTTCTTGCATACAATTTGAATGTATCTTATGATGAGTTTAGTTTTTATTTTTTTTTGTATGACTGATTTTTATTTCCTCCAGAGGAGCTCTGGACTGGGTAACTTCCCACGGAGCCAGACATGTGCACTAGCCCCTCATTGAGGGGGCAGAGGGAGCTTCTCTGATTGGGCTCTAGTGACTGGGGTTACATTGAGGATGACTGGTGAAAAGCTTAAGGATGAACATAGTTATTGAAGTTACCTCTCCTCTCTGTAGTCTATAAGTCTGAAATTTGGTAAAGTATTCACCCTTTTGAGCTCTTATCTCTTTTTGAACAACTTTTCTCCCTTGACCTTCCAGAAAAGAGATGAGACAGAGCATTTCTCTCCTGACCCCTTGCACACAGCAGAAACAATAACTTATAACAGAAAAATAGGCAGAAAGAGACATACTTGAGACTAGAATTCCTAGTTCTACTATCAACTTGTTGCCACCTTCAGCCTGCTTCCTTTGCTGCACATTGGTCATCAACTAGTACTCCTGAGAAATGAATATTTCTAACTTTGGGGATTTCCTCTTTGGTAATTCTGAGTTTTTGCAATGGGCACAAAGTGCTCATAGATTCAAAGTATCACAGTCAGCTAATAAAATGGAGGCAGAGTGTTCCCAAAGGTAGCTTGAAGTGTTTCCTTTTTGACCTTTATGTTTGGGCTGAGTTCTAGGTGGCACAGTGGACAGAGCACTAGTGCTGGAGTCCAGAGGACTCCAATCTCAAATCCAATCTCAGGCATTTACTAGCTATGTGAACCCAGGCAAGTCACTTAACACTGTTTGCTTCAGTTCCTCATCTGTAAAATGAGCTGGAGAAGGAAAGGGCAAATCACTCCAATATCTTTCCCAAGAAAATCCCAAATGAAGCCATGGAGAATCATACATGACTGAAATTACTCAACAACAACAACAATAGAGATCAAAGGATTCTGTTATAGATGAGTATATAACTTAGTGTTATATATACCCAAGATTCTCTCTCGTTTACTATGCAAATGAATTTGATTCAGAACAAAAGTAAACTAAGGAGGCAAGATCGGCATTTTTCACCCACCTTTCTGAATTATGTCCTGTCAGCTTTAAGGCCTAATTTCTTTAACGTTATATTTTCTCTATTCTAAATTCTGTTTCTCTACAATAGTAAATCCTTTTCACTTCAACATCCTACTAGGTAGAATCCTACTTCCATCTAAGAATGCTGAATCCTTTCTGGAAGTATTATTAAATTATAGAATGAAGTTAAACATTTCATGTCAAGCAATCATTTATTTTGTTCAATGATTATTCCTGTTGTTAACGATGAGTTAGATAATATCATCATAAAAATATGTGCATAGTTCTGTACAAAAAATGCAAAATTTTATAACAACATTGTCACTGCAAAACATGTAATCAATTTAAGGGTACTTCATTCATTCATCACACAAAACCTTGAATGTTTACCATATACATGGAAGCCAAGGGAAGGCGAGTATCTAGAATGTGGTGGTCAAAAAAGCTTCTGCAAGATCAAGGAGCACGATGGCTGAAAAAAGGCTTTTAGACTTCTCTCTTGCTAATGACCATCAAAAGAGCAGTTTCAGTTTAGTATTTAAAGCCAAGACTGAAAGAGGTTAAAGAAACATGTGGGAGATGAAAAAGTAGAGACAAGGAGTATAGATTAATCTTTCTTGGAGTTTGGTTGTGAAACAGAGAATAGATGTAGGATAACAGACTAAGAGGATGGCAAGGTTTGATGTTTTTATTTTATTTTATGTTTTTGAGGCTGAGGACATCCTGGAGATATTTCTTAGCAGAGTACAAAAAAAAAAAAGGAAAAGGGAATAGGGAAGAGAGGGGATAATGAGTAAGGCAATGAGTTCTTGGAGGAGAGAGGACTTAGGTAGAAGATGGAATAAAAGGAACAAACAGAAGGGCAGATGACAGGACGGGAACTTTTGGAGGGAGATAATGTTCGTTTTACCCACGTTGATTTTGAGGTGCTGGAAGGATATCTAGTTGGATATCAGAGGATTATAATATCATAATCTACAGCTAAGAAGAACCTCAGAAGTCATTTGGTACAATAAGTCCCCCCTCATTTTAGAGATGAAGAAATTGAGGTTAGGTAACACAAATGGTAAGCATGAGAGGTAGAGTTTGAAACTTATTTTCTTTCTCTAGCATCAGGCATGTGGAGCCATGGAATTTAGTGAGTGAGAAAGAGAAAAAGACTTACCAGAGATGTTCAATTAAAAGTGAAAAAAAAAAGATTCAGGTAATTGTAGTATCATGAAAGTAAAGAAGGAATTGGCCATAATTTAATGATGGCTGTGAATCATTAAGAGTTAATTGAACATTTTACTCTATGTAAGACAACAGAGAAATTATGCCGAATTAAAATGTTTAGAATGTAAAAAAAAAAAATTCCAATGCTTAAAGGGGGAAGCATTTGAATATGCAGAAAAATTGGAGCTTTCATTCCTGAGGGGAAATTTAAGCTGAGGTCTTCCTGACTTCAGGCTCAGCTGCCTCTGACCCCATCAGTTGGCTCTAGAGAGCTAAGGTCTTACTATAGGTTAGACTGCAATATTGCTTCCAAAACCCTATATAAACCTATATGTGGGATATTTATAATATGGTCAAAATCATTGCAGAATCCATCAATCAACAATCAAGTGATCATTAGAGAGGAGGATAAAATTATAAGCTAATGAAACCATTATTAAGAATAATCACTCAGTCTGACTTCTCAAAATCAATTTATTTCTTCATTGTTCTTAAAATGTACTGAATTACACAACCTCAATCCAGCCATTTACCAAGTAGTTTGTGCAAAGCACTGTGATAGGTACAAGGGGAAACACAGGTCCTCTGCCATGATGAAGTTTACAATTTATTTGAGGAGACAATACAACATGGTTGATATAACAAGACATACACATGTTAAAAAAAAAACCCTAAATACCAATTATGCATAATGATAGTTAATGGATTTTAAAGCTAGAAGGAATTTTAAGGGATCACGTAGCCTAACTTCTTCATTTTAGCACATGAGGAACCTGAGGTCCAAAGAACTTAACTGATATGCCCAAGGTCGAATGGTTGGTCTGGTGGAGTCAGCACTAGGATCTCAGGTCTCTTGATTCAAAAACAAATTTTCTTTTCAGTTTATTTTAGTAGGACTCTTAGCCTTCATGAGAGAAATAGGAATTAAGTTGAATTTCTAAAAACTTAGAAGATAGAGATTGAGTAGGGGAAAATGGGGGGAGGGTATTGCAGGTAAAAGTGGTTGACTAGATGAAAGGTTTAAAGGTAAGAGTGAAAATAACATATATAATGGTAGGAATAAATATGGTTCAAGCAGAGATGAGTATGCTGTCCAGGCTGTATGTTCAGAAAAATAGGCTGGATTCATGATAAGGAAGTTCCTTAATATCAGGCTGAGGAGTTTGGACTTTATTCTACAGGCACTACCACTATTACAACAACAGCAATGACTACTACCGCTGTAACTATACAACTACCACTTATCATTTATTATTATTATATTATATATTATATTATTATAATCATTATTGAAGGATTTTAAACAGGAGAATGATGTGATATAAATGTTTTAGAAAGATGAATGTTTCAGTACTATGCAGGATGGACTGGAAAAGCAAAACACTGGATTCAGGTGAGTTAGAAGACTTTTGGAATAATCCAGGTTTTGGAATAATAAGTCTTTTTATTATGGTAATTGCAACTGGAAGAGAAAGTAAAGGAGAGTTATAAATGATATTGACCAAGTTTGGTGACTGATGTGGAACAGGGAATGCATGAAGTAAAGTTTGAGATGACTTCTGATGATTGAAAGACTATAGTTGAGAGGGCTAGTAGGTTTGGGGGGTAAAGACACATGAAGGGCTTTTTATCCTAGCATTTAAGGAGCCCTTAATAATCTGCTCCAAAATAATTTGGCAGGCTCATTTCACATTACTATCCTTCACAGACCCTATACTATCTTTAACTTTTCCAATTAATATTTTTAAATTTTAAATTGGGTACCTATTATGTATCAGGCCCTATGATGGGTACTAGATATACAAAGAAAAAATGAAAACCATTCCTTTTCTCAAAGAGTTTTTTACATTCTACTTGAGGAAAAGAGCATGTACTTGAGGAAGAGAGTCAAACCACTGCTAGATGTCCTTGGTACTATGAAAATAACACTGGCTTTGGAGTAACCACTTGTCAAGGGCAAATCACCTAATTTATCTGGTCCACAACTTCCTTATCTGAAAAATAAAGTGCTTAGACTAGATAGTCCCCTCCTAGCACTAAGCCTTTGATATTATGCTCATATTACATTCTTTATCTAAACATTTTCCCATACTGACCCCCTTAGCTGTAACTCTCTCACTTTCTGTTGAAATACAGCTCTGTTTTCAACACCCAGCTCAAATTCTTCCTACCCAAAACTGAAAATATTTTCTCTCTCTTCAAATATTTTGAGAACTTAGATTTCTTCCTTGTCACACTTCATTTTTCATTCTACATATGCAGGAGCGTCCTAAAAATCTTAGCACTATTTACTTTTGAGACAATCTACATGTAGTATAAAAAATAGAGTTTGACAATGGAGAAATCCAAAGTTTTAAGCTATTAAAGGCTAAAACTATGCTGAGACTTTGGAGACACTGGATATTTATGTGTATATATAATGTCTCATCTATTTAAATAGTATAAATCTATAAAATACTTGAGGTCAAGGATGGTGTCAGTTCTCAATTTTGCATTCATAGCACCTAACCCACTGCTGAGTGTGTGTGTAGAAAGTGCTTAATAAATGTTCACCGAATTGAAATGAATCCTAACAATCAGTGGACTAGTAACTAAAATGTTCTGCCCATTTTATCTCATGGGCTGTATTTTAACAACAGGCAAGAACATTTTTTTCACCTTTACTTAACTGTTCGACAGTCCCCAAGTTGTAGAGGCAAAGGAATCATCAAGAAATTCAATGAACATTCATGGAACCTTTATTTTATGAAGACTGTGTAAGACTGATACAAAGATGAACAAAATATAGACCCTCTTTTTAAAAAGCTTACATTCTAGGAGAAGAGATATGACAGGAGCCAAAATGAAGTAAGTTAATTTCAAATCTCTATTCTATGGATTCATTCAAACCAAAACTCTGACTCTGAGGGAAGATTTCACAGAAAAATAAGCATGAAATGAGAGTTTTTACGGACTTTTATATCTGACAGAAATATACATCATGTAATTTAACAGTTACTTTGGTGCTAATGTTCTGCATATAGCAAACACATGACAGATACAAGAGACACAGAGAGTTTCTACCCAAAATGGTTTTTATGTTCTGTGACATAAAATATATCAGAGATAGAAAGTCAGCATGAATTAGTAGGTTAATTAAACTCTGAAAAAAATATTTTAGAAGAGCATTATAAGATAATGCAGATGCTTGTTTACGTTCTAATTATTCTGAAGAAAATGGAGGCAACATGCTTAGTGTAGGAGAAATGCTTACAAAGTCTGAAGACCAAAATTCCACTCCTAGGTTCTAACATTTACCAGCTATGCAGCCTTATGCAACCCACTGCACATCTCTGAAAAGCAGTTTCTTAAAATTTAACTTATGGACAAAACTACTCACACTACTTACTTCACACGATTGCTAAGTGGAAAGTGCTTTGTAAACCTTAAAATGCTATATAACTCCATAATATTATATATGCACACATATATGCATATATTAAAGCCCATTCCTTAGATAATGACAGGAAGCATGGTTTAGTCCACAGAATACTAGCCTCAGTGCCCAGAATACAAATGGGTTCACATCCCACTTGTAACACAACATAGCTGTGTGATCCTGGGCAAGTCACTTTACCTCTAAGTGAGTTAGGCAAATCTCTAAGACAGGGGTGGGGAACCTGCGGCCTCGAGGACACATGTGGCCCTCTAGGCCCACAAGTGGGGCCCTTTGACAGAATCCAAACTTCACGGAACAAATCCCCTTAAGAAAAGGATTTGTTCTGTAAAACTTGGACTCAGTCAAAAGTCCACACCCAAGGACCTAGAAGGCCACATGTGGCCTCAGGTTCCCCATGCATGTTCTAAGACAATATCTTAGAGAGAAGCTGCTGACCTTCACCAGTAGAAGGTGTTTCCTAATCCAGAAGTTCCTTACACTGAAGAAATCACAGGTCCAGTCACTATCCATTACACTATAAGGTGCCCCAAAAGTCTTGGTGCAGTTTTAATGCACTTAAAACTGCACCAAGGCTTTTGGGACACCCAATACATAATAATTACGACATGTTTAATATGGACATTTATTCTAATGTTTAATGATGTAAAAATGTATGTATAACCCTATTTACTCCATTAGATTGTGAGATTCTTCAGGGCAAGGCCTGTGGCTTAGAACAGCGTTTGTCATAAAATAGGTGTTTAATAAACTTTCATTAATTTACTGATCAACAATCTAACTTTTTTTCATGAGTTCACATTATGAAAAGGCATTATGGACACAGGAGCTTTGAGAACTCTCTAAAATATTTGTCTTAATATCTTATGACACAAAGAGATTGTTATCTTTATACTAATTTAAAAAAATAGTTAGTTGAATGACACACTTTTATGAATAATTTCTGTAAAAAAAACCTACTAAAATAAAATATGATTTTTTAATTACACATCTACAATTTTCCCTATATAACTTTTAACCATCACTCTTAGTTATACCATCTCCAAGACCCCTTTGCTTCTTGGATCTGACAGTGTGCTGATATTTTTAGACTGTCATCATGACATCTCTTAATCTGCTTCTACCCCAAAGCTACATATATTCAGTTATCTTAATCTTTTCTTTTAGAATCAACTTCTAAAATATTTATATCATCTAATATATTTTAGGAAAGGAAGTCATACCCTGATTCAGGCATGATCATATATCAGCATTTAGTCTGAACTTCTTAAATGTGGATATCCAAAAATCTCAGATATTGATAGAGAACAGTTTTCAACCTATTGCTCCAAAGACAAACATGCAAACATCCTTAAGAGGATCTGAAAGTAAGATGAAGGAAGAATGTTCTAAATAACAGTAGAATGAAAGGATAGACCCACTAGAACAGCAACTACTATTAACTGGCCCTAATAATATATTTTAAGAAATGAAGAAAACTAAAAAGATATCCACATACCTCAGAAAAATCTTATCCCATATCTTCTTAGTTGTGTTTAATGAACAAAACATTATTACATCACCTGACTATATATGTATATGTATGTTACACACATATATACAGAAACAGAATATATATGTATATATATGCACATATACATATCATAGAGACACTGAGATATTCACATATGGATGCATGTGTATAAAATAAAATTGTACTGCTATTAACATCTGAAGTCCATGAAAGGTCCTGATTAAAAAAAAAATTCTCCAAATACTTTCTTATTCTCCTCTAATTAAACCTACATTTTTCTGAAGCACATTTTCAAAGTTAATTAAAAAAAACAGAAACTCATTTTTTCAATTTTATTGTTTTTTTTTAATGCCTAGAACTATGATAGTTTTATTTAAACTGCCTTTCATAACTATGCAGTATTCCATCAACATTATGGAATGAATAGGCTTTCATAGTCTAATTTGAGAACATTACTACCAGTTTCAATATGATTTATATGTGGATATATTTCCCAAAGGGTCAGCTCAGAGGACCAGTGGATAGAAAGCCAGGCCTGAAGACTTGGGTTCAAACCTGCCTCAGACACTTATTAGCTGTGTTACCCTGGGGAAATCATTTAACCCTGTTTGCCTCAGTTTCTTCATCTGTAAAATGAGCTGGAAAAGGAAACGGCAAACCACTCTAGTATCTTTGCCAAGAAAACTCCAAAATGAGGTCATGAAGAGTCATATATGCCTAAAAACAAGTGAACAACAACATATTTCCCAAGTTCTAAATAAAAAAAAAACTTGTAAATTTTTGGAATAAAGTTCATTTTTACATTTAAGACTGCATATACTTTTTTGTGGATAGAAAAATGATTTTCTTGGAAAAGCCTCAGTGCCATAATTAAGAATTCTGATGCCTGTGACAAATTCACTTAAAGGCAACCTTTCAGATCTTGGACATAAAATCACATGAGGGGACTGAAACTGGGACATCATCATGTTGGGGGAAAATATATAGACTCTAGGTGTTCTCTATGTATAAAAAGATCTCAGGAAAACAATATTGGAGAAGTCATTACTGAAGTAGTGAGTAGGGTAACGGCTGGGACAGACAATGCTTATCAGGGGTATGGGAAGTCCTTGGAATCCCATCTCAGTTAGCATACATTAACTTTCATTTTCATTGTTTCATGGATGTCTTTGTGTGAAAGACAAATTATTGCAACTGGGTGCAGTCACATCATGGACAGGGAACCATGTCCCCAAGGATCTAGTCCATTTTTCTGTGGTATAGCCAATAACCTCTGAATTCATCTAACTTCACTGATGAAAGGGAAGGAAAATTTAGGAAAATAAGTTAGCCAAAATAACAATCTTGCTGAATTTTGCACAGAAATACTATTAAAAAAAAAGAAGGGCTTTAATGTGAAGACAAATAATACTAATAGTAGTAATAGCCAGCATTTATATAGTGCTTTAAGGTTTGCTAAGCACTTTACAAATATATCATTTTATCCTCATAACAACCTTGGCAAGTAATCACTCTGCTAGGTACTGATTATTGTGAATAATGAATTCCTATGAAATGTTCACATTACTCAAATTTGCACTGCATATTTCCACTGGGCTGGAACTAATTACCATATTTTACATAATTATTACATCGAACAGTACAAATCTGCATATAGGAAACCCTTTGTACCAATTGGGATCTGGCTATATTATCTCTATTTTAGAGATGAGGAAATGAAGCTGGTGAGAGGTTGAGTGAATTGTACAGTCACACAGCTATCCAACATCTGAGGACAAATCTGAATTCAGATTTTCAAGACTCCAGATCTACCTCTGTATTCACTGTGCCACCTAGCTGTCTAATGTAAATGTAGAGGATAGAGGGAAGCATGACATTTATGAGGAGGTTAGAATTTGGAATACTGTCACAAAGAAAAGGAAGAAAAAGGAATGCCGAAAACTTAGAAGAGAAATGAGGCATTCAAAAGCTTAGAGAGTTCACCCTCTGAAGAGAACACAGTAGCTTGTCCTCTAAGACATGATGACCTAAAGTCATGTGAGAGATCTTCCATTAAGATGCAGAGGAAGAAGATATGTGGTCTGGTTGTGAGTCCCTGCTAAAGATCACTGAGGCAGCTGTCTGTTGCTGTGGCCACAACAACTGAGAGAACTGCTGTCTTTTTGGAGCACATATCTAAGATACACCAAGAGAACCTTCCATAGTGTATGTCAAACTGGATTACCATATGCCTGGTAATTTACAATGGCTCAAATGCTATGATAGAAGGAATCAGATAACAATGATAAGGATTAGGAAGTCTCAGGAAGAACATTTAAGCTCTTAGGAATACAGGTGTCATTGACATCAATTGTAGGCATTGGAAGAGAAAGGCAGATTTGAGAATCAAAAAGCTTCTTAAGAAAATGGTCTCTGAAGGCAGCTAGGTGGCGCAGTGGATAGAGTACCTGAGTTTAAATCCTGCCTCAAGACACTTGACCCTTACTAGCTGTGTGACCCTGAACATGTCATTTAACCCCGATTTCCTCACCAATAAAATGCAAAAAAAAAAAAAAAGGTCTCTGAGAATTGGATTTGGATTTTATTCATATCTATCACCTAATCAAAATTCTGCTGTTGCCTACACACCTCCAAGTCATTCCCTTTCCTTCCTCAATGAGTTTGGAACACGACTCACATTTTTTCTTTCCTCCCCAACTCCTGTTTTAAATTAGGGGGCTTTAACATACATTTTGACTTTCCCAAGAGCTTCCTAACCACTTAGGTCCTCAACCTACTCACTTCCCATTACCTTCTCCTCCAAGCCACCTCAGCCACACGCAAAGAAGGTCATAACCTTTATCTTGCCATCACACACAAATGTACACCCTCCATGTTCAAGAATTCCAAAATCCCTTTATCTGAACATGATTTTCACCTCTGTCTATGCTGTCCCTTAAAAAACCTACTCTTTATCTACACTGTGACCCCCAATCACTTGAACCCTCAATTCTCTCCCAGGCCATCTCTCTTACACTAGCCACTATCTCCATTTTTCTTCACCTTGTCCCTTTGGTGAATCAATTCGACTCTCTAGCCTTGGAAAATTTCTACCATTTGCCACCTTCACTCCTACACATGTGCTGCTGAAGGCTAAAAAAAAAAAAAGGCTGAAAATCATGGAACCATTCAAACTGGGTCCACTACAAATTTATGTTACACAACCTCAAATGGGCCCTCACTACTACTGAGTAATCCTTCTAAACCTGCCCTATTAACTCACTCTGCTGGCATCCAATGTCACATTTCCAACAGCTTCAAGTAGACATCTTAAAACTCAACATGTCCAGAAGGAAACTCTATCTTTCCTTCCGAATTCTACCCTGTTCCTACATTTCATATTACTTTAGAGGGGAACACTATTCTTCAGTGCCTCAGGTTCACAGCCTTGGAGTCATTCTTAACTCCTATCTCTCATTCCCCATCTGTTGCTAAGACCTCTTGATTTCATCTTTGTAATACCTCTCAAATATTCTACCTCTTCTGTTGTGGGGTCTCCTCACCTCATATTTAGATTACTGAAAAAGCCTGCTGGTGGGTCTCCCTGACTTTCCTGACTCCAATCCATCCACCATTTAGCCACTAGAGTGATCTTCTTAAAGCACAGGTCTGATGACGTCATTTCCCTAGTCAATAAATTCCAATGCTTATCTATATTCTCCAGAAACAAATATGAAATCCTGTTTGGCATTCAGTCCTTCATAACTTAGCCACCTCCTACCTTTCCCATCTCTTTATACTCTATCCCCCCACCACATTCTTTGATCCAGTGGCACTTCTGGATATTCCATAAATAAGACACTCCATCTCTTAGTTGTTGGTATTTTCTCTGGCTATCCCCCATGCCTGAAATCTTCTACCTCCTTAACTCTACCTACGGATTTCCCTGGATTCCTTCAAGTTTCAACTAAAATTCCATCTTTTACAGGAAGCCTTTCCCAAATCCTCTCAATTCTACTGTCTTCTTCCTTATTTCCTATTTATCTTGTATATAAGTTGTTTGTATATATCTGTTTGCGCGTTGTCTCCACCATTATACTGTGAGATCCTTGATGGCTGGAACTGTCTTTTACCTCTTTTTCTATCCCTAGTGCTTAACACATTGTCTGATACTTAAGTATATGGTTAATAAATGTTAACTGATTGGTAGATTTCTAGACCACAACTTAAAATGTAAAGAGCAAAGGGTCTTGGGTCAGTGATGAAATACATCTTCCAAAACTTATTTGCCTGGTCTTACAAATCTAATCAAAATGGCTTTACATGTTAAAAGCAAAGGAATTAAGAAAATTGCCTTTGGTTCTCTACCAATACGGGAGCCAGAAGGCAGAACTAAGAACTCTTCCAACTATTATTGGATGTCACAGAGAAACACATTTAGATTTGATGTAATGATAATGATCCTGATAATCAGAGATAGTAAGATGTGGAATGGGCTACCTCAGAATCTAGTGTTTGCCTCTTTGTTAGAGATCTTCAAATAAGGGCTACTAGCTGTTCAATAATTTTTCTGTGATGTGCTTTATCAGAAACAGGGGCTGTTGAACCACCACCACCACCACCACCATCACCAATCAATCAATCAGCACTGATTAAGCACCTATGTGCTAAGAGGCAGAAGGAGCTGCCCTCAAGGAGCTTACAATGTAATCTTATTCCTCCTTCTCTTTTTCCTACTGCTGCCTCTACATGAAAATCAGCTGCTGTTGCTGTTGCTACTACTACTGCTACTACTACTACTATCCTTTCTCCTCTCCTCCTCTTCCTGCTGCTACTATTATAACTACTGCTGTTGCTTCTGCTACTAGTACTGCAGTTACTACTAGCTAGTACTACCACCACCACCAGTACCTTTTTTTATACTACTCTAATGATGATGACAATGAACACAATTAAGAGCAAGAACTATATCATTTTTCCTCTTTGAAACCATTGCCTTTCAATAGTCGGTACTTAAAAGATTTGTTGAAATAAATTGGATAACAACTTTAAACGATGAATTACCTTTTAAAAGCATCCTTTAGGAATTGTGTTCCTTCTTCTTAGATGACATTTCAGCTTATGATTAATGTTTTGAAAATATATCCCTATCAGTGGCTAAAGTTTTTTTTTATCATGAACTGTTACTTTATTTGTAATAATGCCACTGTAAAAAATACATCTATTTGCCAAATTATGAAAGACTAACTACAGATTATTATATCTAATGAGGTAGAACTTTAGCTTTAAAACAGAAGATCAAAGCTTTTAGTCATGATTGAAAATCCTGATCTAATTACTGCAATCTTACCAGGCAATGGAACTGCCTGAGCTTTTATGTTCTTGCTTAGCTAGTTAAAATTTCATGGAAGACTGACATCATTGAGATGCAACATTTCATTTCCCCAGGCTCCAATTAACAACAAGCATGTTAGATTATGCAAATTTTCAACTGCAACATATAGATTTTGATTTATATAACAGGGCATCTTGCCCAGAGTAACTATAACGTCAATGCCTATCTCCTAGTTCCTGGAGTGCATCATAACAAAACAGGAAATAACCACCCCAAATAATAACAAACCAAAAAGAAACATCTACTTAAAGCAGTTTGAATTTTCTTTGCTTCTTTTTGCCTCATTCTGATATAAATGACTATTTTACAAACATCTACTTTCATTTCATACAAATTGAAAGTAGCCTATGCTTAAATTAAAGATCTGCGTTGCATCATAGATACTACCTTGACCCACATATAGATGTGCACAGATTTTGACCATGTCCATCAAGTTTAAATTAGTTTAATTAAATGTTTTCTATTTTGTTAGCACTCTCATAGCATTCCTTTTATATGTCCCCTTATCTCTCCTCACAGCTCTCACACCACAGCTACCCTAGATCACCCCTCTAACACCTCTCCCCTGTACTATTTTGAGAGTTTCTCTCTTGTTTTTTTTTTTGCTTCCAGCCTTTCTACCTTCCCATACATTTTCCACACAGTTGCCAAACTGATATTCCTAAACACAGATATGATCATGCCACTCTGCTGTTCAAGAAGCTTCCATAAATATCTAATTTGAATCTAAGATAAAATTAAAAAAACCTCTGTTTATCATATAAAGCCCTTCACAATCTGGCATTACTCTATCTTTGATTGCAGATTGTTTCCCCAATACACTCAGTTTTACTGCAAAACCAGCCTTCTTGACGTTCCTTATATCGGATTTTTCTTGTCCTATATCTCTGTGCTTGTCCACAGGGCACATCCCTTCCACTTGGAATGTCTTTTCTCTTTGCTTCCTTATGTTATAAACCCTAACTTCAGTTTCCCAAGGACAATCCAGCCCACTCTGGGTTATTTAATTCTGGACCTAAATTATTGTGTACTCACAGTGACTGTACATACATTCATAAAGTAGATACACTGATGGATTAGCTCTATGGTTTGTAAACACACATATTAAAATACAATAGGCATTTTTTGTCAACTTTTTTTGTGGGAGTCATTTATGTTAAGCTCTTTTGAGAGGTTATGGATTTTATTTAGTATATTATGCAATGGTCTAGGTCTCAATGCAATCAACACAATATATCTGTAAACAGGAATATCCAGATTACCTCACCATATATTGGGAATCTCTCCTTCAAACTTATTATAGTATCTTGTATGTAGTTTCCTGTATTAGAACATAAGCTTCTTGAGGGTAGGGACTATTTTTAGGTTTGCACCTTTCTTTGTATCTCCAGCTCTTACAACATTGCCAGGCAAATGCAAGTGCTTAAGAAAAGGTTATTGAATGACTGGTTGATCATTAATATCAAGAAGCACAAAACAGGGAAATGTTTGCTTAACAAAGATGTTTGTCATTGTCATGGAGTAGGCCAAACACAGAATACAAAGTGAGGGATTCACTAAAGATGGTGAAATATTCAGATACTCCTGTTTGCTGCTAACATTGTCCTTATTGCATTGAGTTCTGGAATGTTGCAGAGCATACTAAATGACGTTTGTGATCACTTGAAAGACATTAAGTATCCACATTGGGAAAAAAGGTAGATGATGAATGCCTATTTTCTTGACTATAATGTACAGATTAGGGGTCAACTGAATGGAATGAGACCTGATGGCCTCTGGACAATCACAATGCTCTTTCAATGACTGATAACTTCTTTATGAAACAAGAGCCCATCATTTTTAATATTTATCCAGTGTTATTGTATGGCTGCTAGTCCCAGAACACTGGGTTAAAAGTAAGAATGGACCGAAGGAAAGTGGAAAAGAATACAGTAAACTTAGATTATAACACATTACAAACAAGGGATTATGAAAGAGAAGTGATGTAAAGATAATATTAAAGAAACCTATGGTGAAAAAGGAGATCAATTGGTTAGGTGGCAAGTGAAAGAGATAATTGATGGATAGCTAGTCTATCTGGCGATCTATCTGAACGTGATGTCAAGAGAAAGCAAGATATACCCATGTTGCAATGGACATGGTATACTAAATAAAACTTATGGAAGTATATGGGTAAAAGTTGTATTGGGGAGAAAGTCATTAATAAGTTGTGATCTTCACTGTTTGAGGGAATATTTAAATCAATAGAGATCACAGATCCATTAGAGTATCCGAGGAAGAATTATTTGATTAGGTAAGACCTAAAAAAGTGGTTCATTTATGGACTTCTAAATGCATATTCATTTAATTCTTAGAGAAGGTCTTATCTACTACTAATTTAAATGGGATATTAATTCTTATGATTGGTATACAAAACAGTAACAATTGTTGGCATCTATCATCATCTAAATTAAAGTTTTGTTGTGTTGGAATGCAAAGAGGCTTTTTTTGCTCTTGACTTCTTGTTACTGGTAATAGGAAATTTCTCTTCCTAGAGGCTAAATTGAAGAAAATTGATTCTGGTAATTATTTTTAGTACAGTCAGAAACATAACCAACAAATTCATAAACACTGACACTGATTGATACCCATTACTAAGTGAAAATTACTGTATGAGATGCTGTCTGGGGTTACCAATAAAATAATAGCGATGTGATCAATGAAATTTCCACCAAGTAGAGAATAATCAGTACCAATAGGCATTAAAATTACACTACAAAGCATACCATAGAAAAATATAAAAAGGCATAACTCATTCCAACTAGATGAATGTTAGAATTGACAAAATGACTGGGCTCATGATACTCAAGTGTCTTACTCTAAGAAGAAATAGGAAGTAGGAGATGACAAAAAGAAAACACAGCTCCTCTTCCTTTTTGAACTCTCTCTGATTTTTCAGATAGCCTTGTACACTTTATGTCAGATGATCTGTATTCTTCTTAGCAGTCTGGAACATTAGGAAACATAACCATCCTCATCTAATCATATGCCATTAAGCTAAGAACAATTACTTCCAACCAAACTGTCTTTCCATTCTGTCAACCTCAAAGGAAATGTTATGACCAAAATGTCACCTCAAATCTCAAGTTTCTATTCCTGGAATTAATTTCATTAATTATAGCCTTTTTGTTTTACTACCTAGCTGCTGACAGAGCACTGGCTTTGTTTCAGTCAACTAATCAGATTAAATAAATTTAGATTGAAATACATGGAGCACATATAGGAGCAAACTGCCTTCCAAGGATCTTTTCTGGCTAAGAGGGTATCAGAGTAATGTCATGATGATTTGATGATACTTAAATGTAAGTTTACTGGAAGCATTATCTTTGCCTAATCAATAGAAATGAGATGCAGAAGTGATTTCACTAGCTTCCTCATGTCCGAAAATACTATAATATAATGTGCAAAAAAGAAAGAAAAAGAAATTGGCAATAGCTCTTATGAGCTCTACCTCGTATGAGGTAGAGAATTTTTTTTATAATCATGAGATTTCTTCTTTTGGTATAAAAAGATTAGGAGAGAGAGAGAGACAGACAGACAGACAGACACTGACAGAGACAGGCAGAGAAGAATTGTGGAGTCAGAATAATTTTAGAGCTTAAAACCAAGACTATCAGACACAATCTAGCCCTCTGATTTTATAAGATGAGGGAACAGAGGATTCAATAGACTGAATAATGACATAGAAGATTTGATTTTGACTCTTGATTGTGTTACTTATGTAAGAAACTTGGCCCTTAGGTTCCTCATGTAATTCCTCATTGCCCCCCATAAAAGGGGGATAGTACTATTTTCTTTATAGGATTTTGTTAGGATCAAATAGATGGTATTTGTGAAAGTACTTTGTAACTGTGATATAAATAGGAGTTTCCTAGTATCCTACTTCACTAAATTTCACATGCATAAAAGCACAGAAATATTCAATACACTTTAGGAATAAATCTAAAGGTATAACAAAAGCTATGTCAAGTAGGGCAGAGTGAGTTGCAGAATTACTATAACTATCCAGCTAATTCTGGCAACAACTAAATCCTTGTTTTAAGTGAAGAAAACTCATACTTTGTTCTGAATTTTCAGACAAATAGCTTGTAATTTATCTCATAGACAATGGAGAGCTATATGAATGACAAACTTGAGGAGGGACATCAGTTACAAGGATAAAATAGTTCAGTCAGTCAATAATTGTTAAGTTCTTGCTATGTGCCAGGCATGGTGCTAAGTGCTAGGAATATAAAAACAAAAGATAGTCCCTGTTATCAAAGACTTCAAAGCCTAATAGGGTAGATAAGATACAAACAATTATATAGAAATAAGTTATATATAATATAAATTGGAAATAATCAACAGAGGGAAGGCACTAACATTAAGAGGGATTAAGAAAGGCTTTTTGTAGAAGGCGAGATTTTTGCTGGGACCTGAAGGAAGCTAGGGAAGCCAGGAGGCAGAGATGAGGAAGGAGAGCAGTCCAGGTATGGGAAAAGCCAGTGAAAATATCTGAAATCAAGAGATAGAGTATTAAGGCCATTGTCACTGGATAGCAGAATATTTGTGGGAGGGAGGCTAAAGTGTAAAAAGAATATTTTTATGTTTGATCCTGGGGGTGAAAAGGAGTTTATTAATTGGAAGGTATGTATGACATGGTCAGGTCTGTACTATTGAAAGATTGCTTTGATAGCTGAGTTAAGGATAGACTGGAGTAGGGAGAGATTTGTAGCAGGAAGACCAAGTAGCAAGCTATTCCAATAGCCCAAGAATGAGGTCCAAGAATATTTGTACCAGGTTGGTGGTAGAGTGAGAGGAGAGAAGTGGGGATATGTGAGAGGTGTTACAAAGGTAAAATTGTCAGGCCTTGCAAACAGATTAGATATGGGTTGAGACACAGAGTGAGGAGTTAAGGATGACATCTAAATTGTGAGCCTGGGCCACTGGAAGGATGTTGGTGCCCTTGACAAGAGATAATAAGGATCTGAACCATCAGATTCCAGTTTTCCTGGCATATATTTTTTATATACATAATTATTTATATGTTGCCTCTCAAATTAGGATAAAAGATCCATGAGGGTGCTGATTTCAGGGTTGGAGGCAGAAGAAGATTCTTTGTATCCCCAGCATAGAGCACAATGATAAATGTTCATTGACTGACTGACTGATTGGTAGTTGGAGTGTACAGAATAGCACATGGGAAATATATTGTATAGGTAAAATTGCAAGGATTTAGAAACTGATTAGATGCAAGATATGAGGGAGAAGAAAGAGTCAAGTGTTTTAAGGATGGAAGAATAGCAGTAGGATCGCAGAAATAAGGATGCTGAGAGGAAAAAAATGTTTAAAGTAGAAATTCATGAGTTCAGTTTTGGACACTGAGTTCAGCATATTGGTGAGATCTTAAAGGCGGAAAATGTCCAGCAGGGCCTTGGAAATGTGGAACCAGAGCTCAAAAGAGATATTTGGCCTTGATATTACTTGATATTACTGAGCCTAATTTTCCTCATATGTAAAAAAAGAGAATTGGGTTAGATGACCTCTGGGGTCCCTTCTGGGACTCTCTCTATGGTCCTATAGATCTGAGAGTCATCTGCATAGAGAGAGCTGTGGTACTAGATGAGATTACCAAAGTAGGAGATGGATAAAGAGAAGAAGGTAAAGAACAGAGCCTCAAAATAGTTAAGTACAAGGTACATTAGGAGAGAGGGCACAGTGGAAACACCAAATTCAGAATCTGACATTTTAATAGCTAGTATGCTACAAGGAAGAAATAGAAATGACATTTAAGAATATGAAAACTCTACCTGAGATGAGGAATTTAACCCGATCCAATTCAATATGGATTCCTTCCATAGGTAAATGATACAAGAAGTCACTCAGGGATTAATATTTAAACTCTTTTAAAAGGATATTTAAAAGTCATGAGAAAAATCATGGATGGAATCATGAATCACTCTCCCAAAAAGAGAGGGAGGAGATAAAAAAGGACAGGGACAGGGAAAGGAGAATTTTACCTCTTAGAGGAAAATGAAGGCTCAGAAACTCTCTTCTCTGACAAGCTGCCTCCCATATGTTGTTAAGTGCATAAAAATTCCTCAGTAGAAACAACCATAAAGATAAATTTATCCATGATGTTCTAATGATAAATTGAAACATAAAACATAGAGATAAATGTTCACCAAACAATTAGAGAATGTCACAGAATCCAACAGAAGGTCAATTGATGGAGAGATAACTCTGGATGTTTCTCTTTTATGATAAAGAAAATAAATTACTATAATGTAATCACCAAAAAATTTTTTTTGAAGAGAAACAAATAGAGTAATTAGAGGTTATACTTTTGACCCTGTGATCCTTTGGCCATCTACTACTACCACAGCATAACTTATTCCTCATGGTTAGTGATTACATTGACTACTGAGTTAAAGAATTTTGAAATCAACAGGAGATAGAATGAGAAGTCACTAAAGAGCTGCAAAATTTCATCCAGAGTTCATCATAGTTGCTTCCCTCTCATTCCCTAACCCTACCCTAGGACTTGCACTGAAAGAAGTTTGATGTATTTTTCCTGTCCGCATCAGTAACTACTCTTAATCAGTCGGTCAGCATGCATTTATTACATGTCTATTATGTGTTAGAACCTACTGAGTGAAAAAAAAAAAGGTGGAAGATAACTACAGGTGGATTAGATAATTGCCTTCATCAAGTCAATCTTCTTACCAGCACTGATTTAACCACAATTAATCACAATTCTCCACCACCAAAAGGAATTTGAGTACCAAGGGGGTTGTCTTATCATAAAAACAGGAAATGACCAAGCAAACAAAAATGCTTACACACAATGAAGAAATACTATGGGATAAGAGTATCTGAAATTGAATCTTCAGAAGAAGAGAACAATTCTTTTTAATTATTCCAATCTTTTCTTTATTTTCTTATAGTTTCTGAGATATCCTTAACAGCTTCCCATAAAGATACAATGTGGTTTCCATATGTTAAGTTTTTGAAATTTTCTAGATAGTAGCAACCATAGAGATAAATTTGTTCATGATATCCTAATTATAAGATAAAACATAAAACAGATAAATGTTTATAAAATGATGAAAGAAGGTCCCAAGAGTCCAATAGACATTTTTAAAAATGCAACAAAGAGTTGGGGCAGCTAGGTGGCGCAGTGGATAGAGCTCTGGCCTTGGAGTCAGGAGGACATGAGTTCAAATCCAGTCTCAGACACAAGACACTTTACTAGCTGTGTGACCCTGGGCAAGTCACTTAACCCCAACTGCCTCACCAAAAAAGAAAAAAAAATGCAACAAAGAAAAGAAATTTAAGAAAAGTAAACACATAGCTTTGTGATCCTGGGCAAGTCACTTAACTATTCTTTAACCCCTTTTTAAATTTATCTATCAGCGGTGTGACCCTGGGCCAGTCACTTAACCACTCTGTAACACATTGTTTTTCCTTCTTTCAGGCATCTGTTTATTTTCAACTTTCATTTCTTAAAATATTGAGTTTCAAATTTTCTTTCTCCCATCTCTCCTACACCCATTGAGAAGGCAAGGTAAATCAATCATGCATGTGAAGCTATGTAAAACATATTTCCATATTAGCCATGGTCCAAAAAACAAACAAAAAATGAAAAGCAAGAAACCTAAATAAAGTGAAAAGGGTATGCTTCAATCTACACTCAGAGTTCATCAGTTGTCTCTCTCTGGAGGGTGACACCATTTTTCATCATGGGGTTTTGGAACTGTCTTGGATCATTGTATTGATTGGAGTAGCTAAAATCTTTCACAGTTAATCACTTTTATAATATTGCTATGTAGCTCACTTTCCTCATATGTAAAATGGGAATAATAATAGCACCTATATTCCAGGACTGTTCTGAGGATAAAATTAGAGAACATTTATAAAGTGCTACGTGGATACTAGTATTATTAAAATAGAGATATGGGGGGGTGAAGGATCTTGAGAATCTTATGAACTTTACTCTTAACTGGGCTTAGAAAGGAAGGCTGATGTAGTGGTAGAAACAAACTACAGATATTTTCAAGAGCATAAAATTGACAAATATTGCTGTCACAAATTATTATTGTCTTTAAAGTTTATGTGTGAAACTCTTGATATTTCAGGTAATTTGCCTGAAATTAAAGTATGTCACTACCATCTGGGTAGTCATGGCTTATGGCCTAGGCTTTCACTGTAGGTATTAATTCATGAACTTGGAAACGAGCATCCTTTTCCTCTTAATTACATAGTTTTTTAAACAAAAATAACACTATGGAAATAGAAAACGATCTTAAAAAGAAAACCAGTCATAGGGTACCTTTAGGTACCTTACTCACTAACTCTTAACTAAATTATTGATATTTCATATTATTTACCTTCACAGATCTGATTAGAGTATTTACTCTGAATTTAAGCAATTTTCTTTAATAGTCAAAGGCCTTTATTTAGTCTTTGCATTCATGTGACCGAGACTGGAGGTCAGATTAGTCCCAGAATGCCTTGTAGCTATAGCTGTGGCTAAAATAACTATTACTATGCCTTTGCTCTTCCATAAACTGCATATGAAGTAATTTTCTGAAAAAATTTAGCTCCTTCTCTTCATATCTTATTTCATCTCCCTTTTCAAATGGAAGTGCCTAGAAAAGTTATTTTTTGCAAAGTGCATTTCTGTATCATTAGAGAACTCTAATAATCATGTTTTTAAATAAAAAGGTCTTTGGATTACTATACTATTTTTTTTCTTTTTTGAGATTACCTGACTGAAAGCCTTCTCCAGATAGCTATTTGCTTTAAATTATCACAGAACATTCCCTTTAGCAACCAGTACTTAAGAAGGCTTAGCTATCAATTGCATTATGATCCAGACTGCATTATTGTTATATATCCATGTTCAAACAGGCAGGACACAATGCATTCCTAGAAACTTCTTCCAACAATTTAGTCATATTTTCTTATAAGAATAATGTTACAGTTGGGGAATTCAATCTTGACCAGCACCAAATAAATCACAGATATAACCAAAAATGTCATCAAAGCAAAAAGATGAAAAACAAATTTAACTTTTACAGTGAGAGCATGGCATAGTAGGAAGAGTATGGGCTTGGAATAAAAAGATCCGGTTTCAAATCCTGGATTGACAAGTTTCTGTGTAATCTTGGAAAAGTAATTTAAATGTTCTAAGTCTTATTTTCTTTACTTGTAAAATGACAATGATACTTACCCTATATCACATGGTTGTTGTGAAGAAAGCACTAGGTAAACATAAAGCACTATATATTTATATAAACTATTATCATAAACTGGGCATATGGATCCCAAAGTATTATCAAGTATACATGTGGCACATATAAGAACATAAGTTAACTGTATCATAAATTTGTCCTATGTTTATAAGGTGACTATAATAAATATTTAATTAATGCTAAACTTTACCTTCTTGTATTTTGGACAGGCTATTTGCAGATGATTTGAATAGAAAGGTCTCTAAAATACTCTCCATAAAAGTCTGAATCAATGATTTCCTATTTTTGTCCATAAACTTCTGGGTTTCTATTGGGGGAATTTAAAATCATTCAAAATGCAGCAGATTCTGAACACATGATTATTGTTGGTGATGTTCTACCACTCCTACTCTTTTCCTGTTGCTCTCCTCTTCCATTGATCACCTTAATTACTTAATTACATATAAAAATCAAAATAATCTACTTTATAAATTCAATGTAATGCTCTTCTCTATGACTGTATGCCTTATTAACTTCAAATATCATCTTTTTAAGATCAGAAATTGAGTTTCTTTAAAGTTCATGGATGCATGCACTTTTAAGTAGAAAACAAAGTATGTAACATTCAAATAACTTACTGAAAAACACTAGTAATACTACAGTTTAAGGACTAAGTAAGTGATGGTTTTAATTAATTAAATACACCAAATTGTGTCCTTATTTGATGTATTAACTGACTATTTTGCCTGACATTTTAGTCTTATAGGTCCACTGACAGCCTTAAGTATAACCTTTAATTGTTGTGGTTATTTATCCTTTATTCTTGAAGAAGGCAATGACAGCAGGAAAATGATGCCATGACTTGCAAGTGAATTGGATTTAAGTGGGGGAGGGCTGTGCAAGGTCATCAGGCTCACTTTGTCCTCCAGAGCCATCTAGGTCCAGTGCAAGATATAGATCAGGATGACTGGAGTTGGCCCCAATAACCTTTAATTATATATCTATTAAGTTATAAATCTAATTTTCTTTAAAAATATTGATTCCAGGTTAACAGGTATTTCATATGATGAACTAGTAGATACTGTAATTGTATTCTTCTGACATAATAGTTATGTAACTAAACAAAACATTCTCCATTAAAGCAAAATATTCAGCTATTGCCCTTCTTACTATATAGAGGAAATTAGCTACATTGTTTAGTTGGTTATATTTTTCTTTTAGTGTCAGAAAAAAATATCATTGGACTATGGAGACAAAGGTGATGACATTTCCAAATATTTGAGGAAAACACAAACTGTTGGGAATTGGCAAAGGATCTGGACTCAACTTAGTGTCCTTGGGGAACTGCACCATTCTTGACTTCACACTATCCCCACAGAAATAGCTTAAATCAGAGTTAAGCTTTATGTTAGGAGTCATAAAGTTGTTGTAATCCATATATTTATGCAGCACCAAGAACTAGGATTCAAAGCAGCATGGTAGCTTTTTTCTGTATGTCTTCATTTAACATATTACTATTTTAGAAAAAAAAAACTTAAATAAAATTGAGCATTCTATGATGACTCATAGCACCTTTAATGTTTGAACAACTGCTTGGGCCCATTTGCAAGCATCTGAAAATGCCACAAATCTACACTTAAGAGCTAGAATCAGAAATCTATTTTATCACAAGTACCATGTTTTCTGGTTTGCAGCATCATTAAAGCTGACAATTTGCTCTGCAGGTAGTGAAGGCTACAGTGGCATGTTATGATGCTCTGACTCCAGAAATATGAAGCTTGCACGACAAAACCTTTTTTTAATGTGTCTCTGCTGTCAGACAGATGCACTTTATAAAATTAGCAAGTGTTTTTTTCCTTCTTCTTGGAAAGGTTTACGTGTTAGCATTTTCCATCATCACTGTAGGACTCTTACTTTGCTTTCTTCAGAAAAGAAAACCATTCTGAGCAAGACATGAAGAATAGTTAATGAAAACTCACTTAAACTCTACCAGAAATCATGATCTGGGAATGCATAAGCTATTAAAAGAGCACAAACAGAGGATGACAAGATATAAGGCTACAGGTACCAACCTTGTAATTTATCTCTGAAGCAGAATTCCTTTAAATGTTCATCAGGACAATATGTCGCTTTTCTGTTTGTTTCTCAAAGATGTCTAGTCCTTAGGTAATAGTCACTTTGTGGATATAAATATACACAATTCATTATTTTTAATATGAGCCTTGTTCACCAGTGGATCTATACAAAGTCCTGGCCATACTTTTGGTTTCCCTACAATTCGTGATTTGCCTAACTCAATAGCTGACTGGCATTTTTTTTCTTCCCTGAATAATCTCTATATCCTCTACGATGGTATGCTGAAGAACTGGGCAAGACCAAAAAGAATGTTTTTTGCAGTTTAAGACAAAAGGTTATGGGAATTCTTTTTTTTTTTTGATGTGGAATTGCAGCTGAGTTCTGATAAGAAGGAAAAAATTGCCAAATATATTTGTTGGCTCTGAGACTCAAGCTCTTCTTAAAATTTCCTCAATATTTTAAAGTAGAGAGTTAACAGGAAGAAATCTTTAAAAAAAAAAACAACTTCAAACTGTGATTAACCACAAAATAAAGGAAAGGATTCATGGAAAGAGAACCAACTTGCATCATATTCTTCTGCTATTTTGGGAGAAAGTAGGATAATTTGGATATACTGACACCAGGCTTTGGTAGGAAAATAAAAAGTCATTTGGTATCTATAGCTTTTCTATGTGCATCAATGAACCCTGAATTTAGTTTCCAACTTGAAAGTCTTCCCTAGGGATGCAGTCTTTTTTTTTCTGGATTAGTACAAAACCACAATTCTGGGAGTGTACATCACTCCCAGATCATCCCAATACATCAACACTGAACTGCATTTTGAGACTGGGAATGTGTGTTTCTGTGAAAACTTGAAGCCAAGTAGAAGTCATGCAGTAATAAAGTTCATCAAATCTCCTGGTCATTTTGCTAACAGTGCCCCCATAAGAAAAGACAATAAACTATTCATCCCTTTCAAAGGGACCAAGGAATCTACTCAGTTTGCAACTAAGTATAAGACCTCAGGTGGTTCTGGGGCATTATAGAAGAGATTTTTCTACCAAAGAAATCAAAGTACAATTAGTTTCAAATGTTAAAGGCTATAAATTGTTTTTGGCATATAGTAGGTGCTTAGTAAATTCTTAATGCCTGACTCACTGACTGAATTAGTATGAAAATGATCAACCTACTTCTAAATGTTCCATACAACAATGTAATTTGAGAACTAGTCTCTTCGATATTCTTGTGTTGCATGGCAGGCTCTGAGATGAAAAACTTAGAATATGAGGGCACAGCCAACATATACATGTGTGGTGGTGGTGGTGATGGGGGGACAGCTTATGTCACAAAGGATCTGGTAGGCAATTAAACAAAGGAAAATGTGGGTTAGCAATTAGGAAGAGTCTACACAATGTTATCTGTTAGACCAGAAAAAGTTCTCCTAGGGGAAGCAGTCAAAGCCTTATTGCCAGTCATTTCAAGTCAACTAGACAAAACAATCTTAAAGGGAACATTCCGTCCAGAGCTGGGGGGTTGGATTAGATAACCTAATAGATCTTCCTATATTTATATTTTCATGATTTTAGAAATCTAGGAGGCTTGCCAGAAGGTTGATGGCTCAGCAGAGAGGCTTTAATTTTACTTTTTATGTCTTATCTAATAGGTGAATGGCAGTAATCTTGAAAGCTTGGACTAGCTTTCTCTCCAGGGTTGAAATTTCTGGCAGTAAAGTCAATACAGCTCTAACATAAACCTCAATGAAACCAATAATTACATAGTGCTCCCTATGTAAGATTTCTAGTAGACATCTAAGACTCATTTAGCTGGTGCCAATATAGAATTATTGAAATTTAAATCAAACATGTTTACTGAAAAAAATGCATTAAGATAGTTTTGAGACCTCTTATAATGATTAAGGCCTATTGTTATTAGAGTATAAAAGGAATAAGAAATGTACTGAAGAACCTGATAAAACTCTGAATGCTAAAGTTAGAGAAACCCCGGTTACTGGGAGAGGAAGGAATAGATCTTTATTTGAATGAATACACTGAAATGGGAATGGTTTACTTTTGTTTCTCACATGAAATCAGTTTTCTGTATGTGACTAAGAGCTGATATAACATAGGAACTAAGGGACAAATAACTTGGTACAGGAAAGAAAATGGAAGCCCCAAGTTATTTGAAATCTAGCACCACAGTTTCATCTTTTTGATACAAATGCATGCTTATTAATGCCTAATGCAAAGGTCACAAAAAATCAAGCAATGTCATGCTGAAATTCCCATTTACATTTAAGAAAATGTTACACAATAATTAATAACACTTAAATACGAATGTCTATCCAGAGGGTTGTTTTTTTTTTATGATTTGTAGCCTACAGAAACTTTTATGGTTACTACTTTGTTGAGCATAACTAAATACTTTCATTTGTGTCTCAGAAGCAATAAACTTTTCCTATAAGTGATTAGTGATTGTGTACAGAAAGGATTCTGCTGATCCAACTTGTCGTTTCTATTATTCACTATAGCCAACTGGTCTTACCTTTATGAAGCTGAAGAAATTCAATATAGCTATTAACAAAGAAAGAATAGGAAAACTTCATTTTTCTTTTTACTCTACTTCATAAATGCATAGGGAAAAGAACAATGGGTTCTGGCTCATCTGCTCTGAATTCAAACAAGCAATTTGCAGGATTGGACAGCCTTGGCTCTACAAACCCTAAAGCAGGGGTAGGGAACCTGCAGAAGGCCACATATGGCCTTAAAGTTGCAGGTTTCCCACCCCAGCCCTATCATCTTTTCAACACCAAACACACTTAATATTAGGAATTTTGGATAAAAGAAACTCAACCATTTTAAATGTTATATTTCATATTTCTGCAATTTCATTCCATTAACCTGCATCTGACAAAGGAAAATCTTAAAAGACTTCTAAGTTTTCCATCTGAAGCAGTTATAAGGCTAAAAATCATTCCTTTTGACCACAAATTATAAAACTTACTTTTTTTATATCTAGGGATTATAAAATAATTTTACTTTCTTTGCAAGTCCATGTCTTTATTTTCATTAGTTATTATTGGTCATTAGAAGTGGAATTAGAATGGACAAATACTTGAACACAAGAACCAGATTAATAAATTGGGTTTTAAATGGCTTCTTTTGCAGCTCATTTGCTATGTCTAGTACTGATTCAGAGAGTAAATAAATGTTTTGGGGATAGTAAATAAATATTTGTCAGGAATGATAATGAAAAAAATCAGTAAGCAAACACAGCAATCCAGTGAACTGATTTAAAAACTGAATTATGCAAATATTTAAAATATGTCTTTACATCTATCTATGTATTCATTATCTAACTCTCTATTTATCTATGTATCATCTCTATTTGCTAGTTCTTTAGAAAATATATGTCCATCCCAAAGGGTTTTTAACAAATATGTTTAGTTTCTAATTCAGATCCCAACTTTCTTCCATGGAACTATAAGCTAAAACAAATCAGACTGCTGAATTCAAGCTCCCCTCTGATCAATCAATTATGTCACGTATTAGACATGAAGATGTACTAATAGATATTTAGTAGCTACCAATTATATTTTAAAAAATAAAGTCATGTGTTTGATTTCAAATGTATTATATCCAAAATATCATTCTTTGAGGTATAAATCTAAATATAATGAAACTAGACCATTTGAATAAAAATGACAAAGAAAAAAGAGGACTATATTTCTCAAGAGTAGAAGATGCAGAGGGGTGGAGCCAACATGGCAGAGTAAAAGCAGTGACTTGCTTGAGCTCTCTCACAAACCCCTCCAAATACCTGTAAAAAATGGCTCTAAACTAATTCTAAAGCAACAGAACCAACAAAAAGACAGAGTGAAACAATCTTCCAGCCCAAGACAACTTGAATCGTTGATTAGAAAGGTATCACCAGGCTGGGAGAGGAACACAGTTCAGCATGGGTGTGCGGCAAAACAGGCCTCAGCAAACCTGGAGCAGGCCTCAGGGAACTGAATCACAGGCAGCTGTGGGGTTTTCCAGACTTCTCAACCCACAAACATTAAAGACAACTTAGGAGGTCATTAGGAAAAGTCTGTGACTGCAGTGAGAGAGAACGTTGGTCCCAGCCCCAAGCCTGGTACAGCCCTGGGGCGGTGGCTACTTCCTGAGCTCAGCCCACAGAATGAGGGGAATTGTAGTGGCTGGTCAGAGGGGGATTGCAGGGATCTCTCTGCTGGTGCTGAGGCAGAATTCTCTTGCTTTGCCCATGCCTGGATCTGGGTCACAATTGTGGGTGGTGAACCTGGGGCAAGGAGGAGCACTGGTGTGGTGGAGCTTGTGGTGGTGGTGGAGAGGGAATCCTCCTCACAGTTCCAAGGCAGAAAATAGTGCTTGTGGTCACCCACAGACCAGAGCACAAGCCAGGAAAGGAGTAAACACCTCACCCTTATCACACCACCTTGGAAGAGCTGAAAACTTACAGGTTGCTAGAAGTATCTCTGAAAACAGCTGCGCAAAACCCCCCAAAGCTTGGGACAGTACATTCTCCACACTGGAAGCAGACCCCTACCTTAACAAAGAGTTTAAAACTCAAGTGCTTGGCTGGGATCATGAGCAAACTGTGCAAAAAAAAAAAAAAGCCAGACCACAGAATCCTTCTTTGGTGACAAAGAAGATCAAAACATACAACCAGAAGACAACAAAGTCAAAGATCCTACATCCAAAACCTCCAAGAAAAATATGAATTTGTCCCAGGCCATCGATGAGCTCAAAAAAGATTTTGAGAAGAAAGTAAGAGAAGCACAGGGAAAAACTAGGAAGAGAAATGAATGATGTAAGAAAATCATGAAAAATTAGTCAACAGTGTGCTAAACGAAACCTAAAAAAATACTGAAGAAAATAACATCTTAAAAATTGGCCTAACCAAAATGGCAAAAGAGGTCCAAAAAGCCTTAAAAAGCAAAATTGTCCAAATGGAAAAGGAAGTCCAAAAGCTCATTGAAGAAAATACTTCTGTAAAATTACAATAGAGCAATTGGAAGCTAGTGACTTTATGAGAAATCAAGACATAGTAAAACAAAACCAAAAGAATGAAAAAAATAGAAGACAATGTGAAACATCTCATTGGAAAAACAACTGACCTGGAAAATGGATCCAGGAGAGATAATTTAAATATTATTGGACTATATGAAAGCCATGATCAAAAAAGGAACCTATACATCATTTTTCAAGAAATCATCAAGGAAAACTGCACTGATATTCTAGAACCAGAGGGTAAAATAGAAATGGAAAGAATCCACCAATCACCTCCTGAAAGAGATCCCCAAAGGAAAACTCCTAGGAATATTGTAGCCAAATTCCAGAGTTCCCAGGTCAAGGAGGAAATACTGCAAGCAGACAGAAAGAAATAATTCAAGTATTGTGGAAACACAGTCAGGATAACACAAGATTTAGCAGCTTCTACATTAAGGGACTGCAGGGCATGGAATATAATATTCTGGAGGGCAAAGGAGATAGGGTTACAGCCAAGAATCATTTACCCAGCAAAACTGAGTATAATCCTTCAGAGGAAAAAATGAACATTCTGTGAAATAGAGAACTTTCAGGCATTCTTGACGAAAAGACCAGAACTGAATAGAAAATTTGACTTTCAAATATAAGACTCAAGAGAAATATGAAGAGATAAATAGGAAAGAGAAATCATAAGGGACTTATTAAGGTTAAACTGTTTACATTTATGCATGGAAAGATGATTATTTGTAACTCATGAGACCTTTGTCAGTATTAGTGTAGTTGGAGGGAAAAAAATATATGTATGTATGTATGTATGTATGTATACAGATAGATAGATAGATAGGTAGATAGATAGATAGACAGATAGATAGATAGATAGAGGGCACAGGATAAGTTGAAAGTGAAGGGATGATATCTGGGGAATAAAATTAAGGGGTGAGAGAGGACTGTACTGGGAGATTATACTGGGAGAAGGAGAAAGGGAGAGGTAGAATGGGGTAAATTATCTCACATAAAACCAACAAGAAAAGGCTTTTACAGTGGGGGGGAAGTGGGGGAAGGTGAGAGGGAACGAGTGAATCTTATTCTCATCGGATTTGGCTTAAGGAGGAAATAACATTCACACTCAATTGGGTATGGAAATCTGTCTTACCCTACAGGAAAATAGGGGGGTAAGGGGACAAGAGAGCAGAGGGATGATAGAGGGGAGGGCAGATTGGGGGAGGGGGTAATGAGAAGCAAACACTTCTAAGGAGGGACAGGGTCAAGAGAGAGAATAGAATAACTGGGGGGTCGGGATAGAATTAAGAGAAATATACTTAGTTTTCACAACATGACTACTATGGAAGTGTTTTGCATGACTACACATGTATAACCTGTACTGAGTTGCTTGCCTTCTCGATGGGAGGGAGGAAGGGAGAAAATTTGGAACCCAAAGTTGTTAAAACAAATGTTAAAAATTGTTTTCACATGCAACTGGGAAATAAGATATAGAGGCAATGGGGTATAGAAGTCTATCCTGCCCTACAGGAAATTTGAAGGGGAAGGGGATGGGAAGGGGATGGGGAGGGGTGGAGATAGAAGGGAGAGCAGATTAGGGGAAGGAGTATACAGAATGCACGTCATCCTGGGGTGGAGGGAGGGATGAGACGAGGATAAAATTTGGAACTCAAAATCTTATGGAAATGAATATGAAAACTAAAAACAAATAAATTAATAAAAAAAGAGTAGAAGATGCAACACTGATAAAAGAACAAAAACAAAATAACTGCTTTAAAATAAAGTCTAAAAAGACTGACAAACCAATAACTAAACTGATAAGGAAAAGGAAAATTAAATCACCAAAATAAAACAATGAATAGAGTGAATTCATAAAAAACAAGATATAACAAGAGTTATCAGACTAGGGGATTCTCAGACTGAAAATCATTTGGGCCTAAGAGTCCAAGTCCAAAATGAGGAAGCATTGTATCCACAGCCAAGACAAAGTAAACTACAAAGTAGCCAATTCTAGGAAAACACAAGCTGTCTGAAACCACAAATGTGCTTATTCAAAAAGTACATAACTACAGAATTCTGACAAATGGGGAAAACTCACTCATAGAAGTGCTATATTTATTTTAAAACATAATAATAAGGGATTTTTATATCACTGAAGTATTAAAAATGCATGCCTTATCAAAAATTCACAATGCAACAAAAAGCCAGATCAAATTTCAAACACAAATAATTCAATCAGAATAGAAAAAGAATCTTTCCTTCAATATAGGGCCCAAAAAGAACCAAATGTTACTTCACAAAAAAAAATAAAAATGTGTATATCTATATATACATACATATATGTGTGTGTATACATACATATATAAACTAAACACACACATATCATCAAGGTGATATACTACACTAGAATCTCAACATGATTAATCACCTGCCCCATCCATCACAGACAACATTTTCATTGCAAATGCACCAACCAAATATCTTTAGTGGTTTTTGTTTTTGTTGTTGTTTCAATAATGGAGCAGGATACCATTTTAACTATCTGTATAAGTTCTTCTTTCTTTCCTTTCTTCCTTTGTTCCTTTCTCTTTCCTTCCTTAAACTTGAAGTCACTGGTCTCTTTCAACAAATCTCCCAGGAATTCTGTTACATTCTCAGACAGGAAGAGACTGGATCTAGAATTAGATGTTAAATTGAAGTCCTAAAGAGTGGTCTTAACCATATCACTCTCCTGCTCAAGAAACTTCAGTGCTTCCCTATTACCAGTAAAATAAAATATGAATTCCCCTGTTCAGTATATAAAGCCATTCACAATATGACTCTAACTCTCTATCCAGGCCATTTATACACACAGGCAATTAATGCTGCAGATAAACTGGCCTACCTTATGCATGTCATTTAATTTCCCACTTCAATACCTTTGCACAGGCTGTATCTACCATTCCAGGAATGCTCTACCTTTTCACCTCCATGTCTTAGAGACCCTAGATCCATTCAGGTTTCTGTTCAAATGTTGCTTTATTCAAAAGGCCTTTCTTGATGTCCTCAGATATTAGCACTTTCCACTTCTACAATGGAAAGTAGGGTGTCTTCAGGGAAGACTAGTTCCTTAGGAGTGAGAGCTGCCAAGCCTTTTCAGGGCTCCTTTCCACCGCTGGTGTCTACTTGATCCACCTAACTCTCACCTGTGGCTCCAAGAAGCTATAGCATGTGCAGTGGCCACATCATGGTAAACCATTTTGGCAGATGGGCTAAGCCAGATTGAGGGTAACCAACTGTTTCAAACCCATAGGTGAGTTAGGAGGTTGTCTACCCCAAGCATATGAAGACTTCCCCTGGTAAAACGGGTGGAAGAGAATAATTTGTTCCAATGGCCATGAAGGCAGCTGAAGCAGGCACAGTGGAGTGCTTACAGCTTGGTTAGACATTGAAGATATCAAGGTCATCCACTGCCTCTTGAGCCATACCAAGTCATCTTGACCCACTGGACTGAGATGACTCTGGAAGACAGAATAAAGCCGACAACTTTGTGCCATTCTGTCTCACTTAAATTCAATTTACACACGAATCAAAAGACATCACTCATACTATTTTTATCATTTTTACCTATCTCAAAGTCCTGTGGCAACAAGCAAGTGATGAAGCAGCAGGTACAGATATACTGAGAGCTGTAGTCACAACCCTGCATGCAGATGGCCCAGGCCATAGGGTTATTTTCTCACTAGAAGCAGCAGTAGGATTCGGCAGCCCCCTGAGTGTCTGAACAGTCTGAACACTGCTCACTGCTTCTGGTGTGAGGAAGGGGCTAGAAAAAGTGCCCTAAAAATTGTCTGCTTACCCAAACCTAGGCTGATTACAACAACAGGTGGGGATCCCACCCTTCAGTTAAAACAAACAAAAAATATATAGAAAAACATCTGCAAAGATTATTCCATTCACCATAGGTACATGGAATTTGTGCATATTTATAGACAACACAAAATCCAATAGACCTGAAGGAGGAACAGCTCTTGTTAAGAGAGAGGTATCACACATAAATAGCAGCCCTGAGTGAAACAAGGCAAATGAAGTCCAGCTTAATGAAGGTGGAGTAGGACACATGTCTTTCTGGAGTGGCCACAGTGAAGGGGAGTGCCATAAAGCTGGAGAAGATTTTGCAATCCAAACTAATCTAGTCAACAAGCTTGTATGCCTCCCAAAAGGGGTGAATGACAGGCTCATGACAATGTGATTGCCACTTGCAGGAAAATGTCACATCACCATCATCAGTGATTATACTCCCACCACGACGAACCTTGATGAGGTCAAAGAAAAATTTTATGAAGACCTGGAGACTCTTATTATTCATGTGCCAAAAGGACAAGATTATAATTCTTGGTAACATTAATGCTAGAGTAGGCTCAGACTACCAGATATGGCAGAGAGACCTTGGGAGGAATGGAGTTGGAAACAACAATATCAATGGTCACTCACTACTGAAGACTTGTGCATTTCATGACCTTCTCATCATCAACACTGTTTTCCATTTACTAAATGTAATAAAACTTCAGAGATATACCCTCACAGCAAACACTGGTATTTGAGAGACTATGTTATTGTAGGGAAAAGGGACAGACAGAATGTGAAAGTGACAAAGCTAATGAATGGTGCAGAGTGCTGGACCAATCATAGACTTATCCTCTCTAAGTTACATATTTGCATTCATCTAAAGTGGCAGCCCCAAGACAAAATGTCTACCAGAAAAATTAATGTCAACAGATTAGAGTGCTTCTCTGGGAACAGTTTGTTACTAACTTGGAGGAAGAGTTGAGCCAACACACAGTTGGCAACAGTGGAGCATAAAAGGAGTGGGCAGCTTTCATTGATTTGGTGTACAGCACTGCAATTGCTCATCCAGATGAGAACACTCTCAAACATCAACACTGGTTTGATGAAAATGATGGCAGAATTCAGAAACTACTAAATGAAAAACAGGAACTCTACAGGGTTTACCAGCAGGGTAGATCATCCATCTCTAAGAAAGTAGCATTTATTTCCATAAAAAGTAAAATATAAGTGAAGCTTAGAGAGATGTTGGATTCTCGGTTCAGTAAGAAAACAGATGAAATTCAGTTTTATGCTGATAGTAACAATCCAAAGTGCTTTTTTTGATGCCCTGAAGACTATTTATGCACCAAAGACATATAGTACATTTCAAACACTCAGTGCTGATGGAGACACATTGATTAGTGATAAGAACATGATCCTGGAACGATGGGTTGAACACTTCCATAGTGTTCTCAACAGACCATCATCAATCAATGCTGAAGCCATTAACTATTTACCTCAGGTTAAAGACAATTCCTCCCTAGCTGAAGTTCCAACTGAAGAAGAGGTTTTGAATCCCATTAGGCTCCTTTTGTATGGCAAAGCATCTAGTGCTGATTCTATTCCTGCAGAGATTTACAAGGTGGAGGGGGTCCATTGCTCATACAAAAGCTGACTGAAATTTTCCAGATTATCTGGCAAGACAAGGTTATACCCCAGGAGTTCTAGGATGCCTCCATTGCCCATCTCTATAAAGGCAAAGGAAATAGATTGCCATGTGACAATCACAGAGGGGGGGCGGTTTCTCAGTCATTGCTGGCAAGATTCTTGCCACAGTCTTCCTTAATAGGTTGATCCTTCACCTTGAAGATAGTCATCTACCTGAGAGCCAGTGTGGCTTCAGAAAGGGCTAAGGAACAGTCAATATGGTGTTTGCTGGCTGAAAACTCCAGGAGAAATGCCAAGAGCAGAACAGAGGTTTGTGCACATTTGTAGATCTGACCAACACCTTTGATACTGTCAGTTGTGAGATATTATAGAAAATTGTCACAAAATTTGGATGCCCAGAGAATTTCATCAGCCTTGTACATCAATTTCATGAAGGCATGCTTGCCTGGGTTCTGTTAATGGATAATGCTCTAGTGCTTTCTCAGTCACCAACGGAGTGAAACAAGGCTGTGGGCTTGCTTCCATGCTTTTCAGTATGATGTTTTCCGCCATGTTGTCAAATGCCATCAATGAGGACAAACACAGCACAAGGTCAGATACTACACTGATGACAAATTTTTCAACTTGAAAAGGCTATAAGCCATGACCAAAGTAGAGGGAGTGTCAGTGCATGATTTTTTGTTTGCAGATGAAGTGCACTCAATGAAGCCTCCACAGCTGAGGTACAACAAAGTATGGATCGATTCTACTGTTTGGGCTAAGTTTGGTTTAACAATTAACACCAAGAAAACACAGGTGCTAATCAGTCAGTACCACACAACCATAGATGGAACCATCAGTCACAGCAAATGGAGAAGTTTTCAATACTGTAGATACATTCACTTACCTTGCCATTATACTTTCCAGGGATGTACACATTGATAATAGGGTTGACCATGTCATGTATTGCCAGGGCTAGCTCAGTGTTTGGGAGGCTCCAAAGGAAAGTATAGGAGAGAAGAGGTATTAGACTGACTACCAAACTGAAGGTCTACAGAGCTGTTGTGCTAATCTCATTGTTGTATGCCTGTGTAACCTGGAGAGTATACCAGTGCCATGCCAGGAAACTGAATGGCTTCCATTTGAATTGTCTTAGGAAGATTCTGAAGATCACTTGGCAGGATAAGATACCAGAAACTGAGGTTCTTTCTTGAACTAAACTGCCAAGCATTCAAACTCTACTGCAGAGAACATAACTCTGATGGTCTGGCCATGTTGTTCGAATGCCAAATATACAGTTGCCTAAAAGACTATTTTATGGAGAACTCACACAGGGCAAGCACTCACATGGTAGTCAGAAAAAACAATGCAAGGATATTCTCCAGGTCTTTCTTAAGAACTTTGGAAATGATTTCAGGACATGGGAGACACTGGCACAAGACAGCCCAGCAGGTGTGCCTTCATCTGAGAAGGTACTATGCTCTATAAGCAAATCAGAATTGAAGTAGCTCAAAAGAAACATGAGAAGTGAAAATTTAGAGAATCAACCCTAAAGATTCACATGGACTATTTATTCCTGACCTGTGGGAGAGCATTCCAAGCTAGTATTGGTCTGATCAGCCACAGTTGAATACACTCTAACTTGATTGTAACATAGTGATGTCATTTTGGTCCTCTTTGAAAAAGAAGGATAACAACCAACTTCCCACTAGTACCTGAAGAAATCATGAAACATACTCACAACACAACCCACAAAAGGATTTATGTTTGTCATGATATCAGTGTTCACAAGTAATCTAATACAAATCCTTTTATGGGGTGGTATTTACATTCTTCCTTCCTCTGTGAGTCCTCTCCCACCCCTGTCTCTCTCCCCCCCACTCCCTGTCTGTTTCCATCTTCCCCCATCCCCCACATATATAAATATATATGCATGAATATATGTGTGTATATGCACATATATATATACACAAATAAAATACATACAAATGTACACACAGATATGGATATAGCATAGTCTCCCCTTTATCTGCAGATTTGTTTCTTTTTTAACCTCATTAACCTCAATTTCCAGGGGAATGAGGGAGACAGGAAGGAGGCCACATCTGAGTACAGAGAGTGGGGCCTACGAACAGATATACAGTACCAAAGTGCAGACTGACTGAAGATAGAAAGGTGGTGGCCAGATATGTGGGGTAGAATAGGTGGAGCAGGTCAAAGATCTCCTGTCTTGGTACCCTAGGTCTCAAGCAATGGTCTCTCCTGGCTTCAGTTCTTCTACTTGCACTTGTAGGGTTTTGTTTTTTTGGAGGAATTTTTTTTTTTTTTGGTGATGGTGATGGAGTCAAAGGCCTCAAGAGCAGAGCAGTGGACAAGGGTGGAAAGAGAAAGATCATAGTACTGTATGGAAAAGTCAACATAAGTATTGTTTTGGAATGCAGATTTATTTTGGAATTCTTTACACAAAATTAAATTTTCATAAAGAAAATGCACATAAAGCAAGTAATCAGTATGGGGTTCAGTACTCTCTGAGATTTCTGGTATCCACAAGGGTACGGGTGTCCTAGAATACATCCTCCACAGATAAAAGTAGACTACTATGGGTAGATGTCACTGATATTCCAAATCCATCACTCAGTATAAATAAATATCATTTCACATGCCACTTGCCAATGATGGAAAAATTTGAACAATAAAGATTTTACCACACAACATAATACATTCTACATTCCACTTCTCTATACTGAATTTTGTTTTTGTCCAAAATATTATTCTACTATATTAGTATATTTCCCTTGAGTTAGGCTTTATATGAAATTTATAAAATATAAAGTTCTTGTCTGCATTTACACATTGATATTCATTATTAAACACTTTTGACTATATATATACATACATATGTATATATGTGTGTGTATATATATATTATATATGTATGTATAATTCACACCTGCTACAAACCAGTATGATCTTAAAGCACTTTGCCACTGTGATATTTTCCCCAAATAAGTTGTTTGGTAACTTTTGTTAGGACCTAGTGAAAAACATCTAAGTCAAAGAGCTTTGAACAAAACAGAACTGAACAATAATCTTTTGCTTTAACCTTTTTTTTTAGCCTTTTAGGTCACTAACTAATTACCTCTATTTGGTTATCTGAATATATAAATAAAATATACCAAACACAATAAGCTTATATTACAGATCAAAGGAATCTAAAATAAAATTTCCTACTCTTCTATTTTACCTTTTCATTTTAACTATGAACTTGAGAAGTTAACTAGAATAACATTTTGGATGATCTTGACACGGAGTAAGTTTTCTTTACTTATTGCTTGTATAGTGAACATTCTTTTTAGAATACTTTAAGTATTCCATGATATGTTCTTATTAATTTTTTTTTGATTAAGAAAACAATTTGACTATAGCAACTGGTCTCTGATAAATATTGAGAAAAAAAATTATTTGGTTGCATAACTCCTACAAGCACATAACTACAAAGATAATTTTATAACCGGTTTTGATCATTTACCACTTAGTTAAAACTTCCATGAGTTTTGAGATAGTATAAAGTCAGAGGCTTTAAATTTGAGATTTTGAGGAAAGGGGACACATTTGAAATATGTCAAAAAGTGAAATCAATAGTACTTGACAACAGATTATATATGGGGAGGGGGTGAGAGACAGTGAAGAGTCCAAGATGACATGAAATTTTCCAAGAGTGGGAGGATGGTAGTGTCCTTGATAGGCAGGGGAATAGAAATACAGGAGAATTTAGGGGGAAAGACACTGAGTTCAGTTTTGGACATGTTGAGTTTAAGATGTTTACTGACTTCCAGTTCAAGAGGTCTGAAAGGCAGCTGGAGATTTGAGAATGACTAGAGGTCATTAAAGAGGGTAGGGCAGAGGGTGGATCTGAGAATCATCAGTAGAGAGACGATAAATTAAATCCACTGAAACTAATAAGACCACCAAGTAGTAGTACAGAAGGAGAAGATATGAGGGCACAGGATAGAGCCCTGTGGAACACCTACAGTTAGAGGGCACAACCTGGATGAGGGTTCCAGCAAATGAGACTAAGAATGAGTAGTTTAATAGACAAGAGAAGAATCAGGAGAGAATGGTATTCTAAAACCCTAGAGAGAAGAGAATATTGGGGAGAGGTGACAAAGGTATCAACAGTGTCAAAGGCTGCAGAAAGGTCAAGAAGAATGAAGACTCAGACTATGCCACTGGATTTAGCAATTAACAAATAATTAATTACTGAAGAGCAAACAGTTTCAGTAGAACAATAAGGTCAGAAGACAGATTGTAGGGGTAAAAGATGAGAGTAAAGAGAGAGAAAGTGAAGACACCTATTGTAGAGTTTTCTCAAAGACTTTAGTCACAAAGGACAGAAGAGTTATAGGATGATAATTGGCAAGGATCAAAAGAAGGCTTTTTGAGGATGAAGGAGACATGGGAATGTTTTGGGGAAGTAAGGAAATGGACAGTAGACAGGGAGAGGTTAAAGATAAGTGACAGAATGGGAATGAAAGAAGGGACAATCTGTTGGAGAAGGGTGGAATGAGATCACTTCTGCATGTAGAGGGATTTGCCTTGATTGAGTAGGGCTACATTTTTGATTGAAAAAAAATTGAGGTACTGTTTTTGTCTGAGAGAGTGGTGGGCAGGGAGCCATGGGAGATTTGAGGGATGAAAAGGTTTAGAAGATCTGCTATGGAGATTGTAATATGAGTTGTTAAGGGAGGTGTTGATGGATTTTCTAGCAACTATGAGGACAAAATTGAGGTTGTGTAACATCAACTTGGAGTGGATCTATTCAGGACAGTGGCATGATTTCTGCAACTTTGGCTCAGCAACATATGTGTAGGAGTGAAGATAGCAGACAGTAGGAATGACACATAGCTGATGTTTGCCAGGGCACAATGGACAACATGATAAGGGGCCAGAGACTCAAGAGAAGGGGTCAATATAGAGTTGAACTGTTTCACCAAGGGGTCAAGATGGGGGAAAGTGTAGCTAGTGCAGGATGGAAGCCTGGGAGAGAACTAAGGGATTGAGGTATTGAAGATCATGATATGAGGCAAAGAGTAAGGTTTTGTAAGGGAAGACAGAGGGAGAGGTACAAAGCCAATAGAGTATGGTCTACTGTATAATAGTATAAGGGGATTTTAGAATTCTTCAACATTTATGAGTGACGGCAAGATCAAGGGTATGACTATCTTTGTGTTTCACCATGGAGGGGTAGAGGAGTAAGTTATGGGAAGTTAGTAAGTTGAGGAACTGAGTGGTTAATGTGCTTGAAAGAGAGTCAATATATATGTTGAAGCTCCCTAGGATAAGAGCAGGAGTTGGAGAGGAGAGAAAAACTGTCAGCCAGGTATTAGACCCAGTGAAGAAGAAAATGGAGTGACTTGGAGATCTATAAATAAATTGCTAGGATTTTGATTGTGTGGTAGATATGGATTGTATGAACCTTAAAAGAAGAGGCATTAGTGAGTGATAAAGGTAAGGGAAGAATCTGAATGTGGCAATGTGGATCAAAAAGTATCCCAATTCCCCTGCCTTAACTAGTTAGCCAAGGGGAAAGAGTGCAGCCAGTATTGGAAAGGATGGCCAGAGAGGCAGTGTTATTTGGAGAAGCCAAGTGTAGGTGGCTGCTAAAAGATGGAAGGAATAGAAAAGAAAATGATTTAGGATGAAGGGAAGTTTGTTGCCTATGGAACAAGCATTCCACAAGACATAGTGGAAGGGATGAGAAGTATTTGTTTGGGACTTCGGGGTGGGAGGATTAAGGGGTATACTAATAAGAAATTAGGTGGTAAGGGATTGGGATGATGACCTACAGGGATTCAGAATCACTGGGATATGTAGGGTAGGACAAAGTTTAAGTATGTTAATCACTGAGTGGAAAGAGATACTGCTCTTCCCAGAGGAGGATGGAGATTATGCAGGAGACAAGTATAGCATGAGATGGAAGACACATGGCCAGACTGGAGGCCTCTTTTCATTTCACTTCTTTCCTGCAAAAGTTGGAGATTAGTCAGGAGACAACTCAGCAAAAGATGGAAGTCCAGCAGGAGATGGAAGACCCACAGTCAGAGGGAAGATCCTCTTTGTATAAGAAACTCTCTTCATCCTGGGAAGAGAGGAGTAGGAGATGGGAAATGAGGCTGAGGCTAAGCCTAGAAATCAGGGCTGGTGCAATAGGAGGTAGAAGTCTCACAAACAGTGGGAAATTTTGTTGGAGTAGTTAGAAGACAAGTCCACCAGCAGTCAGAGGAATGTTACATCTCTTCTCACTTGATGCTGGAGATCATCCAGGCATAGTAGAAGGTAGAAGTTTCCTGTGAAGGTAGAGATAGCCCCTTGCCACCTTCTCTCAAAGTAAAAGTGCTATGTGAGATGGAAATATGTTCAAATGGAAGGGTGTTCCACTGCTCTTGGATATGGTTTTAAAAGACTAGAATTCAAACCCCAGATCTATCACTTACTACCTATGTGTCTTGTGTACCTATGTGACACTTTAGTTTCTTCTTCTGTAAAATGAAGGACTTGGGCTAAATGATTTCTCAGGTTTTTAAACTCTAAATATATGATGATAATGAAATTGGAGCACTATGATTACTGTATTTAATGTGAATAATCTAACAAATTTCTAAAATCTCAAATCACTAAACTCAATATACTGTTATATTAGGAAAAATTGTATTTACGAACTCGGTCTTAGATTTTATCCTGAAATTAATTTTGATAGTGATTTTTCCACTTTAGTACTGAGAGAGTTGATTCATTTAGGACCCCTACTCTATTCTAATCAGTATCAATCAATTTGATATGATTCTTTAGGGGTAGTGATTATACGTTCTGCATATTTGGCCCTGGAGCTGTGAGCTGCAGATTCTAAGTTTGCTCGTTTAATCATAGAAAGTTGATTAGAGGCCCTCTACCCTTGTTTTCCTTTGTCATAGTGACCAAGACCAGTATGGCAGAGGTAACTCAACTACATGGAAGTCCCCAATTTTGTTTCTGTGTCTCTAGACCATTCCTTCTTGCCCAGCATGAGCAGGTGACCATCTTATGACCACTTAGTCAGTGGATATGCCCCATGCTTCACCCAATCTGTGACACCATTGCTAATATGTCATTTTTGGCCCTCAAGAGAAAGGTCTATCACCCCATAAGATTCTATATTTTGCCATGTCTCTTTTGCATATTTGGGAAAGAATACACAATTAATCCATACTTTGTGTAAGTCACATAGGAATATAGATTCTAATAGAAGGGCTCTGTAATAGGCCTCACTCTAATGCAATATTCATTACTTGTTTACCAGCTGTGAAGCTCACTTATGCAACCTTAAGAATGATAATGAAGATTATCTCCATCCTGTTTTGCTCAGATTCTAAGACCAAACCAAGTATGGGTGGTGACATGGTACCGAAAGCCAACAATTTGTTCTTGAAGCATATGTATAGCTCCTGCCTAACCTAAGAAGAAACCCATCCATCTTGTGACTACCTAGTCAGCAGAGATATTTTCTGCTTTACCCAATCTGTGACCCTGCTGATATATTGTTTTGTTAATTTTAACCTATGCATCATATGTCAATCAATGGAATTATTCTGTACCTGGTTCTTGAATGTTTAAATAGCTAACCCTGTAAAAATAAAGTCCTGGAAGGAAGGGGCATCTCAGATTGTGAGGAAGATCTGAGGTTCACTTCATTAGAAGGGACCGTGGACCCTTAATAAAGAGTTATTGGCTCAGAACTCTGCCTCAGTCTCTCTTATTGTAGGTTGAATAATTTGTATCCCCACAATACTCTCACAAACTATAAATGAATATACATATATATATGTATATACACACAATATATTATATAGACTGTTTTTCGTCATATTATGTTTCTTTGATTTTTGTCTAGTCAATAAAGGCATATGAAATAACTTTGTGAATGAATTAGATAATATTTTTTTCAGGAAGGCAATAATCAACGACTAATTAATATTTATATCAAATTCTACTACCTTTTATTTTATGCACTTAAAAAAACTGTGGCAATTCTTAGCCAGCTATGTGATGGGTGCTTCACTAATGTTTTCTCATTAAAATACTTTTAAAAATTTATTTAGTCAAAGTTTCCTTTTTAGCAACTGCACCCACTTAAGAAAGCTTTTCAGTCATCCAATATTTGACAAGGAACTGAGAAATTTGCTTAGATTTTCCTTCATGAGAAGTGCTCTCTAAACTATGAAAAGTAAAGGAAGCCAAGGCAGTGATATTAGCATATATGTTTGTGAGTCTGAATTGCTATAAGAAATAAAGAAAGTCGGGACAAAATTATCACGGTTGCCATGATTTCCCCCCTTAGGGCCTAAATTTAAGTATCTCTAAAAAGTTCATTCTCTGTAGAATTATGATCCTATACCTCTGTGGTATGAGCTTTGAACCATGTGTCCTAAAAGACTGCATCGATGGGGCCAAAGCCTGAGTAGATCTTAGCAAATTGAAAATGCTTTGAGTCCAGGACCTATGATGCATATGTATATGCACGTATACATCCATATACATCCATAACATCCATAATTTGGGGGAGGTTCATTCATTACTACAGCGTTAGCCATCAGGTGATAAATTTTTCTGCCATAGCAATTCATGAACATCAATTATTAATATGTAGAAAGGTTAAAACATAAATGAGTAGAGTATTTATCAATGGGGATGAAATCATGGATTTTAAAATAAATATATTTTAAGAAGTCAAAAAAGTATATATATTTATTAACAGATTCATTATATATAGAATAAAGAAAACAAAATACCTCTATTAGGGAAAAAAGCGGTAAAAGTCTTGGGAGAGTTTTATTCTTAAATGATCATTTATTTTGCATGATTTCAGAAGATAATTTTCAAGCTCAAAATGTTTACTTTTCAGTACCCATTGAAGAATAGTCATTATTGGAAAAGTCAGTTCATAGGCTCACAGTTAAAAGGATCATTAATATAGAGATAGAAGGGACCATAAAGGTCTTTAGATTGATGAAAGTATTTTAATCAAATATAATCACAGAAGAACTTGGCATTTTATAACTGAATTTTTCTGTTAAACCCTTCTAATAATAACCACTATCTTGGCCCAACAGCTAGAAAGGGATATTTCTCTCTGACAAACTGAAATGATTCATGTAGGTCATTAGGGTCCATTTGTATTAGTAGAATGATAACCTAACTACTCCCAGATGTAACAGACAGTACAAGTACTGTCACAGTAGTCTCAAAAAGTTAGCATAACACAATTCTTGGTCTTTAGTGTTTGTCCTGGAGGAACTCTAAATATTTTAGTGATTTCTAAGGTCTAATTTGTCTTCAAAAGATCCTATTAAGGCAAGAGAAGAACATTCATTATTACCTCTGCTTTACAGATGAACAAACTGCAGCAGCTAAGTTTTGAGCCACTTTTCTGATAGCCAGAATCGGTTATTATATTAAACAAAGAGAATCTGTAAATTATGTTTCCCTCTAAAATAGTAGGTTTATTGGTATAATCCTGTTGGCAAAATCTTACCCTATTATGGGACATACATAAAACAAAAAAAAAAAGTAACAAACCAAATATAATTTAATCTTAAAAAAAAAATCTTGGGGGGCAGCTAAGGGGTGAAGTAGATACAGCACCAGCCCTGGATTCAGGAGGACCTGAGTTCAAATGTGATCTCATACACATAACACTTACTAGCTGCATGATCCTGCGCAAGTCACTTAACTTAAAACTTAATCTTAGTTTGATGTAATGAAAAAGAGAAATAAAGGTTCAACTACTCTGATTTCAACATTATAAACAGGAAACATAAAACTTTCCTCAGCAAATAACAAAAAATATTTTAAAACATTTAGTAAAGACAAGCATATGGAGAAGCCGGAAAAATGAAGTAGAGGGAGGAAGAACAATGGGGAAATGGTAAGAGAGGAAAAAGAGGACAGATTATCTATCTAACTATCCATCTTTCTACCTATCTATATCTTTCTGGGGGGAGAGAGACAGGGAAATAGAATTCAGCAACCTACCTTGAAAGCGATGATGGGAAATTTGTATTAACTTTATGCTACTTTAATCTTTATACTATTTTAATCTATTTTAACTATTATTCTTTTCAATTTTGTTTTCCTTCACAAAATTTGGTCATTTGTTTACAAACCCATATGAACTACAGTTATAACAAAAGACAACAAAGAGCTGCATAACTTGAATGGGAAAGCTGCAAGGAGCAAGAAAAGTTGTGAGATCCCAAATCTAGAATATTAATGGTTAATGTATGTATTCTGAATTGGGAAGAGGAATTATTTTTCTTTTTTTTCCTCTTAATTAAATGTCACCTCTTACCTCATAGTTTTATACTAAGTGAGCTTTAGCAATCACTTAACTTCTCTAGGCCCTAGTCTGCTCACTGTTAAAATAAGATTTCACCCAGATGACCACTGAGGTGTATATCAAACTGAAATCTATAAAACTGGGGCTATATCCAGAACAGATATGAAATATTGCCCCTTCACATTTTTACCAACAAACAGAAAAAGTTTCCATATAAATGATAACTTAATCAATCAATAAACATTTATTAAGCACCTATCATTGTAGGATACTCATTTCTTCATTCTAAGTTTAACACTGTAGATAACCTAAACTATTAGTGACTAGTTTTTTTTCTTCATCAAATAATATTTGTTAAATCTTTTCTTACAACTAGAATTTATCGTGTATAAACCTAAAACACTGATATCACATGACATTTCACTGCTTCCAGGAAACTAACTTCTAGGAAGCTAACCTGACAGCTCGAAGTACTCAAGCTGCTTATCTTTGACATTAAATACATCATCAAAAGGGGGTGGGACTATTTAGTCACTGTTTTCTCACCAGCCTTAAATCAGAATATCAAGATAAATACTGAAACATTCAATCATTCAAGCCAATTCAAGTTAACAAGCATTTGTTGAGCATTTTCTGTGTGCCACACACTGTATTAAGTACTGGGGATGTAACGGCAAAAACAGCTCCTGCTCTCAATGTACTCATAATTTAATCAATGTTATATACTTTCCCCCTCTACTTCAAGTATACAGAAAGAGCACCTACTATGTGCCAAGCATTTTGTACAAATGATCACATTTGATCCTCACAACAACTCTATGAGGTAGGCATTATTACTATCCCCATTTTAGAGTTGAGGAAATTGAGGCAAAGAGGTTAAGTGAATTTCCCAAGGAAACACAGCTAGAAAGTATCTGAAGCTGGATTTGAACTCAGGACTTCCTGACTCCAGGAAGACCACGCTATCTAGCCACTAGCTACACAGTGCCACCTCAAAATGGAGTGTGTTGTCTCCTTTTGAGTACACCTGGAAGTTTTGCTTTTGCCTTTCTGCCCTCCCTTTAATTCCAATGGAGATGAAAAGATCTTGGAGGGTTGCAAAGAACCGGCAGGGTTTCTTTGATGAAACCTCTCCTCCATAAATGAGTTTAAGGACACAGTATCTCTTTAGGAATAAATTAAATAGAGATTTGGGAGAAGGTAGCTCTTCCTAGCAGAAGGAAATAAATTCAGGGACAGATTAAATGGCTGTCAGCTCTGTGTAACTGGCTGGTTATTCTGCGTTTACTCTGGAGATAAAAACTCCTTGTGGAGGTGGGGAAAATGCCCACAGCTAAAACTTTAGGAAATGACAAATCTCCCTTTCCTCATAAAGAGAAGAGCTACTGAGGAATTTTCCTGGGTGATACTAGCTGTATGAATGGCATTTTACCGTAAGACAGCTGAAACTTACCGATACCTCTGGGGTCCTAAGATAGCAAAGCCCACTCTTCCTCTTAGAGAGGTGTCCTCAGATGAAAGGAAGGGGAAGAAATTCTATAACCGTGTACCCTCAGAAGAGAACTATTTAAGATCTATTATAAGCTCCTCAGAGTACTGTCCAGCAACAACCCTGAAACTAATGGAGTAATACCCAACAGAGACTACCATCCAGGAAGCAAGCGAGAGCAATATGAAAACTTTGGTGGCTTTGTTCCTCTCCATATACATGCCTCAATATACATTTTGCCTATCAAATTCTCCATCCATGTGCCTATGCCACAAAAATTTCCTATATGTGTTTCTCTTCCTATCTATGGCCAGATATTTCCAATCTTTCCACTGATGGTATATTTGTGAGAAAGCATGCCTCAGGTTAATGGGAAAACCTTACTATTTCATTACCTGCCTGAGTAGTAAAAAGTAATATATAGATGGGGGCTCATAAGCTAAAGTTTTGCTTATATGCAAAGCCACACTATGCCTTGAAATTAGAGTAACTTTGTGGGTAGTACGGTTCTTGCTTATTATAGAAGAATATATTTAAAGTTTGTTATTTGTTTAACAATTTCTATTTAATTTAATAATTTAATTTAATAACTATTATCTAATTTAATAATTTAATAACTATTTTCTTTTAAGAACACTGATATTTATTAGCACAGTGTCATTTTAATAAAGTTGACATAAATTTACTTTTACCTTTTTATCATGTACACATACACCCTCCATCCCAAAGTCTTTGAAACAAAATCCAAATTGCAAAGATACATAGTAGTGTGACTAATTAGATTAGATAGAACTGAAAGACAATGGGGAACAGAAAAGACCATAAAATGCACATTTTGCTACATTATGGTTTTTTTAAAGTTTAATTTTGCACTGAAATGTAAGAAGAGTGCCATGCAAGAGGGAAAAAGCATAGGTCTGAGACTTACTGAAATATTGCATCTATTTTAAGAAGACACATTTCCTAGGGGAAATGAATATACTGGCAAGAATTCAAAGAACAACAAAAAAGATTACAGATTTGGAAAATAAGACTTACATAGAAAAGTTACCAGAATTATCATAAAGAAGAGATATCTGGATGTTGATTAAACCACTTCCACATATGAGTTAATATAAAGATCTTGTTAATTTCTCCAGAAAAGCCATAAATAAGACTAAAAAAACCTACTATTTTAGGTTAAACATCAAGAAACACAAAATTTCAGAGATGGAAGGGGACTTAGATATCATCTGTGAGGTAAATGACATAGTAAAAAGAATCCGGGACTTGGAATCAGGAAAGACTTGTATTCAAATTGGACCTATATCACTTCCTAGTTCTGTGACAATGGAATGGGCAACCTTTCTTACAATCTATTTCCTCATTTGGAAAAATGCAAATAATACTTATAATTCTTATCTCAAAGAGTTTGTATGACAAATCATATCACATATATGAAGGACTTTGCAACCTTTAAAGCACTGGACAAGTTCACCTAATATTATTATTGTATCATTTAATACCTTATTGTATACATGAGGAAACGGATGCCATACGACGCTTCAGTGCCATATTCACAAGAAAGAATTATTATCTAGAATTCTTGAGGAATCTAGACCAACAGCAGGTACTGGAAATCCAAGACATGAAAACTACTTTTCTTTGAAGCAACATCCTTTTTTATTTCAGGAGATTATTGGTATTCACTTTCAGAAATTGACACCAGCATTGAAGAGTACTTGAAGCCCATATTTGGAGAAGTCTTAGTTCTGGTAAATTGCACATGACACCTCAAATATGACATTCTAGTTGGGCTTCAGATACACTTGGATTAATCAGCATGGCTTCTCTATACCAATGCAAATCATAATTCCTCCATACCTTCTCATTTGGCTATATCATAATTTTATGCCCTGGATTACTGAATCTGAACTGTGATTACTTTTCATTAAACTTTCTTTGTTGGGGTAGTTAAATGTTTCTTCTCCTGGTTCAGTTATATTTCTTTTTCTCTGCCTAAGAATCAGATATATTTCATTGTTATTTCTTTTTGATGTGTATGCCTCCTTAGAGAGGGTTGAATCTTGAGATAACTTCTTCTTTGGACATATTTTTTTCCCCATTGCTATGCTGCATTCTTTAAAGCATTTCCGACAGAAAAAAAAAATCTTCTCTTTTAAGTCAAAATTTTTTTTATTTTTAGGTAAATCAATATCAAACAAGGCATAAAGCAAGGAGACATGCTCAAACATTTTGCTAATGTCGTACAGTAAGTTTAAATTGAAGAAAGATTACTCATGGAAGGAGAAATCCCTTGGATGTTTCTATCTGCAGAGGGCATTGTGCTGATTGTATTAAAGCCCACAATGTAATAGGTCTTTCTTAGTGATATACAAAAGGCTGATACTTTTTGACTGGACAAACAATCCAAGAGAAAAAAACAAAGTAAATGAATGATGCCTATTACTGATATGATGAGATGTAGACAGAAAGGACAGTGAATTGAGTTAATCCAACTTGAACAAATAATGCAGGCGGTCAATGAGCTGGGCCCTGAATTGAAGAAGAGGTCTAGACCACATCTAATAAATTAGATGGCAATTTAAAATGTGCCTAATTTATCCTGCTTACGAGATTCAAACTTTATTTTTCCTTCAAACATCAATGCATTCCTAATCGTGAAAACCAGGTAACATCACAATTTTGATTCTCAGGAGAATAAAAATTGCAGTGACCTAAAGTGCAAAGGTAAAACATATAATGGTTGTAAACAAGTTACACCATATTAGAGAAGCAATGAAAATGTTGATCTGACTATCATTCCCTGAGGGAATGGTAGAAATGGGCTGAGGGTGAGGGTAACTTGGCCAGTAGTAGGGCAAAGAGAACCTGGTGGTCAAGGCAGGGATTTGTGGAATCTAAGGGCCTAGATGGGTATAGAAGGATGAAGCTTGCTTGAGAAATCTACTCTTCAATCCTTACTGTTTAGAAGTTAGGGCATTAGTCAAAATCATTACTACTAGGCATATATCCCAAAAAAAAAATCAAAATAAGAAAAGGACTAGAAGGTACAAAAGTATTGATAGCTCTTTTTGTAGTAGCCAAAAACTGTAAACTAAGGTGGTGTCCATCTATCGGGGAATAGCTAAACATATAATCATATATGGATGTAATGGAATATTACTGAGCCCTAAGAAGTAATGAAATGAACAGTTTCAGAAGAAACTGTGAAGAAGACTATGAACTACTATAGAATGGAGTGAGCAGAGTCAGAAGAACTTACACAATAACAACAACATTATAATGAAAAGCAATTCTAATCAATGTAATGATAAATCAATATTGCAGAGGATGGATGATGAAGCATACAACCTATCTCCTATCAGAGGTGACAGACATAAAAAAGAAAAATGAGACATATCTTTGGACATGAACAATGTGGCAACGTTTTGTTGGACAAAGCATATGTGTTATGAGGGCTTTTTCCCTTTTCTTTTTTTAAATTGTTTACCAGGAGTGTACAGAATTAAAAAGAAAATGAAAAAGGAAAATGTTAGAGAACAAGGAGGATATTTGGTACCAAACTGACCATTACAGATTTCACTTCTATGATCTTTTCCTCCATTTAGAGACAAAATATTTAAATAATCCCAGACTTCATAAGCTTATATATAACAACGTTCATTAAGTATAAACATGATGATGTTTTTTTCTGTAGACAGTTATTAAATTCTAATGAAATTTTGGATTGTAGAATAGCCCATGACATACATGTTTTCCCCCATGAGTTTAATGTCTTGTTTAATTTTATAAATTGAATCTTTTTCAGGTGTCAAAGGATTAATAATAATGTATTATTCAGGTCACATAATTGATAATTCAGTAGTTTATACTTAAGCGAACTGATTCACTCTCTAGATAAGTGAAAAGACCCCAATAACCTCACTGTCTAGTAACAGAGAGAAGAAGCCCCCATCAAGATCAAACACCCTTGACTGGAAAGCTAAGCCACCCTGTCTGAGTAAGATCAGCAGATAAGGCCCGTTTCCTGATGGAGTAGGAAGTTTGAATACCAATGTGTTCCCCATTTCCCAAAATTCTTCCCTTCATCTCAGCAGCATGAATAAGAACTAGTATTGATCCAAGATCCTTACTCCAACATTGTCTCGGCCTTCTAGTCCCAGATAAAAACCCATCAGACTTTATTGGTTTGGAGAAAGGGCGCACCATTCCCACTAGGGCTGTAGCAGGGAGCCTAACCTCACCCAGGATCCCAGTAGACTTTCGTGGGTCCATCCTCTCCAATCATCCTGTTTTTTGTTTTTTGTTTTTTTTTGCTTTGTGAGTGGATCCTCAATAAGTCTGGCTTGCTCTACTGACTTGTTGTGAACCCCGGATTTCCTTGTATTTGAAACATTCTAATTCTGTGTTAAAGCAATATGGAACTAAGAAAATACATGCTAAGAGAAATATTTTTCAAAGAAACTCAAGTTCATATTTTTAATATTTGAAAAGTCAAGGTTTTTTCAATCAAATGAAATAAAATTTGTAAAGAGTGTTTAGCATAACGGCTGGTACTTAGAAGGGACTTGGCTGGCTGTTGTCCTTTGTTCTCAAAAAGAACCAAAATGACATGACTATGTTAGAGTCAAGTCGCAGTACGTCTGACTGTGGCTGATCAAACCAATACAAGCTCGGAATGCTCTTCCACTGGTTGGGCACAAATAGTTCATGTGAATTTTGGTGGGGGCAGGGGGAATTCTCTAAATTTGCACTTTCCATGTTTCTCTTGAGCTACTTCAATTCTGCTTCACTCATAGGGCACAGCAACTTCTCTGATGAGGGCAAGCCATGCTGGGCAGTTTTGTGCCAGTGTGTCCCATGTCACAAAATCAATTCCAAAGTTCTTATGAGAGACCTGGAGAGTGTCCTTGCATTGCTTTTTGTGACCACCATGTGAGTGCTTGTCCTATGTGAGTTCTCCATAAAATAGTCTTTTTGGCAAGTGTACATTTGGCATTCGAACAACATGGTCAGACTGTCAGAGTTGTACTTAGTAGGTACTATATAAATGCTTATTCCATTTCTTTCCCTTTCTTCAAAGTAAGAGAATGTCCTGTGTTTCCCTCCTTATACCGATTTTATTTTCTTTGCAGTATATAGTGATGTGCAAATTACTTGGGACAAGTAAGAATTCTGACTTGACCATTTTGTAACAGAAATGGCATATTCATGTGTGCTTCCATATTGAACTGATTCAGAATGCCTGATCTTGCCCAAAAGAAGTCAAATAGTGCTGCCTTCCCATGTCTAGTTAGTTACCAATCAGAGGGCTGTATTTTGTGCCATTAACATTAACAAGTATCTCATTTCTTTCTTTTGTTTTATACAATAACTCCTATTAATAATAGCTAGCATTTATATAGCACCTATCATGTGTCAGGCACTGTAGGAAATGCTTTGCAAATATTATCTTATTTGATCCTTACAACAACCCTGAGGGGTAGGTGGTATTATCATTCCCATTTTACAGATTAAGAAACTGAGGCAAACAGATTAAGTGAGTGTTCAAGTTCATATAGCTAGTAAGTGTCTGAGTTCAGATTTTAACTCAGGTTTTCCTGAATATCTAGTTGTTCTATTCACTGTACCACCTAGCTGTCATCATCCTCATCATTACCATCACATCACCATCACCATCACCACTACCACTACCGCCACAACCACCACCACCGCAATCATCTAAGTGTGAAGTGATGCAGGCCTGGTCTCAGTGTCAGAGGAGAGAAGAGGAAAATAGATGAGAGATGCAGTGAATGTAGGTTTGGGGAAGTCACAAGTTTCAAGGATCATTCAAACTCTTAAAGAATCAGGGTCAGTCATGATGAAGAAAAAAGAAAACTATGATCAAAATGAAAAACAATGTCTAGAAATAACAAAGTATTGCTGCAAACAGCCTTATGGATCCTCAGATAAACAAGCAAAGATATTCAGAGGAACCTAGTTTTTGAAGTCAATATTATTGATTCCTTTTGAACATAGTTTAAGCTTTTTGAAGTTGCAAGAACAATGAGAAGAGCAGTAAAAAAAAAAAATTAGTAAGGGTAATTTTTTCTGATGAAATTCACTTTTCCATTCAAGGGTATACCGAAATTTTTGTCAGAAGTCCAGATGAGCCAACAAGATATAGATGGGCATTTTAATTAGACTATAAACTATCTTCCCAGAAAAATGATTAGGGTTATTTGTTTTTTACTTCCAAGTGGGTCTTGAAGTTTTTTCTCCTTTTGGAGAGAATAATAAGTACATTGACATACTGAAAAGTAGAATTCTTTCTAAGTTACAGAAATTTCCTAAAGGAGATAGAATACTGTAAAGGGACCTTATGCTTTGCTACTATGTAACTAAAGGTTAAGAAATTTATCCATGAATTGGAGATCATTGTCCATCAAGGTTCTAGGAATGTGTCCAACTTAAACCCCATTCAAAACTTATGCCATATAATCAGAGCTAGATTTGGGAAAAAATGGACTATTTATCAAAGGTACATAATATCCAAAATGATAAAAGTCTGATTTAATGATGAAGAATTAAATAATTTATGTCAAAATCTTCTGAACTAAATCCCATATTAGGTAAGATGATTGTATAAAAAAGGAGGATAGATGCAAGTTAAAAGTTTATTTTTTAAGATATAAAAGGTTGTGAGGGTTATTGAGCAAGTCAAGACATTTAAATATTTTACTTTGTCCTGATTAATTCGCAAACAGCTATGTTTTGTATCACCTTTAGTTTCTTATTTAAATCAAATTAGTGTAAACCTCTAAGCAATGAAGCAAGGGAAAATTTAATATTTAGAATTATCCCAATCAGGAAAGGACAAAGCAAAAAAGTGAGATAAGGTTGCAACCAACAGTAAAACAAATACCCAGGAATGAGACCCTTTTAGGGTAGCTTTTTTTTTTTGCTTTTTTTTTTTTGGTGAGGCAATCAGGGTTAAATGACTTGTCCAGGGTCACACAGCTAGTAAGTGTCAAGTATCTGAGGCCACATTTGAACTCAGGTCCTCCTGACTCCAAGGCTGGAAGCTCTATCCACTGAACCACCCAGTTGCCCCTTAAGGGTAGCTTTAGTGGCTACTTCAAAAATACTCTCAGCTAATCCAAAATTTCCCCAGGACATAAAACTTGTATTATTCCTTTCCACAATATGACCAATGTAATACTGGTTTTTTGTTTATTTGTTTGTTTTAATCTAATAACAGTACATTGAAAGCTTTTGAAAAGGACAGGGACGTGTGAATCTTAGTAACTTTTTAAAGTTTATTTTATTTGAAGGAAAAATAAGAAAATTGTCAAATGTCTGTATTCTTAAGAAAATAGCAATCAGAATTAGAAGTCAGATGATACCTGGGAAATGAGAGGCAGCATGGAATAGTGTCTCAAGTCAGGAAGACCTTAGTTTCAGCTCTTCCTCTGACACTTAGTGACTGTGTGACTTGGGCAAGTCCCTTTAATCTTTCAGGATTTTTATTTGTTTTGTTAAATAATTCCTAGTTACATTTTAATCTGGTTACACCAGATTCCAGAGTTTTGCAGCTGAGAGTCTGGCACCTCTGCTTTAGCAGGGCTTCTTAAACTTTTTCCACTTGGGACCCCTTCAGCACTTCTTATATAGGTCGAGACCCACAGTTTAAGAAGCTATAGGCAACCTCTGTAAGACTCCAAGTCTCAGAGAAGATGCCAACTTGCATTATTAGGAGTTTGTTGTCTCATCCCTTCCCCCACTGGGAATTTCCTATACCAGTGAAATCAACCAATACTTACCCTTTATGTTCCAAGAAGAAAAGTGATTAATGGTGAAAAGGATCAGTTAACATATGCAAATAACTGAAACCCAGCGTCTGGTCTCAACCTCCTGCTTCCCTTCCTTGTAAGAATCAAATTGTCTCCTCAGAGAATGAGGACCAGATAAGAATTATATCTATCTGCCTCTCTCTACACCATGCTGTGCGTGTGCGCGCGCGTGCGCACACACACACACACACACACACACACACATACACACCCACACCCCATTTCTTTAAATATTATTAGTCTAGGAAAAATATTTTCTTTTAGTTTTAAATTGTGCTCCTGATCTCTATCCTTTAATGGATAAGGAGAGCCTCAAGCTACTTATCCAATACTTAACTCTTTCCACCAAATGTCAGTTCCACAAAACAAAACAAAACATATAATGTAGCAAGTAAGTTAATTTATCCAAGAAGATAGCAAATAGAAATCAGAGAAGGTCTACAGACAAGAAGATATACATATTGATAAGAAAATCTACCAGAAAACATACAGATTAAATGAACTCTCACTTTGGGAGTGAGGTATCTCAGCTCAACAAAGACAGAAAGCCAGATCTAACCCAAGGGAAAATTTCCCTAGTCTCTAGTGTAGTAAGCTAGGGGTAGAGATGTGATCAAAGGGCCATCTCTAGGCTCCTTCCCAGAGTCTTTCTTTCTCTTCAGGGAACATAACAGAATATTAACCATGTGCTTTCTCTCTCAAAGCTGGAACTCAGAAGATGAAGATCATTCTCCCAAGCTCTCTCCAACTCCACCCAACATGCAGGCACAGAACACTGAACAATCAATGTGCACCAATGACAATGGTTTAATACCAATAGCCTTTAAGGCAGGGGTTGTATGTATTTTTAAGAAGGGGGGAATTTTCCATTCTAGAGCAGTTGGCAAGCCTAATTAAAATTTTTGACTGTCTTGTCAGGAAAAATGAAAATTTTGTTTTAATAATGACGAGCACTCAGTTAAGCTCCATTCCATACCACCAACTGAATATGCCAAATTATTGACTGAATCAAGCAGTCTATGAAGTCTTGTAAAAATAAACAAATCTTCTAAATAGGATGATATTATTACTAGCACTAATATTTAGATTTCAAAATTTAGGGTTTGCTGTTGTTGGGGTGGCGTTGGGGTGATAAACTGTATCATATGTTGCCATAGTAATTTTGGAGTCTGGTAGACTCTGGTTCAGGTCCTGTTCAAGTCTGACATACACTGGATATTTGACCACAGACACATAACTTAAGATCTCAGTACCTCAGGTATCTCTCTAAAGCTCTCAGTTACTGACAGTTTGCCTAGAGGTGAAGGGAGTTTCTAATACAGGAGTTCTCTACCTCAATGAAGTCACAGTTCTGGACTAAATTAAAAAAAAACTTTTAAAGGCATAACAAAGCTCAATATTGTTCTATGCATCATAGCTAATGGAGTTAGTTAATTTTCTAGTTACTGAATTCAAGTCAGTTTTGAAGGTTCTAACAATTTTGAATAAACTTTACAGAGGCACTAAAAATTATCAAGGAAAATCCTAATGACTAAAGGCATTTAAAACAGAATGAAGAGTCTATTTAAAAAATCTTACTTTATTAGTTTGTAAGATAAAAGTTACTTTGTATTCACCAAGGATTTTTGGGGGGCAAAAAAGAAAAAGTACTATATACTCTTTCATAATGATAGGTAAGGGGACATACTTGGGCTTTTAGCAACCATGGCCAATGAAAAGTAATGGATGCTTCATGTGATTACAGGAGACCTCAGAGGTTACTGGGAAGAGGTCCCAAGATGTCCTTACCATATGAAGGTAGAAAAGAGTCCTAGACTATGAGACTTCGGTTTTAGAAGAGCTCTACCTTCTATGCCACTTTTCTGGCCTTTAGTTTCCTTTCTGTAAATATGAATATTAATATTCCTGAGGATTAATAATCCTACCTACTACATTGCTTTTTGTGATATTCAAAGGAGATAATGGATATGAAATTGTTTTGAAATTTTAAAGTATCATATGAATAAATGGTGTTATAATCCTGGGCAGTAAATACAGGTTAGACTCAAAATTTGTACATTAATCAGCTTATTCCTAGGAAGCAATGTTGGATTTCTAAAATAGTCTTTGGAGCCACCATGGCACCACAGTCTCTAGAGCAGGAAGATAAGGATTAGCTGCTCCCTCCAATTTATAGATATGAAATTGGAATAAAGAGATGTTAATTCCTAAAATAAGATTCCAGTTAATGATGGAAGTTAATACTCCTAACCCTAAATTGCTTTCAAAACATGTCAAGAACCCATATTAGTTCCCTTCAAGTCATACCTGCAGCCTCCAAATAAACTGATGTGTTAAATTAACAGATTAAATGGGTTTTCATATGAAGTACAGCTATTACCTTTCCTTACCAAAGCAATATGACCAATCAACACCTGTCTCCTACTTCCCCTATTTGTTGGAAATCTAAAGTCTAGAAAAGCTTCGTTACATCTCAGTACTTGGTCTCTTTCTTTCTCACCTTTTCAGATAATAATCATTTATTAAATGTTTTATCCAAGATTGTGATAAACATATTGCTTTATTAGGAAGAAAAAAAAAATCTGAAAAGTAATTTGCATTGCAAATTTATCGAGGTAGCATTGTATGAATTTTATTGGTGGGATTGGGGAGGGGAATGACCTCAGCATAACTTCTTTAAAAACAAAACAAAACAAAAAATGTGGTCATTCATGAAACTTGAAATTGGACTTCATTAGGTCTAATAATAAATCCATTACCATCACTGAATTCCAAGACTAATGTCACATGACAAAATTCATCCATTAGAATTAATGAGTAAAAGAAGAAGACTATAGAATAGGACATGCAGAATTCTCTCTAAGGGGATACATTATAACTTGGTAATTTTCAAAATTATTCAGGCTTGTTAAGGGGTTGGAACAAACTCTTGGGTGATCCTACGGATGTACAATATAAACCAATAAAATCAACATGATCATCCAATTTCTTTACACACCTAAATGTGATATTCAGGAAGGAAAAAAGGAACCTGTGTATGACTGAGCAAGCTTTTTTGCATAGTCTCATATTATCTAACAAATAATTCAATATGGGTTTAGTGAGTCATGGAATTAGAACTGAATTAGGCAAGCATCTGTACTAATTAAAAACAGACTGCTTTTGTACTTCTTTGGAGGAAAGAAAGCAAAAAAACAAACAAACAAAAAAAAAAATTCACAACCCATAAGAGGGAATCTGCTTTCTTTTTCAGCATGATGTAGAATGGTTATAATTTTAAATAAGTTACAAGAAAAATAATTTACAATATTTTAAAAAAAACTTTCTGGAATAGATTTTTCTTTGTTTTAATAGCTTTTTTAAAAGGACAATCTTAATCCACCAAAAATATATGCCATTGAGAATGTTTCTGGTAGCTCACAAACCAGAGCACAGGCCAGGAGAGCAATAAACACATCTCTCCTTAGATAACATCACCTTGGAAGAATTGAAAAATTACAGATCCCTATAAGTATCTATGAAAACAACTGCACAAATCCCCTGAAATTTGGGACAGTATGCCCTCCACCCTGGAAACAGAGTCCTACTCTAACAAAAAGTTAAAAGTCAAGTAATAGGCTGGGGAAAATGAGCAAATAACAGAAAAAAATTTGACTGTTACTATGGTGACAAGGAAGATCAAAACATAAACTCAGAAGAAGATAACAAAGTCAAAGCTCCTACATACAAAGCCTCCAAGAAAAATATGAATTGGTCTCAGGCCATAGAATAGCACAAAAAGGATTTTGAAAATCAAATAAAAGAGGTAGATGAAAAATTGGGAAGAGAAATGAGAGTGATGTAAGAAAATCATGAAAAAAGAGTCAGCAGCTTGATAAAGGAGACACAAAAAATACTGAAGAAAATAACACCTTAAAAACCAAACTAGGCCAAATGGTAACAGGCCAAAAAGCAAATGAGGAGAAGAATGCCTTAAAAAACACAATTGGCCAAATGGAAAAAGAGGCACAAAAATTCACTGAACTAAAAAAAAAAAAAACCTCAAAAATGTAGAATTGACCAAATGGAAAAGGAGGTACAAACCTCATTGAAGAAAATAATTCCTTAAAAATTAGAATGGAGCAAACAGAAGCTAATGACTTTATGAGAAATCAAGAAACAATAAAATAAAACCAAAAGAATGAAAAAAAATGAAAAAAGAATGAAAAAGACAATGTGAAGTAGCTCATTGGAAAAACCTGGATAATAGATTTAGGAGAAAGAATTTAAAAATTATTAGACTACCTGAAAGCTATGGTCAAAAAGAGCCTAGACATAATCTTTCAAAAATTATCGAAGAAAACTGCCCTGTTATTCTATAACAAGAGAGTAAAATAGAAATTGAAAGAAGCCACTGATCACCTCCTGAAAGAGATCCCCAAATGAAAACTTCCAGGAATATTATAGCCAAATTCCAGAGTTCCCAGGTCAAGGAGAAAATATTGCAAGCAGCTAGAAAGAAACAATTCAAGTATGTCAGGATAACATAAGGTTTAGTAGCTTTTATATTAAAGGATCATATTGGAATATGATATTTCAGAGGGTACCTCATCCAGAGGTGATTCCAAGAATCACCTACCCAGCAAAACTGAACATAATTCTTCAGGGAGATAAATGGTCATTCTATGAAATAGAGGACTATCAAACATTTTTAATGAAAAGAGCACAGCTGAATAGAATAGAAAATTTGACTTTCAAATACAAGACTCAAAAGAAGCATAAAAAGGTAAACAGGAAAGGGGAACCATAAGGGACTCAAAGAGCTTAACCTGTTTACATTCCTACATGGGAAGATGATACTTGTAACTCATAAAACCTTTGTCATTATTACAGCACATAGAAGGAGTATATAAATAGACAGAAGACACAGGTGTGAGTTCAGTATAAAGGGATGATATTTAAAAAATAAAACTAAGGGGGAGAGGAATGTATTGGGAGAGAGGGAAAGGGAGAGGTGGAATGAGGTAAATTAAGTCACACAAAAGAGGCAAGAAACAGTGAAAGGGAAGAGGAGGAGGTGTGAGGGAATGAGTGAATCTTACTCTCATCAGATTTGGCTCACAGAGGGAATAGTATACATACTCAATTGTGTACAGAAATCTATTTTACCCTACAAGAAAGTAGGAGGGGAAGGGGATGGGGGGATGATAGAAGGGATGGCAGACTGACAGAGGGGATAGTCAGAAGCAAAACACTTTTGAGAAGGGATAGGGTGAAAGGAGAGAGAGAGAATGGAATAAACAAGGGGGGGAATAGGATGGAGGGGAAAACAGCAATAGTAACTGTGAAAAAATTTTGAAGCAAGTTTCTCTAACAAAGGCCTCACTTCTCAAACATATAGAGAACTGAGTCGAATTTATAAAAAATAAGAGACATTCCCAAAATGATAAATGATCAAAAGACAGAAAGTTGAATGTAATCAAAGAAAATGAAGTAATCAAAGCTATCTATAGCCATAGGAAAAAATGTTTTAACTCACTATTGATTGGAGAAATGCAAATTAAAATAATTTTGAGGTACTATCTCATATCTATTAGATTGGCTAATAGGACAGAAAAGGTAAATGACAAATGTTAGGGGGGATGTGGGGAAAATGAGACATTAATGCACTGTTGGTGGAGTTGTGAACTGATTCAACCATTCTATAGAACAATTTGGAACTATGCCTAAAGGGCATAATATGGCAAAACCATGCATACCCTTTGACCAAGCAATGCTACTACTATGTCTATACCTCAAAAGAGATTAAAAAAAAGGAAAAGGACCTATATGTACAAAAATATTTATAGCAGTTCTTTTCTGGTGGCAAAGAATTGGAAATTGAGGGGATGCCCATCAACTGGGGAATGGTTGAACAAATTGTTGTATGTAATTATGATAGAATACTATGATGCTATAAGAAAATAGGAGCAGCATGCTCTCAGAAAACCCTGGAAAGACTTACATGAGCTGATACAAAGTGAAATGTACTGTACAAAGTAACAGCAATATTGTGCAATGACCAGTTGTGAAAGATTTAGCTATTCTCAGCAATACAATGATCCAAGACAACTCTGAAGACTTAGATGAAAAATGCTATCCATCCCTAGAGAAAGAACTGATGGTGTCTGAGTGCTGATTGAAACATACATTTTTTTTTACTTTATTTATTTTACTTGAGGTTTTTTTTCCCTTTGGTCTATGGTTTCTTTCACAATGTGGCTATTATGGAAAAGTTTTGCAGGACTACATAAGTATAACTTATTTCGAATTGCTTGACTTCTTAATTGGGGGAGGAGGGAGGAAGGGAGAGAATTTGGATCTCCAAAGTTTAAAAAAATGAATGTTAAAAATTGTTTTTATATGTAATTGGGGGAAAAATAAAATATTAAATAAAGAAATTTTTAAAAATACATATGCCTTTGGCTTTAATTTATACACCAAAATTTTCTCCATGTACTGGAATCAAACATGGACATGCTCACCCAATAAGTTAACTATCAATTTTGTAAGACCAGGATTCTTTGAGCATGTGTAACTGCATAGAAATGGCAAAAGGACAATGGAAGGAAGGCAATAGTAGAAATATACAGTTAACTCTGAATGGACAGAACTAACTGGGCTCTGTTGAGGAAATACAGATGGATTTGGTAGAACATTCAAGAAATCAAAGAAAAGGATTCCAAACAAATTTGAGGCTTAATATTAATTAATCATATTAATAATTAATATAAGTGGTCAAATGATATGAACAGGCAGTTTTCAGACGAAGAAATCAAAGCTATCAATAGTCATGTGAAAAAAATGCTCCAAATCACTACTGATTAGAGTAATGTGAATTACAACTCCTCAGAAGTACTACATCACACCTATCAGATTGGCTTACATTACAGAAAAGAAGAATGACAAAGGCTGGAGAGGAGATGTAAAAATAAGTATATTAATGTACTGTTGGTGAAGTGGTGAACTGCTCTGACCATTCTGGACAACAATTTGGAACTATACCCAAAGGGCTATAAAGCTGTGCATAAACTTTGACCCAGAAATACTACCACTAGGTCTGTATCCCAAAGAAATCAAAGAAAAAGGAGGAGAACCTATATATACAAAAATATTTATAGTAGTTATTCTTGTGGTGGCAAAGAATTAGAAATTGAGGGGATACCCATCAATTGGGAAATGGCTGAACAAGTAGTGGTATGTGATTATGATGGAATGCTACTGTGCTATAAGACATGACAGAGGAGATTATTTTAGAAGAACCTGGGAAGACCTATACGAACTGATGCGAAACAAAGTGATCAGAACCAGATGGTCATTGTACACAGTAACAACAATATTGTACAATTATCAACTGCAAAAGACTTAGCCACTCTAATCAGTACAATGATCTAAGACAATTCCAAAATACCCATGATGAAAAATACTATTCACCTCCAGAGAGAGAATCTATGAACTCAGAGTACCAATTAAAGTATACTTTTTTCACTTTATTTTTCTTCCTTTTTATTTTGCAACATGGCTAATATGGAAACTTTTTGCATAACTTTACATGTATAATTGATGTCATATTGCTTGCCTTCTCACTGAGTAGGGAAGGCTCTAGAAGGAGGAAGAGAATTGGGAACTCTTTTTTGGGGGGAGTAATTGGAGTTAAGTGACTTGCCTAGGGTCACACAGCTAATAAGTGTCAAGTGTTTGGTATGAGGTCAGATTTGAACTCAGGTCCTCCTTACGTCAGGGCTGGTGCTCTATCCACTGTGCCACCTAGCTGCCCCCCCTTTTTGGGGAGGGAACTCTTTTTTTTTTAGATGCATGTTAAAATAAAGTATAAATACTAAAAAAGAAATTCTAAAACAATTGAGGCTTAAAATAAATTTCAATCTCATTTCCAAATTAAGTCATTTTTAAAAAAATTATCACATATGAAAATACCTTTCTTTTCTGAATCTATTACTGTTGTTGAGTCATTTTCAGTCATGTCTGACTTAGTGACCCCATTTAGGAATTTCTAGGCAAAGACACTAGAGTGGTTTGTCATTTCTTTCTCCAGCTCAGTTTTAAGTACCTTGCCCAGGGTTACACAGTTAAAAAGTGTCTCAGGCTGGACTTGAACTCAGGAAGATGAGTCCTCCTGACTCCAGGTCCAGTACTCTTTCCACTCTGTCACACAGCTGCCACAAATCTCTATTATTCATTTTGTTTTGTTACACATGTAAAACCATACAGACAGAACAGCAGGAGAAAGAAACAAAGATATTCTCAATCCTAACCCATTCTTTTTTTTCCTTTCAGGTTCCATGTGTCTTTTCCTTTCTATCATCTCCTATATATTTTTCTTCATTATATACATAGAACTACATAAGAAATAACAAGAAAAAACATAGGGGAATGGGAGAAAGGAACAAGCATTTATTAAACATCTATTTTCCTAATACCGTACTAAGTACTTTACAAATATTATCTCATTTGGTCCTCACAACAATGCTGGGAGTTATGTGTTATTGCTACCTCTGTTTTGCAATTGAGGAAACTGAAGCAGAGAGAATTTAAATGACTTGCTTAGGGTCACACAGTCAGTAGGCGTGTACGGCTGGATTAGAATTCAGCTTTTTCTGACTTGGGCTCAGCACTGTGTCCATTTTGTTAGCACATAAAGAAAAAGATAAGTGAATTCAAGCCACTGGTATACCTCAAGCCATCTATTTTATTCATTTAGAAAATCCCAGGAGGATCCTAATCAAGAGTAAAGGTTAGCATCCCAAAATCTTGACTGTACTTGTGACTGCAAAACTCTCTCCCTCTTCTTCTCAAGTAATGTGTATGCATTGATTTTTTTTTCCTCATTGTCTATAAACCAACACTATCATAGATGATTTGTTGGAAACCTTGGAAAAGGAGGCAAGTATTGTTCTCTGGGTAGTAATTTTTCATTTTAGAAATATTGCAGATTAAAAGCAAACAGGCTATTTTTTTATTTCTGTATTTATAGAAGGAGAGAAAGCAAGCCTAGGAATAATAACAACTACCTCCATTTATCTCACACTTTAACATCAACAAGATGATTTCCTTCCAACAACCATACAATTAAGGCAATGAAAAGCTTATAATTTCAAATTTACAAATGATGAAGTTGAGGCTCAGGAAAATGAGATTATATGACTGTGGGTTCATTACTATCATACGTATCAAATCTAGGATTGAACCTAGGCTTCTGATTCCACAGCTGTTGCTCTTTGAAGTGCACCATGCTGTCTCTAAGAGATACATACAGTAAAAGTAAACTTTCTTCATTGAGGACTAGGAGCAGGAATGAAGCATGGCGCCCTACTTAGGATAGCACATATCAGTGGAAACCAATGTATGTAAATTATAAAGAATAGTTATAACTAATAGTCAAAATCTTGTGGGAAAACTTCCTTGACTCTAAAAAAAAAAGCTTTCATCTTTTAGGCATCATATGTGGTTTTTTACTACTTGAAAGAGGAAAACAAAGATTTTTATCTGCCTTAGAATGCCATGTTGATTAATTATTTATTCTCTCTAAAGGGCTTTGAAAAATTTAAAATATTTTCATAAGCATTAAGTAATGGAACTACTTTACTCTTGGTTTTTGTTTTTTTGTTTTTTATTGGCGCTAATACTATTAATTCCATGGAAACTTCTTTTTCTGTTTTAAAGGCAAACAGAAAACCCTGATGGGGCAGCTGATTTACATTAAATAATTTTCTAATAATTTTTCACATTTTTATTCAGTAATCTAAATTTATACTACAAATTTTTCAAAGTATATTAGGAAAATAAAGGTGATGGAAATGTACTGGAACAACCAACAGAGGACAATAAAATCTGAGGTAGAGAATATTGTTCTCTTTAAGCAAAGACACAAGACCAAATAAAGTCAAGTCAACAAGAATTTATTAAGTGTTAACTTTGTGCCAGGCATTATTACAGGAACTGAGGATATAAAGAAAGACCAAAGAGCCTTAAGTTTTCAAGAAGTTCAAGTCTAATGGAGGAGCCAGCATGCAAACAACTATGAACAAACAAGTTATATATAGGATAAATTGAATAAAATCTCAGAGACTAAGCTTATTGAGAACTAAGCTTCTTACAAAAGATAAGACTTTATCTAGATTCAAAGAAAACCAGGAGGCAGAGAGAATTTTAGGCATGGAAGACATCCAGTGAAAATGCTTGAAGTCAGAAGATGAGTATCTTGTGCAAGGAAGAACAAGGATGCCAGTGTCACTGAACAGCAAAGTATGTGGAAAGTAGTCAAGTGTAAAAAGACTGGAATGGTAGGAAGGGTTAGGATATGAAGGGCTTTAGAAGCCAAAGAGAAGATTTTTATATTTGATCCTGGACAGAACACAGAATCACTGGAGGTGATTCAATAGAGTATGACATCATCAGATATCCTTTAGGAAGATCAATATGACAATTTAGCAGAGGACGGACTAGAGTGAGGAGTGATCTTAAACATGGAGACCAACTGGAAGGCTACTACTCTAGTCCCACATTGTTAGGTGATGAAAGCCTGCAACAAAGTAGTTACATTGTCAGAGGAGAGAAGGGGATGTATATAAAGGATGCTAAAAAGTTAGAAACAGCACGATGTGGCAACTAATTGGATATGGGTGATGAGAGAGAGTGATGAGTCAAGGATGATACTGAGGATACTAGCTTGGGTGACTGAAATAACAGTGGTAGTTTCAACAGTAATAGAAAAATTAGAAAGAAAGGAAGGTTTTTCAGGGAGAGTTAATGAGTTCAGATTTTGATACATTGAGTTTAAGATGTCTATGACACAACCAGTTTGAGATGTCCAACAGGCCATCGGAGGTATGAGATTGGAGGTCAGGAGAAAAACAAGGACATTACAAATAAATTTGAGCAGCATTGGCATAAATACTTGAATCCATGGAAGTTCAGGTAGCCACCAAGCAAAATGGCATGAGAAGGAGAAGAGAGCCCAGGACAGAAGTTGGCAGATACCCATGATTGATGGGTGTGGCTTGAAAATCCAAAAAAGGAAGCTGAGAATGAGTAGAAATACAGGTAGGAAGAGAACCAGAAAAAGGCAGTATCACAAAAACCTAGAAATAAGAAAGTACACAGAATAGGATGATCAACAGTATCAAAGGCTACAGAGATGTCAAGAAGGATGAGGATTGAGAAATATTCATCATACTGTATTTGGAATTTGAGGGCAGCTTACCACTGACTAACCAAATTCCAACAATGTTAAGTTCTGCTTGGTTTGAACTCCATGGAACAATATGCTCCCCCCCCCTCCTTTAAACTTGCTGCTGCCCCCTCATCCCTACCCCAGGTGTCTTGCTGCTTAATAAACATTTACTGGACTGAATTGGTTTTTTCAAAAAGTAAGACACATTCTCACATAGGAAACAGCTCTGAATGTGAGTTTGTCAGTCTAGATGACAGAGAGACAGATATGGATGAAGAACCCACCTCTTGAAAGGAAATTGTTTCTCTCCTTTGAAATTAGGAGATATTTCTTTCTTTTCCTCATTCCCCAATGACCATGAGTATCATGCAGCAGAACTTCTCACCCAGTAGGAGACACTGCATATAGAAAAGTATGTAAGCTGAATGAGTCAAGGCATGAGAGCAAAGGAGCTTTATGAATCAAGACAGAGTTAGCTCTAGCTATCAGGAGTTGAATTGCAGAGAAGAACAAGATCTGGGAAGTCAGCTAAGTGAACTATCCAGGATTGATGCTGAAGCCTAGGCAGAACATGAGAACACTATCAGAGGAAGGACACTGAGTTCTACAAGAACTAGTGCCGTGAATTACCTGAGGCACGTGTATTTCCAGCCTGTGTACCTCACTGCCATTGTACTCTGTGTGCGGGTTCATACTTCCCATTGATTTTGTGATTATTTTTAGAAGAGGTTACCCCGAATTTATATCTTGTTGCTATGGTTCTTATGATGCCTCTTCAGAAAAATACCTTTACTTTAATCCAATTGTCCCTTCTTGGTGACTCTTAAAGGTATATCCACTGGTGGGGGGTTGTGAGTGTCAGATTGTGAACTCAGGTCTTTTGAATACAAATTCTTAACTTATTCCATTGCACCACACATATCAGATTATTTCACCAATTTTATAATTTGATTTATCAGGGAGGTCAGTGGTGTTGCTCTTCCTCTAAGTTTTCCTAGTTTCCTTAAAGTTTCAGCTAAAATCTTATTTTTTGAAAGAGGCTGTTCCTAGTTTCTCCAATTCCTAATGCTTTTCCCCTAGAAATTACCTTCACAATATTGTTGAAATTATTTCTTCAATTAATTTTTAGTTGACTTTATAGGGTTAAGTGAACTATATTCTCTGCACAAAGCAATCATTTAAATTCTTCTTTGCCTGTGCTTATTCTCAAATACTTTTTCTTGTCTTATTGCTATAGCTAGCATTTCTGGCACTACATCAAACAGAAATGATGACAGTGGACATCATTGTTTTACCCCTGACCTAATTGGAAGTTAGATTATCTCCATGCCATATAATGCTGGCTCTTGATTTTAGATATATACTTTTCAATCATATTAAGGAAAGGTCCACTTATTCCCATTTTTCTTGTGATTTTAATACAAATTATTGTATTGTATCAAAACCTTATTTTAAATTTATAAATAGTTGTGTGATTTTCATTGTTCTTGTTAGAAGATCAATTTTATTTATTGATTATTAATATTAATATGAAATTAAACTTGAATTCCTGGTATAAATCCAACCCAGTGTGCAATCCAGAGATGAGGAACCTGTGGCCTCCAAGGCACATGTGGCCTTCTAGGTCCTTGGGTGAGGCCTTTTGACTGAATCCAAGTTTTACAAAACAAATCCTTTTATCAAGGGGATTTGTTCTGTGAAGTTTGGGTTCAGTCAAAGGGTCACACTCGAGGACCTGGAGGGTCCTGTGTGACCTCGAGGCAGCAGACTGCCCATCCCTATTCTTTGTAGAATATTACTGTAGCCTCTTTTCTCATGGTTTATTTCATGTTTTCGCCTTCATGATCATTAGCTATACTAGTCTATCAATTTCTCTCTTGGTTTTGAATCTTCTTGGTTTAGGTACTAAGACCATATTTGTATCACAAAATGAATTTTACAGGATCCCTTTTGTTTCTATTTTACAGTTCGAGTAATATTGGAATTAATTTTTCTTTTAATGTTTGCTAGAATTTGTTTTTAGATCCATTTCATCCTGGATCTTTCCCCCCCACTTTTGGAGTTCATTTATCACTTGTTCAATTTCTTTTTTCCCCCTGACACTAGATCATTTAAATTCTCTATTTCTTGCGATAAAAAATAACAAATGTTGGAGTCATGGAGGGAAAATCAGTACGTTACTGCACTACTGGTAGAGCTGTGAATTTGATTTAGCCATTCTGGAAAGCAATTTGGAATTATGTACAAAATATTACTAAACTCTGCATGCCCTATTATCCAGGAATACCACTAATAGGAATATATCTCAAGGAGAATGAAGAAAGAGGAAAAGGTCCTATATGTACAAAAATAATTATAGTAGCTCTTTTTGTAGTGACAAAGAACTAGAAAGTGGTTATCCATCAATTGGAGAATAGCTGAATAAATTTTGGTTTGTGAAATGGTATAGAATTGTGCTATAAGAAATGAGGAGATAGTTTTGATGAAACTGGGGAAGACTTATATGATGTGACTCAGAGTGAAGTGAACCTAACAAGAACAATTTAGACTCTAATATCAATATTGTAAAAATGAGAAATTATAAAATACTTAACAACTTCTCAATGTAATGATCAGCCATGAAAGTTTACAAAAGATTGATGTTGGATGTTGTCCACATAGATTGGGCCATGTTGGAATTTGTTTTCCTTCCTTCATCGTGATTGTACGATGTAAGGGTTTTGTATTTGTTTTTCAGATAGTAGGAGGGAAGTTAGAAGAAAAATGTATGATATTTTTTAAAAAATTTAAGAAGAAGCAGTTACTGCTTCTGAAAAGTGGATTACTATTTCTGTTGTGTCTGATGAGTTCAGATTTTTAAAAAAGTTATGAAATTCACTGCTACTTTGTTTAAAATATGTAACTTTGTGTGAAGTGTTTTACAATTATATTCAAGCAGTTCCTCAGTTTGACCTGGCCAAAGTATTTTACATTGTCTACAGTTATTTTAAATGCAATTTCTCTAACTCTTCCTGCTGTTTTGTATATCTTTTTTTAAAATATAACTTTGCTTAAAATTTCATCAGCAAAAATATCCTTTTAGTAGTCTACCATTAGATTGGGAATATATTATTTGGTTTTTAAAAGGATGATTATTAGCTATATGTAATGTGTATGTCTTTGGGAGTTATGAATGTGGCATGAAGTTCTGAAATAATGCTTCATTGATGTATATAATTGGGGTTTTTACTTCCTTATAATTTTTTGAAGCATAGCAATATCATGGGTAAGTATATTAATTGAACATAGGTCCCTATTTTGTACTTTGCTTCATATTAATAATCTAAAAGCTAAGCAAAGTTATTTGTTTCTCTTAGTTATCTCTAAGAATCTTTTATAATTGTAATATAAGTTCACAGGTGTGCTGGTAAATGTTTAACAACTGACTCATATATTTTCGTTACATATATATGTGTGTGTATATATCTATAGCTTTATCTTTTAAACTAAATCTGCATAATTATATTTTTTCCATAACTTTCTTAAGTCTAGATAATCAAACCTAGCTATGATTTTTACTATTTGATAATTTCTGAGGTGTAAATGCTCACACAGAAAATTTAACAATTAGCTCTCTCAAGCCAATTAATACTAGCTCCAGCACACTCTGGCATATGTTGCCTTACTGAATAAAATGCTTCAGTATAACTAATAAATAATAAGATTAATGAGAACTTATGACTTCTACCTTTTCACCAGTTTTGAGATTATAAACTTCTTGTTCTCTGTGGAATATTATACCACTGTGATTGGTGACATCCAGTGCAAATTGAAGAAATATCTACTATAAATGATAAGGTCTTTCTGATGTTCCTGTTTGCTGGTGACACTGGGCTGATTGTAGTAAGCCATAAAATACTCCAGAGACTGACTCCTAAATGAAATTTATAACCACTCAAATGTTATCTGTACTCTTGGGAGGAATATTTGATTTGATGAGATCATAGATCCATTAATATATCAATATTAATATGGCATAAATATTATATCATTACTACTTTACAATTGCATGATGTTATCACTGTCCTTTGATGTACTTTAAAATGAAGAAAGTTTCTAATATACAAATATATGGTTTTAAAAGCTAATGAAAATATTGGTTACTTGGAGAATGGAATGTATTAAGTAATACATTCCAGTCTCCAAATTAAATGATTTTCAGTCTCCAAATAACCAATATTTTCATTAGCTTTTAAAACATATTCCCCAGTAGGCTCACAAAGGCCTATTTCACAAGATGGCAGATACATAGTCACCAAGAACATCAGTGCCCATCTAGTCCAACCTCCTTATTTTATAGATGAGGAAACTGAGTTCTAGAGAGGGTAAGTGATTTGTTCAAGGTCACACCACTTGAAAAAGTCATCAGAGTGCGGACTTGAACCTAGGTCCTCTGACTTAAGAGCAAGTACTCTGTACCACTTTAATTTAAATTTAAAACATAGCTGAAAATGGACAATAAATAGAAGCAGCACAATGGGAGCACTTCTACCTGCGTAGGTTAAGACACTTCTATGTCTTAGTAAACAACCTGTATAAACTATAGTGTTTCAAAAAATCATTACCAGGTAGACAGTATTCTAATGCTGAAGAATCTTAACTCAGCAGATTTATTTAAAATCTGAAACTTCCAATATTTTTAATTTAATATTAGAAGCCAGAGTTTTTCTAGCATGTGTGCTTGAATTTTCCTTTCATTAATTAGATTAATATAATATATTTTTAATAAGAATTTTAATATCAGAAGCAGAATCTGTTTGTGACTACATATAGTTTTAAAATCTTGTCTCTAAAACAAACTCTGTCATCCTGGGCAAGGCACACAGAGCCCCAGGCAACTTTTTGAGATAATAAATTGCATATATGAGAAAGATACACCATATACTAAAGATATACCATGACAAGGTAGAATTTATCCCAGGAATGCAGAGCTGTTTCAATATTAGGGAAACTATCAGCAGAACTGACTATATCAATGACAAAAACAACAAAAATTAAATTATCTCAGTAGATGCCGAAATGCTTTTGACAAAACTGAAGTATAATTTTTCACGTTATTTTTCTTGCTTTTTTTTGTAACATGGCTAATATGTACATATGTCTTACATGATTTTACATGCATGATTGATACATTGCTTACCTTCTCAATGGGTAATGGAGGGATTCAACAGAGGGAGTGAATTTGGCACAACATTTTTTTAAAAAGAATGCTAAAAATAAATCAATAATAAAATTTCAAAATATAAAAGATATTAAATTGCAGAGAATGTGGGGATATACATTTTTAAAGAAAGTTCTTTACCAGGAGTCATGAAATCACAGGTCAGGCCTGGGAAGACTTTGATAAACAGAGAGAATAAAATGAGCACAATTAAGACATTTTTTACTATAATAACAATACTGTAAAGACAAATAACTTTTAAAAACTTTTGTGGATTTTGAGCCTGGGCAAGATAGAGATATCCAGTCTTTAAAAATGAAAAAAAAAAAAAAGGAAAAGAAACCAAGAAAAGAGAACTTTTATACTCACATGATTCAATGAGGAAAACCTAATTTAACTCTCAGAACAATGAATACTCATTTATCATGAGAGACAATAGGCTTAGACCTAAGCCTATTAAAAAGTAAAATGTTTAACTGGCTTGGTGAAAGTTGAATGCAGTTTTCATGGCTGGAGTTCTTGCCAATGTGTTCTCTAGGGGCATTTTCACTATATCAAGCCTGTAAATGAGATTACTTTCCCTGAAAATTCATGGCATCATAGGACTTTTTAAATGAAAGAAAAAACATGGTAAAATTTAAGTGGGATTTGGAAGTTTAAAGAATCAAATTTGGATGCTAGTTGACCTCCTTAATATCTGGGTGACCTTGGATAAATCATTTAACCTTTCAAACGTAATTTCCTCATTCAATGAAGAGTTTGCCTTAAGAAATCACTAAGACCACTTCTAACTCCAAATCTATGATACTACTACAATCAAAATCCAACCCATGCATTTTAGAGACATAGAAACTGAGTCCCATGAAGGTAATGAAGTTTTAAAATAGAACACTAAAGTTAGTAAGTCTCAGATAAATTGCATTTAATGTTAGAAATTCTTTACTCTGAATAAAGGAAGCAGCTAAATGATGCTGTGAATAGAGCACTAGACTTAGGACAAGGAAGTCACTTCAAATCCTACTTTAGCTACTTGGTAGCTGTGTGATCATGAAAAAGTCAGTTAACTTGTATCTCAGTTTCTTCATCTATAAAGTGGAAATAATACTAGAATCCACCCATCTCCCAGAATGATTGTAAGGATAAAATGAGAATAATACATGTAAAGCACTTAGCAAACCTTGAAGAACTGTATAAATATTAGCTGTTATTATCAAGAAACAGTATTCTGTGAATTTTACACAAATAAACTTATGTGAAACTGTTTGCTGACTGGAAAATAATTAGACTAGAGTAAGACATGGAAAGAAAATATGAAAACCTATGATGAATATGCCCAGTTCTTAACTTTTATTTTTTTCTTCTTCAGGACATCTTTTGATTGGGATATTTCACTGGTCATTAGAATGTTCACTAGGTGGTTTCAATAGACAGAGCCAGAATTTCCATTTTGTTTTCTCAACTTGAAAGTTTTAAGTTTGAAACTTAAAAACAGGAGCATCTTTTCTGAGTCTCTGTTCCAAATTTGTTTTTTGTAGACAAGTTTAGGAACTAAATCTAGTCTATCTCCAAACAGAAGAGATTGACATTTTATCTACCCATCAAAAGAAATGAAACCATCTTTTTGTTCATGAAATATCTTCATCTAAAACTTTAAAATATTATAACTTTGCTGCTCATATGTATGGTTGAATCAGACTATATATTTCACTTATCCTATATGAAAGTCCAGAGTACAGCAGCAGAATGGAGCCAGAAAAATCACAAAACCATCCTGGCTGGGTCCACTATAAATTTATGCTATATAACCTTAATTGGGCCCTCACAACTGCAAAGAGAACTTTTTACTACTCATTATCTCACTTACTATAGCATTTTTTAAAAATATTCCCAGCCCTACCATACTCTCTCCCTCTTTGCTGAGAGACCATGCCTAATATTGCACTGACGAAAAGAAAAATTAAGGCCATTTGCCTCATTTGTCAGATACCTTCTGCAACTATTTCCTCTACCCCTATCTGACATGTAAAGCTAGCCCTTCACCCTGCCAAGGTAAACCCCTCTACATGCACAAGTGATCTGATTCTATTCTAACTTTTTCAGCAAATTGCCTCCTCTATCATCTCTACTCTCTCACTTATCTCCAATCTCTGTTGATTTCTTCTCTACTATCTGCAAACATGTCCATGTCTCTCCCACCCATTAAAAAAAAACAAAAAACTTCACTTGATTTGTCCATCCCCACTATCTATCATTCCATATCTCTCCTTTTTGTAGCTGAACTCCTTGTGAAGATCATCTTCAATCAGTGCCTCTATTTTCCTCTTAGTCTGTAGACTAACTTCTAATCCCATCATTCAACTGAAACTGCTCTCTTCCAAACTACAAATGACTTCGTAATTACCAAAACTAATGGCTTTTTATCAAATTTCATCTTTTTGACCTCTTTGCAGCCTTTGATTTTGTTGATCAGAATCACTTCCTTCATATTCTATTGTCACTAGGTGACTTTATTCTAACCTGGTTCTCCTTCTACCTGTCTGATCTTTTTTTCTCATTCTTCATTCACTCAGGGCACACCTGTTAATCCTGGGTGTCTTCTGGGGTTCTGTCCTGGTCCTTTTTCTCTTCTTTCTCTACATTATTTCATTTGGTGATCTCCTCAGATCACATGAATTCAACTCTCATCTTTATTATGATTACTCTCAAATCTAGTCATATAGCCCTAATATCTCTGCTGACCCCCGGTCTCTCCTCTCTAAGTTCCTGTTGGACATCTTGAATTGGATTTCCTATGGACATCTTAAATCAGCTCATTATCTTTTTCTCAAACCTCTCCCCTTTCCAAACTTTCCTATTACTGTTGCGGGCACCACCATCCTTTCAGTCACCTAGGCTTGCAACCAATGTGTGTCACCCTTAACTCCTCAGCCTCTCTCACTGCCAATATCCCTAACTCTTCAATCTCTCTCACTCCCAGTATCCAATGCCACAATGTCTTCCTGATTTCTACCTTTGCAATATCTGCCTTATACATCCCTTTCTCTCCTTTGACACTGAGACCACCCTGTTTCAGGCCCTTGTAATCTCCCACCTGGGCTATTGCAATATCCTTCTGGTTAATCTCCTTGCCTCAAGTCTCTGCCAATTCTAGTTCATCCTTCACTCAGCTGTCAAAGAAATCTTCCTAAATTCTAAGTCTGACCTTGTCACCATCTTCCCACAATCCACATTTGAAAAATTCGAGTGGCTCATTAACATCTCCATTGTAAAGTGAAAAATCCCATATTAGCATTCAAAACATTTTATTACTTAGTTTGCTCTTACCTTTCCATCCTTCTTAAACTATACACTATATTATATACTTTGTGATTCATATGTACTCTGGCTTCCTTGCTGTTCCTCATTTCTTCTTCTGATTCTGGACATTTTTGCCACTGTCCCCCATACCCACACTTCTCTCTCTCCCTCCTCACCTCTGCTTCCTAACTTCCCTGGCTTCCCTCAAGTCCCTGCTAAAATCCTACCTTCTATTGTGTGCAAAGCACTGTGCTAGGCACTGGGGAGACTATATACCTTAGCTAAGACATGATTTCTCCTTTCAAACATTTTATAGTTTAGTGTCAGTGGGAGTTAGGGGGGTGGTAAGACACCAACCCAGGTAGTAGCTAGAACACATACAGCACATGATATTACAATAAATACATGAGAATTAAAAAACAAAGCAAGCCATGCCCTTAGGCTTAGTATTTTCTTGGAACTACTTTTCCCATCTCTGGGATTCAGAGTTCCCCATATTTCAGGCTCAAAGTATCTTCCTTTCTTCCACGTAGATGGGTAGATTGGGAAACAGGCACAAAGACAGCTAAACCCAAGGCTCAATTGAGGTCATTGTCTCTTTTGTATGTATTTTGTTGTCCTTTGTTTTCGAAGAGGACCAAAATGACACCACTATGCTAGAGTCAAGTTTGTTTGTCCAACTGTGGCTGATCAGACCAACAGGAGCTCGGAATGTTCTACCACAAGTCAGGCACAAATAGCCCATGTGAACATTCATGGTAGATTCTTTAAATTTGTGTATCTTGCATTTCTTTTGAGCTATTTCAATTCTGCTTTGTTCACAGAGCACAGCACCTTCTCTGATGTGAGCACACCATGCTGAGCAGTCCTGTGCCAGTGTCTCCCGTGTCACACAATCAATTCCGAAGTTCTTAAGAGAGACCTTGAGAGTGTCCTTTTATCACTTCTTCTGACCACCAAGTGAACACTTGCTCTGTGTGAATTCTCCATAAAATAGCCTTTTTTTTTCCATGCTGATAGTAACAATTGTCTCTTTTACCTATCTAACAATATGCCTGGTCTTTCATACGCATATAAGGCCAAAGTTTAAAAGGGGTTTCCCAGTGCTCCATATATCAGTGTGTATTTCAACACATCGAGCTATTTTAAAACTATTTGGATGATTTAGAGAAATTTCTAGGGTGGTGGTTATCCAAATAATTGCTTCATTTTTCTCTTTCGCTTTGCTAACAGAAGTCTGGTAATAGGCAGGGAATAGTTGTTACATCATATAAATGTACCTTAAACATTAATGTTTTGCTTCTGATTTGAAAAAAAAACCTCTCTTATTTAAAATGAAGGAAACTGATTCTTAAGCATTTGAGCAATAACTAAACATTTAATTAATATGCTCAAATGAGCTTCATTTTGCAAAGGAAACTAGCATTGAAATATTCTGTACAAATATGAACAGTAATACCTGATCCTTATTTCATGAAACCTGCAAGAGTTGCTTGGGGGAGTGGCATTGAACAACTAAGTAACAGTGGCAATGGTATTATTAAGTCTGACACCTGCGTGGGGGGATCATACTAAGAGGAAGTTCTCTGATATCAACGACAGATGATTAAGGAAAAAAGCTGGCTTTCAGGTAGTGAAGTGGGAAGTTATAAGTGATCTAAAACCCAAAATTATACCACAAAGGAAATATTATTTGAATTTAAAATATCCGGATACTTTTTTTTTCTTCACTAATCAGGAAAAAAAAATAGATTTTTTTTTCCAATTTAGCTTGGAAGCTTCATGTAAAAAGAAAACATCAAGGATGCCAGAAACCCAGCACAAATAAAAGATAAAGAATACTTCAGAAGCATGATGAAAGGGGTGGCTGCCTTTAATCTTTTTAGAAAACAACAAGTTTTAAACAGTATTAATTTCATGCCAACATTCTATCCACTACACTGTTACTTCTGTTATAGGATAACAATTATGTTCAGCAGCACCTGTTTGGTGATCAAATGAAAAATGTATGATTTTTCTGAAGCAACTCACCATGGTCAGGTCAGCAGAGTTGTAGGATAAAAAGAAAAAGTTTCAACTGTAAAAGCAGAACCAGAACTGTCTTTCTCCTTATTTTATTGGAAGAGATCTTTCTGCCACATTTCCCCCCCCTGCAGACCACACCTGAAATATTTAGGAAGCACAGATGAACCTATGTTAACTTCCTTACATAAGCACCTAAAAAGTACAACATAAAAAGTATAGCTCTTTCAATAATTGAAAATATTCCAATGATGGGATATGGACCTAAGCTGAGACCTTTGCCCCTCACCCCAAAAAGAATTTGGGTCCCATTTGTCCACGGGCCTCAGAAAACCCTTAAACTTTCCTTGAACTCACTTGGTCAAAGATGTCTCAAGCAGTTGCCTCAGGCTATAATCCACTCAACTGGCCTTTTCTTAGCTGTCTAGGCCCAATTTCTCAATTCCTTGTTATCCTAATTAAGCCTAGCCCTCCATTGTCTATTCTAGGATGACCCCATTCAACTTCCCAGACCCTCCCATCAGTATTTAGGATTCTCCCAGGACTCACCCCAACTTCAAGATCCTCCCTAAACTCCTCTTTCAATACTGGCCACTCCCATCAAGGCACCCCTTCTCCCAGACCCCCTAGTTACCCCAAAAATGTTTGACCACTCCCAGATCCCTCCCATAGTCTTTCTGCACATAAGATCTATCCTGGTGGCCATTTAGGTGCTGAGACTTCCTTATGCCAGCTCATCCTTACGAGCACCACAAACGTTCAGATTTCTTAAGAGTCTGGACTGAATGGTTCATCTTTAATAAACCTTATCTTTGGCTGAAAGAAAACTGGGGTTGAATTCATTTGGTCAGGACTCGTGCATGATGATTTTGGGGTCCCAGAATACCTACCATCTAAACTTCAACCCCTAGAATACTAACTAAAAGCCTACTTCTTACAAAAGGTACTGTATTTTTTTTGTTTTAGGCAATTAGGGTTAAGTGACTTGCCCAGGGTCACACAGCTAGTAAGTGTCAAGTGTTTGGTCTGAAGATGGATTTGAATTCAGGTCCTCCTGACCAGTGCTCTATCCACTGCACCACCTAGCTGCCCCAATTGTATAGTTTTTTTTTTTGTTTTAAAGGCTGTAGTAAGTGGATTGAGAGCTAGCCCTGGAGTCCGAAAGACTGTAGTTCAAATTCAGCCTCAGACTTTTACTAGCTACATGGCCTTTCAAATCACTTAACTTGTTTGCCTCAGTTTCCTCAACTGTAAAATGGGGATAAAAATAGTAAATAATAACTACCTCTCAGGGTTGTTGTGGGGATAAAATGAGATGTATGTAAAGTGCTTAGCATAGGACCTGGTACACAGTAGGTACTATATAAATGTTTATTCACTTCCCTTAAGAAGCATGCAGGCACACCTATAGACTCACACACAATACGTAAATACATCTACAACTTCAAGTGAAGTACAGCACGTAGGAAAATATTTCTTAGAAAGCAGGAGAAAAGATATAGTTAGATCTACTTCCATGAGGAGCTAAAATTACTTTCTACTCTAAAATTATCTGTGGCAAGCTATTCTGTGTCAAAGCTAATTTTTCCTCACATCATTGTTATGCATTAATAATGAGAATTATTCAAAGATGAAACTGTTTGCTAACACCCTCAGCGCTTTATTTTTCTCTAGGATGAAGACTTTGTCAATGTAAATTTTAGAGCAGCATTGCTTAGATCTAGTTTCAAACATCAACACTGAGCCAAATTTACTTTAATTTGTGAGCCATGGCCATAAAAATAAATTCCAGAATCAAAGCCTTATAACAATTTTAAATTCCAATGGAAACTTTCAGCACTTTAATTTAATTTACCTCATTTTTTCACTGAAGAAAGGCTTACAGATTTTTAAATGTATTATAGCTTTAAAATATTTTAATCTGATATATTTGTATTCTGATGGTCCAGCATGGTACAATGAAAGAATGCTGAATTTGGAATCAGTTATCTTTTTTTTAAGACAAAGTTTTGTTTTTGGGCTTTTTGTTTTGCAATGTTTCCAGATGATTTGCTAATCAAGCTATTACTGTGCTTAACTTCAAGAAACATCTACCCAGAACCTATTTCAAAAACTATGAAAAATGGCTTTTCTTTATTTCTTATAATAACCAGATTCCATTAGCTTATACAAAAGACTACTATTAGAAGGGAAGCATTTCTTTTTTTTTTACATGTTAATATTTTTTTTTAAATAAGCTATATATTTTTTGAGGCAGTTAACAACTAATATAATTTAAGTAATCATGAATCCTGTTGGAGGAGGAAAGGTGATGAGATGAGATGAAGCATTTATGTAGCATGTATTATGCTCCTAGTATGTGCCAGGCACAATGCTAAGCTTTTTTTTTTTTACAAATATTATCTCAGGCAGACCTGCTTAATAAATTTAATAAATATTTATTGATGATTGATTTGATCTTCATAACAACCCTTCAAAGTAGATGGAAGGGACCTGAGGCAGGGATTGGACATGATGTGGTTCCAGAATTCTGTGAGTCCCTGTGTCCCTCCTCTGCCTGTCTGTTGTGCCAACATTTTACCCAGATATCAGGTGGAATATTCATCCTGAAGAACCTAGATGACACAGTGAATACAATGTTGGATTTTAAAGAAAGAAAGATCTGAGTTCAAATACTACCTCAGACATTAGTTGCATGACCCCAGGAATGTCACTTAAACTCTGCCTCAGTTTCCTCATTTTCAAAATGAAGAAAAGGATAATACCCTCCACTTCCCAAGGTTTTTGTGAGGATCAAATGAAATAACATATTTAAAGAAATTGGCAAACCTCAAAGCATGATATGAATGCTAGCTATTATTATTGTTATTATTGTTCTTAACTTCCCTTGAGAGGCAGAGTTGTTGTGGTTCTGTCATTTTCAGTTGTGTCCAACCCTTCATGACTGCATTTAAGGTTTTCTTGGCAAAGATACTAGAGTGTCTTGCCATTTAGAAGGGAAGCATCTTGATGGAAGAACTTTTTCATTTTAGTCTTGTTATCCTCAGCACTTTAGCATGGTGCCTAACATATAGAAAGTATTTAATAAATGATTGTTCATTTTTTATGGATGTCAATTTTACATCTAGTTTTATGACTGCCCTCCTATGATTCAGCATAGTGTTAAGTGTCTTAAGTCTTAAGTTCCTTGAGGGTCTGTCCTCAAGACTTTCATATTTTTGGGGGGGAGGGTATCTCCAGAATTTAGCACAATGACTGGCACATAGTAGGCACTTAATAAATGTTTATTGAGTAACTGATTCATAGGTATGTAATAAATCCTTGAAAATTAAAGAAAAAAACTAAACAAAAGTTGCAGAATGATGGCTATAATAAAAAAGATCTGGAAATTATGCTAAAGAACAATGACCAAGAACTCACTTCTGTCCTAGTGAGTGTGATGGGGGTGGGGGAGTAGAGAAAAAGGGAAAGTGGTGATGAGAAAAGGAAGAAAAAGCAATGAGAGTGCTGTATCCTCTCCAGAGAACCAGATTTCTATGATACAAACAGTGTGAAATTAAGAAATATAGGGTAAAAAGGAGTTCAATAACAATAGAGTGGGAATCCTAGAGTTCAGGACAGAAGAAAAGAGCAAACAGATGAATATAACTATTGTGGATAGGGAGAGAGTACAAGTAAGTTAAAAAAAGGAAAACTCTTTTTGTTTCAGCTGAAAAAAATCGAATCACAAAGGTAAGTAGAGGTGGAAGTAGGAGCTTGCCAAGTATGGGATCAATCAGTTAATCTCAGCCTCCACCCTCCAAGGTCCTATGATGACTGAGAACAACTCCTGTGCACATCTAGTGGCATCAACCTCCAGGGTTAATCACACCAGATACTGGAAAACTGGAGATATAGTTGTTAGGTGTAGGGGACAAAAAATTCTTGCTAAGCCTCTGGTTTAGTAAATCCCTGGCAAACAGTTCTCCAGGACAAAGTAAATTCACTCTTGGTTCCAGGTTTTTAGCCTTATTCTAAGACACTGGGGAATGAGGTGTATCCAGAAGTTAGTTATTTACCAAGCACTTGGCTCCTATTTCAAAGTTACCAGGTCCTTCTGTATATTTGCCAAACTGAGACTCATAATATCTGATTGATTTTCTACTGAGCCCAGTGTCAGTTTAAGATTCTTTAATGGTTAAAAACCGAAATCAACAAGTATGAGTTTCCTCTTTTTAGTCTTTTCCAGAACACAGCCCTCTAGATCAGGCCCTCACCAACACACACACACACACACACAAACACTGACATGTCTGAGAATATAGTACCCATCAGTAAATGTCTTCTATTGCCTCTTGTTCTTCAATCTCTTATAATTCGGAGATCACAGAAGCCACAGAGCAAGGCCCTGATGCATAGGGAAAAGACCAAAGGACATGGCATCAGAACACCTGGGTTTGAATCTTAGTTCTACAATTTACTAACTGTGTAATCATGAGCAAGTGATATGGTCAAAGGATCATAGGCTTAAAAGTTGGGAAGGAATTTAAAAGTTGAGGAGTGATTAATTTATTTTGTATTTATTATGTATTTACATATATATTTATATAGTTATGTAATTATTTCAGCTAGCCCAATACCTATTTCAGAAAGAGGAGAGTAATGCTTAAAGAGGTTTTTCCCAAGGTTATACTGGTGTCAAGTGGCAGGGCCATGATCATAGATCCTCTAATATCAAATACAGCTTTTGGTATCCTTAATCTCTATGAGTTTAAGTTACCTTATCTGTAAAAATGGAATAAAAATACCTTTCTTCATATTTCAGAGATTGAAGATTGGAAAAAAAAAGATGCAAAATATTTTGTAAACATCTATCATCTATCATTATAACTCTCTACTTTTATTATTAATGCAAGCTAGAATTACCAATAAAAATGGTTTGATCACAAGGTGAGAGTGAGGGATAGTTCATGGAGAGCTCCAGTGTTCATGGGTATTCTCATGATAACAGAAGAACTAGAGGTACATTGGGTAGACACTCAATGATGAACTTTTCAGAGCATAGATGCCCACATAAAATGGGCAGGAATGAATGGATTAAAATCTTCACTGTTAGGGGAAATCCCTGATCTTACTGATATAATTAAATATTATTACAGGTCAACTAATGAAGGAGAAGTCAGTCTGTTCCAATGGGAATACTGAATTTTATTGAAGTTTGAGGATTTCTGGAAAATGGCATAGCCTTTAAAAAGGATGTAGACTATTGGGATCAGTGTCAGTTTAAAATGTTGTGATTAATCCAGGATTTTAATGGTTGAAAGTGGAAAACAAGCATGAATCCCCTTTTTTTGTTCTTTCCCAGAATACACCACTCTGAGTCCCCCATTTTACTACATACACATGCACACACATGCACACACCCACACACACATGTCTAAATTGATTAAAAAGCAACTTATAAAATTTGCCCTGGAACACAGATAATTCTTCAAAATAATTAATGTCATGATTACACTAAAGCTAGTATACTGACTCATTCACATCATATCACATTCCTCCCATGTCTCGCCTGAAGTTTCCATAATCAATGTGTCCAATGTAATAATACAATAAATACAATATCTCATGTACTTAAAATGCCTTTCAAAATTTAGAGACAGATTATCAGAAAAAAAAAAGGGGAGGAGGAAAAATGTGAGGATTTCATATCAGGACATTCACTGTTAGGCTACTAATTAGGAAAAACAGTTTTATCTTTTATATTCTAGCTGTATTTTCATACTTTTCTCAGATAATTTAAGAGGAAGGAAAACAATACTCCCAGAAGGATATTCTGTAGTCTAGAACAAGCTATAAACACTGACTACAAGTCATACTTTTCTTACAATTCATTTCATAGCAATAACTCGAATCAAACAAGCCTCTATTATCTTCTTGTTTATGGCACCAGACTTGCAGTCTGGGGACCTAGGTTTTATTATTGGTTATTCATTCTAACACTGACTCATCCTGTGACCTCATACACGTAATCTGATTTCACTGTTCATCTATTTCCTAATCTATAAAATGCATACATGTGTACAGTTATAATACGAGGAAAGTTCCCCCCTTGCATTTTAAATTTGTTTGTTTCATTTATTTTAATAGTAATAACCTCATAATATTACATTTTGGCTTACATTTTTAATGATTGATGGGAAAAATAGTCAAAAGATATAATTTCTTAAATGTAAAAAAAACTTGACTATATTATTAAAAGCCTGACTATATTACACCTGAAAGTCATCACAAAAAAAAGCTAGCAGCTGAACAAATAAAGAATTATTTGCCCACTCAAATAAGAACATTTCCCTCCCTTATTTCATGTTGTTGACTATTCTGCTTAGCAAGACTGAAAAGCTTACTCAGAAGCTTGATAAAGCATTGGCTAAACAGAATTCACTGGCAATTCTGTCAACACACTCTTATTATGATATCTAAATATATCAATATTTCCAAGATAAAAGGAAGAAAATTACCCTCCAAAATATAGCTACAGTAATAAAATTATTAAGGAAACAGTCAGTGGTAAAAGGTGGACTATTTTATTATGGATTCATTTCAGTCTTTTTTTTTTTTTGAGAGGTTCTCATTAAATCACTGGTCTATTCATACAGATCAACATATAATACAACAAGAAAGACTTTCACACTTAAAACCTGTAACTGTCCCCATTTTCTCAACTTAAAGTGAAGAGAACACACAATTCATGTACCAGACTCAGAATAACAACACATCGTATGTAGTTTTCAAATGTACATGCTTGTGAGTTTTCTGTCTTTCTTAGCTTGTCACAGGTTTCAGATTCCAGATTTTCTGAGGATATCTGATGATATGTTGTTGGAGCATCCAAGTACCATTTCTAATTAAGCCACATGAGAATTCATTAAATACAATGGAATTTAGCATATCAGGAAAAAAAAAAGTCTTGCTTATACAACTAAAATCTTTAAACAGGCTAATTCTCCTTGCCATTCAATGTGGTACATTCAAAAGATCACTAGCTCTGGAGTCCAGATTTGAAATCCTGCCTCTGATTCATACTACTTCTGTGACTTCAAAAAAGTCACTTTACTTCCTGGGCCTGCAGTCTCTTCATCTGTAAAATGAGTGGACTGGACCAGATGCTCTAGTTTAGAGGAGTCAAACTCTGCGCCTTCCCCCTCCTCCTCCCAGGCAAAACTCCCAAGCACAGACAGAGATTAAAGTATGACTAGGAAATGTTTAATAAAATACCTAAAAATATAATAGCACACAGATAATGTTAATTTGTGATTTTTTAAGTCAATATTGAGCAGCAAGGATCCATAGTCCCTTTCAGGTGTAGATCTACGATGCTATTGATTACCCAACTTAGGCCTCTCTTAAGAGATGAATGCTTTAAGGAAATAAGTATCTTTGTAAAACAATCTAGAGTTTCTCAGCATTTGTCTATTTATATAAAAAGGGGTCAAGGAGAAAGTAGAGAAGAATCTTCTAACTGATGCGGTTTAGGGGTTCAGGGGTGCTGGGACCCCAAAATCACAACACTCAAGTCCTGCCTGAAAGAATTCGACCCAAGCCTTCTTTCAGTCAAAGATGAGGTTTATTAGAACATCCATCATATTGGGCAGACTCTTAAGGAGTCTGAACATTAGTAAGCTATTGGCTAGATTATAAGAATACCAGCAGTGGCTAGATTACAAGAATCTAAACATCTTAATGGAGACAAGATGGACCTTATATACAGAAAGACTATGGGAAGGATCTAGGAGTGGCCAAGTAGTCTATGAGGTAACAGAATTCCAGGGACCTAGACCACTTGGCCAAGAGAGAATGGAGAAATGGCCTGGGGCCATAGGAAGGCCCACAATGAAAGGTCAGTTGATGGGATTATAGCCTCAGGAGAACACCAGAGATTTGACCATGCGGGAAAGTCCAGGGTTTTTCCTTTCTGGGGCCCAGATCCCAACCCCAACATAACAATATAACATTACTTATTAAAGACATAAAGATCTTCAGGCTTTTTGTCCCAAGTAGTTAAGCAGTCCTTTGCCATACAGTTTTTCCTTGAATTTAATGACATCTAAGTCATGAATTAACAATTAACAAAAGACAAGTAGCATGGTGCATGCAATGCACCATGAGGTCACTCTCCTCAGAGTCCAGAAGACCTGAAATCAAGTCCCACCTGTGACACAAACTGAATGTATCATATTCACTTCCCTTCTCAGTGCCCCAAAGAACTTACTAAGACTCTTAAGTTGCAAAATGTATCTCTATTTATGGATCTTCAGATCCTAGATTTAGATCCGGAAGGAACCTGATATGTTATCAAGTCCAGCCCTTTCATTTTAGCAAGAGGAAGTTGAGATTCAGAAAATCTGAATGATTTGCCCAAGGTAAAAAGGCTAATAATAAGTGCTCGAGGCCAAATTCAAACTCAGGTCTTCCTCAACGCTAAATCCATACTTGCCATCTCAGGGAGGAGGGAGGAAGCAAAGGGGCAAGGGACAGAGTTTGGAACTCAAAACTTAAAAAAAAGTGTTAAGAACTGTTATAACATATAATTGGGGGACATATTATTTAAAAAACAGCAAAAAAAGGCACAAGCAGGTAACATACATAGGAAATGAGAGACAATTTGACAAGGACCAGATCTATTAAAAATTGTATATTTTTCTTTAAAACTAGTGTTTTTGAGTTGTAAGGAATTTTCTGTCTCCTTTCTGTAGTATAGCTGGTCAAAAGTATCATAATAGTAACAGTAGTAAGAGTGATGCCAGTAGTAAGGTATAGTAAGATAGGGTGTATGTATGTGTGTGGGGGGGGGGATTTTGACACCAGAAGTTGCTCATACCAATAAAATTACAAATATGTGCAAAACACCCACACTAACAGATATTTCTATAATATCTTAAAGTTTATTAAGTATACCACTGATGCGGTCTAGAGGTTAGGGGTCCTGGCACCCCAAAAATCACGATACCCGGGTCCTGCCCGAAAGAATTCGACCCAAACCTCCTAGCAGCCAAAAACAAAGTTTATTGAAGATTTGCCCTATTAGCTAGACTCTTAAGGAGTCTGAGCATCTATGGGCTATTGGCTAGATTGTAAAAATCTGAGCATCTTAATGGAGACAAGATGGACCTTATATACAGAAAGACCATGGGAGAGTGATCAAGTAGTTCATGAGGTAATAGAATTCTCAAGGGTGGGAAATGGAGCCCAGGTGGGATCAAGGGTGGGAAGTGGCCTGGGGCCATAGGGAGGCAAGACAATAGAGGGGAGACTGGGTGTAGCCACAATGAAAGACCAGTTGATGGGACCATAGCCTCAGGGGAATGCCAGAGATTTGGCCATGTGGGAAAGTCCAGGGTTTTTCCTTTCTGGGGTCCAGATCCCAACCCCATCAGTACATGTAGAAGGTATCCCAAAAGTCTCAGTACAATTTTACACTTTAATAGCTTCAAATTTTAAGCTTTAATTCCTTAAAATTACACTAAACCTTTTGGGATACTCTGTACTATTATCTCATTTATTAGTGTGGACACCTACTTGATCCCAGGTCAAGTTTCTATTTGTGACTGTACCCTGCTTTAGAAACAATTGGCAAAAAGGGTGTAATCAGAGGGTAGTACAGAGTTCAAAAATATTGACTGTGTCTTGGGAAGTTACACAAGTTGTCAGGGAGTTAACCCCAACGTAAGGCTGGAGAAAATAATAGCAATGGAATCATTCCTAACAGTATCTAGATAATTAAGCATAATAACATTTCATGGAAGAAATTTTATATAGTTAATTCAGTAAAGCCTTCTGTTTCTACTTATGTATTATTTAGTATTACTAAGTACTTACGAGACAGGAATTCTACAAATGCAATGAAAGAGGGAAAGACTTCAGTCACTAGGGATATCTTGCTGAACAACAAATAATTTATACTGGGAAGGAGCCTTACAAATGTAATGAATTAGAGAAAGCCTTTAGCAATAAGGGGCACCTTACTAAACATGAGCACTTTTACACTGGAGAGAGTCCTTCCAAATTTAATGTTTGTGGGAAGATCTTCAGCCAGAACACAAAAACTTATTAAACACCTGAGAATATATGCTGAAAGCAACATTATAAATAAAACAAATGGGGCAAGTGTTTAGTCAAATAGCTGCCTTACTTAACATCAAATAATTCACTGGAATTGAAACTATAAATGTTAACAAATGTGAGAAAGCCTTCAGCCAGAATTAATCCCTTACTGAGTGAGCATCTAAAAATTAATTCTGGTGGGAAAAAAAAAGAAACTTTATAATTGAATGAATATAGAAAAACAAAAACATCTTTAGTCAGGACGAAAGCTTTATTTGATGTCAGAAAAATCACACTAAAGAGATACCCTATATATTTAAGAAATTTAGAAAAACTGGCAACAACCCTACCCTTACTCAAAATCGGATAATATATAGGAAAGAAACTGCATAAGTGAAAGGAATATGCAACATTCTTCAGTGGTAGCTCAGTTCTCATTTAAAATCAGAAATTTCAAAGTGGAGAATAATTCTGGGTACATCAATGAGCTCTCTAGACCAACCTCATCAATGCACTCTAAAACTCTATGCTCCCTAGGCCAAGCCAGAAATCATATGACTACAGGATTGTTGTTTATAACTACATGATCTATAATGCTTATCTAATTTAATATCTCCCTCCCCCAAACAGAAATAAATAAGGGAATAGAAAAAAATCATCAAGTGCAATTAAAGTTTGCTCCCATTGTTGAGGTCAGATTTGGGAGAGTGGTTCACATGTGAAAAAATTCAATTAGACATTCTCTTTTAGCCACTGGGAGCTTTATTAATGTGAAAGCACAAGGCACTTTACTGCAGCAGCAAAACTACAATTAAGGTACTGGTATTTGGGGGAGCTAAGCTTACACAGAGATGTTCAGGATGATGCAGTTTTAGAGTTTTATGGTGGTTAAAGATGACAGGATAAGGAAGATTGGGGGGGACAAAGGATGAGGGAGACAAAAGGAATTCTTTTTGGTAATTTTATCATACAAGATAAAGAGAAGTTTCATGGTGTTTCAAGATAAGGGGGAAAAGATTTTAGGACACCCTAAAGTTACAGGATGACCTACAGAATGAGCCTTCCCCCACTCCCCACCCCAGCTCAGGAGGGGCCTCACAAAGTACTGGAAAAGCAACCCTTAATATTCTCCTTAACCCCCAGGATACCATATGCTGTATTCACATCACCATCACTTAAAACATAAAAATATAACACTTCTTTGAAGGGTCAGAAAAACCAAGTTCAAAGATTACAAACTTCCACTTTGGATTACAAATGCTAACTTGGATTTCTGGTTAAGATGTTGAGAGAAACAAAGCCTAGTTCCTACATACCAGCTAAAGAAAGAAAGAAAGAAAAAAAGAAAAAAGGAAAAGAAAAAGGATTTGATAATGCCAATTAATGATCAAGAAATAGTATGAGCAAATATAGTAAATGATTTCATACACCCTAGAATTACATACAAAGTCAGCTAAAAGACCACAAGTATTTTAAAAAAAAAAAGAGGTCTAGAAAAGCTAGCATCACTGCAAGAAATTAAGGTGGAAATCTCCCAGAATGCCCACAGATGGACTAAGTAACTTATAGCCTGCAAGGCTTTGTGTACAGAGGCAACAAAAGTAGGTAACTTCCACAGACCATGTAAGTCTGGGAATAGCAAGATTGCACTATCTCAGGCTCAGAGTCCCCAAGGTCCCTTGCAACTTATCAAAAAGAGAGGAATGGAAGAAAGGAGTGAAGTAAGGAGGGAAAAAGGAAGGGAGGGATGATTTCTTGTTGTTGTTCAGTCATTTTAAGTCGTGTCTGACTCTTTATGATCCCATTTGGGGTTTCCTTGGCAAAGATATTGGAGTGGTTTGCCATTGCCTTCTCCAGCTCATTTTATAGATGAAGAAACCAATGCAAACAGGGTTAAGTGAGTTACCCAGAGACACACAGATAGTGTCTGAGGCCAGATTTGAACTCAGGAAAATGAATCTTCCTGACTTCAGGCCCACCACTCTATCCATTATGCCACCTTACTGCCTTTGTGCCACTTGGCTTTCCCCTATAATGCTAGTCATGTTTAAATCCTAACAGCAAAGTAGAAATGTAGTTTTCTTTGTCATATGCAGGAAAAGCAGGAAAATTGCATAACTGCAATAAGAATAGTTTCCCTTCCATGATAGCATTCATAAATTTGGAAGAGACTAAAATACAATAAATACCTAACAACCAAATAGAACAGGGGAATCTAAAGCTCCCCTTTATATGGACACAAGTATGTTGAAAATTATTTCCATTAGTTAAATGTACACTAAACAATATACATCTGGAATTTACATAAATTTAAAGGTGAGATAGAAAACTCCCTCAGTTACTAAAGTTATTAGATGGCTTATAATACATTTAATTTCTCTGAGTATAATTTCTCCACATAAATCTATACTATGAATCTCATCAGAATGCTACTAGCCAGGGCCTAAGTGGCTGAAAAGAGAATGGTGAATGAACATAGAAACTCTCTCTGAAAGACATTATGAGTTTTATTTAATATTCATATACCTCAGGCAATAAAAAGGGCCCCTGTACCTCAGGTTTAATATCTTTCTTTTAGAAAACAGATCATTTTTCACTTCTTGGACAGAGGCAAATGGAAGAAATCAGAGAAGAAAGAGAAAAGCAATGTATTTTTACTTTATATGACAGGCAGAAAATACATCCCCATACCACAACTGCCTTTGAAAGCTTCTTACTAGGATTCAAGGAAAGACAATAAGGGGAAAAGAGCTCATCCCAATGCAGGTGGCAGAAAGATGTCCTAAAATTCAGTTGCTCTGGCAACTGTCTCCAATATCGCATTTGCAAAGGGTGAGAGAGATTAACACAGAGAGATACACAAAAACAAAAGACAAGGAGATTATCAATGTAATAAGTATTAGCTAAGTTATGAGTTTCATAGAAAGGCAATTTTTTTATAGCTTGCCTTGGGCCTTATAATTATTAGCTTCAGACAGTCTGGGCAAAGAAATAGAAATCCACACTGTTCCCTACAAACAGAAATTCTGAAAAAAGTTAACGTATATTCAATATATACTTTGACATATGACCAGTGTACTACATGGTGTAATTGTAAACTTCTTCAGAAAGCATGAGCAAAATACCGTAATTACTATTTCCAGCATGGCTAAAATTGGTAAATAATGTATCTTGATAAACTAAAATATTTTAAAAGCACTCATAACATAGGATATTTCTTACATATATACATACATGCAAACATATAGGTGATATACACACACAAGTATGATGGGGTCTCTCTGTACTAGGATTGTACTGTTCTGAACCAACAGTCAAATTTAGTTCATTTCTTTTTTGAAATGTTTCAATTTATACTTGAAATTTTTCATGCACCTGTGTTTGAAAATTGAGTGATAGATTTCTAGAAGAGTTTTGCAGCACAAAAACTTCTGGGAAATATTTAGAGATTGGATAACTGGTTATTTACATTGCCATTTAGAAGTAAAACCTTAAGATACTATTCTACCCTTTTTAATTCTTGACAATTTATAATTTTTTTTGGTTGGAGGGGAGGTCTTTGTTGGTGGTAAAATGTTGAGGTAGTTCTAAAAGCGCAAGTAAGTACTAATGAGAATAGGATTTACACATCTTCCAGTGGTACTGATGGGGCAATGGAACCCCTAAAAGGAAAAGACCATGTCTTTGAACACAACCCAGCCCCTGACCTTTCCCATACATTTTAGCAGCCTAGATGCCTGGCATTAACCTGAGGCATCTGGCCCATCCCAGTCTACCTAGAGACTCAATAATCCTTTGAACCATCCTTTCACTGTGGAGCTCTGCCCCAATCAGGCCCACTTAACTCCTTTTATGGTCTGCACCTGGACCACCCCAGGCAATTTACCACTCCTTATTCCCATACAGATTTCATTGTCTTTTCTTGTATATTAGTAGCAATCTTATCCCCCATTAAATTGTGCAGATTCCCTAGGAATCTCACCCACTCCTATTGGAGTCACAATATTCACAGATTTACTAGAAATCTTGCCCACCTAACCCGTGTCATAATAAAGCCTCACCACTCTGACAGAAAGAAGGCTAGAATGGTCAAATTCTTTCGAGGCAGACCCCCTTGTACCCTGGCATTTTGGGGTTCCCAGCACCCTAAACCATAATAGTACATTTTAAAAATCTAATTTCTAGTAGCATTGTTACTAACTGTAGCATTTTTTATACTCGGTTTATAATTCTCTCTCTTCTATTGGGCTAGGAGATTAATTCAATATGATAACAAGAATTAACATAAAATACCTATTCATTTCCTTACAGAACTGTCTGCCAGGTTCAAAACCAATCAGATATTTCAAGTACCTTTTGTTACATAAAGTATAATGCAATTTCAGAAATATAAAGATGTTCTTTCTCTAGAGATTTTTGACAATTAAAATGAATATAATAAGAAATTCTGGCAATTGATACTGATACATGATTCAAACCTAATTTAAGGATATGTAAATTACTTCTTCATCCATATTTACCTATATACTCCCCCCACCTTTTCTGTACCTTAAAATAGGTACCAGAGGTAAGACTGGTTTTTACAATGTAATGTCTTTGAGAGGAGAGGCTGCCATTGTGTTTCCAACGCCAGTTCAGATCCTTGAGATAGCAGACAGATAATAAATGTTTGTTCAGCTGTATGGAACTGAATTGGAAAGAGCACTGGACAAAGAGTAAGGAAGGAACCCTGGTTTTTAATCCTGATACTATCAATTAACATTACTGGGTTTCAATTTGCTCATCTAGAAAATGAGGGAGCTAGACAAAATTATTAAGGTGTTCCCAGCCCAAATGTATTTATTGTGCTTCCCAGACTGGAAGGAAATGGTAGCAGTGACTGAGTGGTCTGGGATGGGGGGGTATGGGTAGGGTGAAAAGTAGAAATTAAGAGGTGATGTCATGGTCATGTCAGACATCACACTCCTGCATCACCTCTTTAGGAAAATGGTGAAGACCCTAAAGAGGCAAGTCACTTCCCCATTCTAAGCTGTCCTATGCATTATGAATCTCATAAAGTTGTTATGGAGAAATAGTTTGAAGACCTTAATACACTAGAGAAAGAAGAATATTTAATAATTTTAACTGATTTCTAAGATCTCTTCTAAACCTAACAATCTAGGATTCTATTTGGTTGCAAGTGAATGTGACTACGATAGTATTGGCAGAAAGTTTCCCTCAAATCTTGCCTCAGATATTAGCTGTGTGATCCTAAGCAAGTCACTTAACATCTGCAAGCCTCAGGACTCTTGTCTATTAAATGAGGAAATAACAGCACCTACCTTCCTGGTCATCATAAGGATAAAATAACAAATTTGTAAAAAGTGTTGCAAAATATTAGCATGTTTTATAAATAAGTTATCGTATTCATCATCATCCTTCTCCTCCTTCACCAAATTCATACAGATAACCTTCCCTCTAACTTTAACAAATATTCCAAGCTGTATTGTCACATTATGCTTCAGGACTGGAATCCTCTCATAAATAAATAAGCAAATTTAAAATATAAGCTTCTAACCAGGCATAGCAGAAAGGACCTCTTAATATTCTGTTAGTTTTCTGGGGGTTTGATTGTCTTTCTTTCTCAAGTTGTGGAGGAGGAGAGGTTAGGTGGTGGGAAGAAAAAGATGGATTTTCATTGATAAAAAAAAACTGTTTTAAAGATAATTTGTTAGCTTCAAATTAAACAGGTACCTAATAAAGAATAAACCCTTCTTTTCCAGACCCCTACTGTAATGTTTTCTCCTCCAGAATGCCTCCTGCCCCAGTTCCATGTAGCTGAATTCTATCTTAATAAACTAATACAATAACATGGCACATTCCTTGACCACTCTAGGCTGTATGTATGTACATATATATGTATGTATGTATGTATGTATGTATGTATGCTTTCTGAACTCTCAGAACATTCATTTCCTATACAGCTTAGATATATACATTATATGTATATGTCATTATTTGTGTTTTATCTGTCTCCCCAATAAAATAATAAGCTCTTTAAAGTAGGGATAGAGGCAATGAATTATCTTCTGAATCACTCCTCAACATCTAGCAAAGTGTTACACACATAATATTCAGTATATATTGAATTGAATATAGCTAGTATTTAGGTCTCTTGCTACATTTTTTTGGAAAATGGCAAATTTTAACACTTAAGTAAAATAAATAATAACTGTTATCCTAGGAATGTTCTTTATTTATTTCATTTTCATAGAATAACTTACTAGGCTTTATAGTATAAAACCTGAGATCAAAATCAGCACCCAGATTTTCCTCCAAAAAACAATCTTCAAATAGGATTTTCCAGTAATGATAATGATTTTTTCAATCAAATCTGATTTTCAATCAATCTTATATATGAATGTCACTGTAAATTGAAATTGAAGTATAAGGTAATAGAAATTTGCCAGTTATTTCTAAAATTTCTAAATTCATTGTTTAAATTGTCTTTGTCAACTAAAGGTATATTCCTAGAGAAATTTGCATAAGCTGATTTCCTCAAAATTAGTCATATTTCCATTTATTTGCAATAAAATTTGAAATGAGATGCAGCTTACTCATCTGGGAATTTCTGGTACCAATGAAATCACAGATTCATTTCCTATCCTTATAATTTGAAAAATGTTTATCTATCTTCACAAAGTGAGAAGGGAAAAACCACTAGAGTGGCCATAAAAATAGCGAGGTCTTATTTCCACCTTTGCTATTTGTTAACCCTGTGGCCTGAAAGAACTCATAACCTCTGAACCTCAGTTTCCTCAACTATAAAATGATGACATTAATATTTGCATTTTCTACCTGATGGGACTCTTAAGAGGAAAAAAAAAGTGGTTATCTTGTAGAAATATGACAGCAGTATTATTATTTCTGCTTAATCTGAAATAACCAAAGACTTATGGTACTAAAAGCTTGATATCTTTCTGCTTTTTCCCTGTTTGTCCTGCTCAGACAGTAGCTAATAATTTAAGAACAAATATTATCGAGTACTGGAGGGAATTGCCAATTTAAAGAACCCAGTGAGTCACTCTGAAAATGAATAACTGTTTTGTAATACAAACAATCAACAAAGAATTTAGTATTTTATATTCATTCATTTACACATCAGACTTTAACAAAATAAGTGCTCCCAATAATACAGCTGGTTAATTAGCATCCCATTCAACCTGTTGAAATCCAACCTCAGACTCTAACTAGTTTTGTGATCCTGAGTAAGCCATTTAATCTTTTTGATACTGTTTCCTTATGTGGAAAACGAAGATAAAAACAACAACTACTTCACAGGGTTGTGAGAATCAAATGAGATAATGTATGTATACTGCTTTGCACATCTTAAAGCACTGTATAAATGCTATCATAATTATTAATAATATTTATAATGATATATTATTGCTTGTAATAATATATTATTTCATATTTTATGCTAAAAGGATCTGGTTTGATCCCCACCAGGGCAATTTAATTTAATTCTATTCCAAATGGTAATATCCATATAACCAAATAGAAAGGCCAAGAGGACAATGGTAGTAAGAAAAGTACTAGACCAAGGGGCTGAGAGCCTAAGGCCTGGAGGCCACATGTGGCCCTCTAGGCAGCAGGTTCCCCACCCCTGACCTAGGCAACTAAAGTGATGTTTATTAAGCACAGGAAGGAAGGGAGGAAGGATTACATCAAGGAGTTTATATTCTATTGTTCTTTTGAGTCAGTTGACATAGAATTGGTAATTATCATTATTACAGGGACTGGAAAGATCTGGCCTACATATTAAAATCCAAAGATTAAGCAAGGATTCTGTGTGCTTTCCCCCTAGCAGCTTTAATCATGCTAGGAATGCTAAATCCTTTCCTTATATTGGGGGAATTGCTTCCACACATTGCTTAATTAAAACTGTTAATTGTAAGTAGTGTTGCTGGCTTCCATCAACTGTTAATTATAGTGTTTCCAACTGATTTAGCTATCTCATCAAAATACTTTTTTTTTTTGCCTCAACATTGTCATTAGTCTTTGAACCAATGATAATATGTTACACTTTTAAGAGCTATACTGAAAAGTGTGTCACAGTAGTAAGTTTAATGAACTCTGGAAAAATTTAGTCAGTCAGAGCCCTTAGAGGAGCCAACAGCAGCCTCTGAACACAGAAGACTAAATGGATCTGTTACTCTCATAACTCTATTTGTACGATTGAGTATAATGAAGATATTTATTTAGCAATGGCTTCCCAATTATTTGAAGTGTAGTGCTGAATTTGCTGATTCATATATACGACTACAAATTGCTGTATCAAACATACTGAAACAGCTTGCTGCAGTGGAGAGAGTTTTTTCCATTTGGAGTCAGAGAAAACTAGGTTTGAATCCTAGCTGTGCCTGTTGCTAATTAAGTGACCTTGCACAAATCACTTAACCTCTAAGCCTCAGTTTCTCTGTGTTGGAATAACAATACCCTTGCCCTACCTGCCTTACAATGTTGTGGTGAAGAAATTATTTTGGAGAATGTAAAGCTCTTTACAAAATATGAACTATTTTAATGAACACATTTAATGTCACATGCTAAATGTGGACATTCTTCAAGTCTTCATATAAGATGAAACTAAATAAGAATAAATGTAAAGTCATGTGATTAGATTTAAGCGATCTACTTCAGAAGTACAAGATGGGAAGAGGGGATTATTTCCTCTGGACTGAAAGTTCATTATGAGTCAACAGCATTATATAGCTCCCCCACCGACATCCTTCTACAAAAAGACAAAATCACACTGAGAACCATAGTATCCAAGGAAAGGGCGACTGTGATCTTTCCCTGAACTCTTCCTAGTGAGATGTTATCTGACATACTATGTTCAATTTATGGCAATCATTTTCAGAAATACCAGATAAATCTATAGATAAGTTAAAGATCACCAAGAGAAGGACAACTGGATTGGTCTCCAGATGATGCCATTTAAGAAATGAAGAAAATGGGAATGCTTAGCCTGGAGAAAGGAATAACATAGAAGGGTCATGATAGCTATATTCAAGTAAATGAAGAATTAAAATAGAGAAGAAGAGTTAGACTTTTTCTGCTTGGCTCTATGAATAATGAATGGAAGATATAAAGACAAATATAGGAGAATACTTCTTAGTAATTAGTGCTATCCAAAAAAAGTAGAACTGGATACCTCAGTATGTTCCCCCTAACTGGAGGTCTTTCAAAAAAAAGCTGAATTCCTTATAGGGCATGTTAGTGAGGAGATTCGAGTTCCTGTCTATTTGACATCTGAAGTTCTTTCCAAACCCATGATTTACATGAAGTGATATGTAAATTAATAAAAAACAATATTTGACTTCAGAAAGTATAGCCTAGTGCTAATTGTCAGAGGCTCTAGTTTCTTAATGAGAACATTAAATCTAACCCATAAAAATTCCATCAAAACATTCATTTCATTAAAAAACAAATTATTTCAGATCAATATTCCATCATATTAAGTGTAGGTTTCCATGGGAATAAAATAATTTTGCATTTATATTTAGGAAGCCACGGCTAAACTACGTGAAAATGTTTTCTTTTTAAAAAATATAAAGATTATTGACAGAACACCTTCACCAATGGACCTGGGTATAAGAAGCAATCTTCAGCTAATTTCCATATTCAATTAGCTTAACCTTCTTTGTTGCTTTAACTCCTTTTCACGCATTAATTATGGGGTTTTTGTATGCCTCACCTCAACTAGACAATCTGGACTAAGTGATGAAAGGTCAATGTTGGGATTTTTTTCCTAGCCATTCCTACAGCAGAATTGTAACTTCTTAATATTTTGAGGACTAATGCATTTGTAAGAAAAAAGAAATATATCCCCTTTTCTTCCAAAGTAAGGAAGAAATATTATGGGTTATAATGACCACAGGAACATTTTAATAGATATGATTTATATAGTGAGACAGGCCATCAAATATAAATATTATACTTTCAATTAATATATCATCTTTGCAAAGTCTCTAAAACTGAGTGAGAAAAGTGTAACTTGAAATGGGAAAGGGTCAAATCATTAAAAGATCATCAGAACACACAAAGCTGAAGATGCCCAAGTTAGAGCTAAACTAGCTATTTGACCCTTGAGTAAAGAGAAATATTATCTGAAGTAAAAGAATATTTCACATAAAAAATGGAAACCAAGGAAACCATTGAAGCATGAAACACCAATAGATATATCTGACATGCGTACCAAAGGGGCTCACAGAAAAACTGCAAAGAAGGCTAAGTTTTTCACTGGCACTCTCCCACATCACTTCCTCTACCCTTATTCCATTTACTATTATTACCTCTCTACATCTTTTTCCAAAGTACCAAAGTGCCTCCATATTGTCTAAAATTCCCTAGTTAGTGTTTCAGTTAATTATTCTTTCCCTCAAAATGCCCCATTTTCCAAAATACTTTACTATCTACCACCATTAGTGCATGCACCAACAGGGAATCTCAGACAATCACTTTCATTCCAAAGAAAGTAATTCACAGGATCACTGATCACAGATTTAGTTTTAAGGGACTTTAGAGAACATCTAATCTTAACTTATCTTTTTTGTAGATGAAGAACTGAGTCCCAGAAGGCTAAAGCAACTTTTCTAAGGTCACACAGGTAGGCCCAGAATTTGAACACAGAGCAGAAGGAAAATTTGTTGTTGTGACTGAGATCTCAAAGAGATTGCTTAATGAATGTTCCCTAGCTAAGAGAAGACAGCCCATCCTCCTTTCTTTCCTCCAGTTCATCAGAACAGTATTCAATAACTTCATCCCTAAATTAGAAGAGATGGAGATATTGAATCTAGTCATTATTTTTTTTGAGAAATTTAAGAAATTTAAAAAAAGTTTTACGGATGCCCCTTTTTATGTCAAAGTCATTTCTGTACATATTTCCTCCATTTCATTACTCCCCTGTAAGAAAGAAAAAATTAAACAAACTCAACACTATTTTTACCCATAAAGCACTAGAGTTTCTAATAATGTTTAGTGGAACACAAATCATGAAAACTTTTCTTTGGGGGCATTATTTACCCAGAAACCTAACATTATTACCTGGATGAATAACTGTAGGATTAGGGAAGCAGTCACCTCTAGAATAACTGTCCCCTCCAAATTTGCTCTATGTTTTGCTGAGAATAAATGTTTGCCAATATCCTTTGGTTAACCAACCATATACTCAGCCTCTAAGATGATCATTAGTAAAGGATTTTGAAGCTCAAAAACCGAGATAAGGAAATATCATAGTGCTAGACAAAATCACCAGTGTCATGTAAGAGATATTTACTCCTCATTTTAAGTCTATAAAAAGAGGAAGTTTTAGCATTTACCAAATGATCCTTAATCCTGAGATAACTGTAATTGTCTGAAGTAGAGATTTCATGTTCACAACAAATTCAGCATTTAGACACAGGTCTTTTTTGCTAAAATTATGCCTCTCATAACAAAAGTTTAGAAAGAATAGGCATAACCAGTAGTTACATTCACCATGCAGAATTTGGCTGCCAACAGAGAAATTCTTAAAGGGGTCGGGGTACTGCTAATTCAAATTTCCTACACTAAATAGAACCTCCTACATTGCAAGGTCTATGATGTAGTATTTTCATATCCACAAATTGCCCATTTTGCAAGAATTCAAGTAATACCAGTAGCATCTGACAAATTCTGACAAATCAAGAATTAATTAAGGTAGAAACGATCCTCTGGGATAGACTCATTCTTTTTGTTTGTTTTTTCCTATCTATGTGTTCTATTGCTACCCATCCCAAATTGAAAATGAAGAATAGGAATGAGACTAACTGATCCCCTGAGAGCCAAACATTTTGTCTAACTGTTAGAAAGCCAGAAGACAAATAAATTGTTCTTTGGAATTTCCAAAGAACTGTTCACACAACAAAGAAGGAATAGTGACTAAAATGACAGTTTATTGAAATACTCTAGACAATTAACACCTAACAATTTATTTCTAACAGTATCAATACTTATTGAGAACCTGGAATCAAGATAAGGGCAAATCCAACCTTACCCTCAGCTGGCTACCAGGGAATTGAGAGTGTAGGTAGTGGAAGTCAAGCTTTTAGGAATTTGGCAAGGATTATGGAATACTTAAGGAAAAAAAAACCTGTGACCTGCTCTCCTGCCCTAGGTATAAAGAAGAGACAGAAATAGGATTTAAGGGGTCCAAATGGGACAGCCAAAAAAGTCCCAGACATAGTCAAACTATAAGGTCATGGAGATGAGTATAATATAGTAGTCACAATAAGGTAATAAGCTACCCCACTCAACAAAACTCAGTGTTTCAAATTCATCTGTGATCTCATTGATGTGAGTGCTCTGTCCAACAGTACAGACTGAAACCAATCCATACCTTCTTATCTTGCGCAACTCTTGCCCCAGTCTATACATATATTTTCTGTAGGTTTCCCAGGCAAGGTGATGGGGGGCTTTATTTAGTTTTTTTTTTTAGCATTACACTGGTACCAATTACAAAATTTGGTTAATTGCTCTTATTACCTAATTAGTCTACTTCCATTTCTGGTCATACTATTAATTGGTGATATTTTCTATGCTACTTCTCATACATAATTAGTCGATATTTTTAAGATGCATCCTATATAATATATCAGCTCAATACTATTAGAGGACCCAGATTTTGATTACATAAAATTATCTCCTTACTTCAAATAAAGATTCTTTAATACTTCATCCTAGCCCAATAACTGTGAATTTAAGAAGACACCATTCTTTCACTTGTTCCACTCTCTCTCATCTTCCCTTTAATTATTCATTTCTGAATTGTTCCCTGTATAGCTCATGAATGCCACATAAAGTAGTGGTTTGCATATTTACAAATTACTATAATGTTTCATCCATAACTGTCCAAACACAGTAGCAGACTTTTCAAATGGTAGATTTATTACATTCTAAGACCAACTTGGTGGTAATCTTGATTTATTTTTTAATGCTAACTTATGACTTATATGATCCTATGATCATAGATATAGAGATAGAAAGAATCTTGGAGGTTTGATCTTTTATCAGTAAATTCAAATATCTTCATGTTCACAAATGAAGAAACTGATTTGCAAAAAGTAAAGAGACTTGTCCAGGGTTATACAGTTCAATTTAACTTCTTAAAGTTAAATCAGGATTTAAGGCAGGATCTGAATTCAGGTCTGCCCTACTACAACTCCATCATTTTATCTGTCTCCAATGAATCAAAATCTTCTTTCTTCCAGCTGTTAATGGCAAAGAGGCAAAGCAAGTCACAATCAATCAATTTTTATACCATGATCATAGTAAATTTCCCTAATCAATTTTGTTAAATATTACCATAGGTTCTGGGAAAATCAATAAATGTAATTTGGAAGTTTTGATTTCTTCTCTGAATTTCTCCAGGTTTTTTTGAATTACAAACATGCACTGACCACAAGTCACATTACAATTTTAGTAGCACACAGTTGACAAAGGTGGACTGTGAATCCTGCCATCTAAGAAGAATACATTGCTACTGCAATCAGTTTCTAACCTTTCTTATTGAGAAAAATTACTTCAGACTTTTTAATTTAGTGGTACCTCCTCACTATACATACACTTGCCCTTACCTTTCAAAAGCAACTACTAAGCAGTTCTTTGAATATGACTAGTTAAATCTATTCCACGAAATGCTTAGGATAGAATTGTCAGTTATGTATTATTCTTCATAACTACCCATTTTGATTAATTATCAGTTTAGTTTTCCCAAGATCTTCAAACTCTCTGTCTCCCACCTCTTGGCCTGGCTCTCTAACACATCTTCTCTAGAGTCCTTGTAAAATTCAGATCCCATGCAATGATTAAGCATTTTCTTCTTAACTTAAAGTGATACAGCTGAAATGTCCAAATATGTGAGTGCAGCCCAAACCAGATTAAGATATAATTTGGAAATATTTAACAAAAAAAAATACCATAAAACATGATGTTAATATGTGGCTTTCTAAGACAATATGTGCCTGAAACCTGTGTAGGATTTAGTGACACCTGTCACTATTTGAATTGGCCACCAGAGCTTAAAACCTATTGGTATATTTCATGTAATGGGACTGGGTGAATATATAGAGAAGAGAATTGCTACATATTTTCTATCCCTTAACTCCCTATTAGGATCTTATAGATGTCTCTATACTAAAACTAACACTGGTTGAAAATAGTTATCTTTGATTCCTTTCTTGCCTCCTTTCTTCCCTATCAAATTCATTTAATTACTATATCCAGCCAATTTAAATCAGGTTCCTTCAGGTTCCTCAGCTACTACATCAAACCCAGTCCTTTTTAATCCTCACCTGGAATACTATAAAAACCTTTTAGTTGATCATCCAACCTTCAACTTCTCTTTTCTTCAAGCAATTACATCAAGTTAATCTTCTAGCAAAAGTCTAGTCATGTAACTTCACTGATTAAAAAAATCGTCAATGGCTAGAACTTCTTAAACTGGTATTTAAGACACAGTGTGTCAAAGACACAGTCCACGACACTCTTGGGCAGCCCAAACCAAATTAAAATGTAAGTGGGAAATATTTAACAAAATAAATGAAAAGACAATACAATAAAATAATGTTAATGTGTAGTTTTCTAAATCATTATGAATTGGCAGGGATGCTTATGTATTAATTAATGCCATTTCTATTTGAATTTGATGTCACTGCTCCATATCATGACCCTAACATACCATTCCACTTTAATCTCACACTACTTTCCCACACTAACCAAAATGGACTACCTTTTTGTTCCTCAAATGTGTTGTGAACTTCCCCTGCTCCTGTACTCTTCACCTAGAATATCACCCTTTTTTTCTTTTCCATGTCTCTCTCAAAATCCTACCTATCCTTCAAGAACCAGCATAAAAGCCACTTTTTTTTCATAAAGATTTCCTTGCTCTTCCCAGCTACATTTAATTTAATTCAATGAATATTTATCATTTCTTATGTGTCAGGTACTATGATAGCACTAGGGTTACAAAAATTTAAATTAATAATCACTGTATTCAAGGAGTTTGCAATCTGTTAGTGATATAAGAAATGTACAAAAATGAAGGTAATACAAATTAAAATGCTCAATCCATAGTAAAAATCAAATAGAAAGGTATAAGAAATATGAAGAGGGAAGCAAGTCACCTCTAATTGGGAATTACAGAAGGCTTAATGGAAATACTGGTATCAGAACTGAACCATAAGGAAATGGAATGATTTCTTTTTTTCTTTTTAAAAATTCAAAACTTAAGAAATGCCAAAGAAAATGAGTATTTCTATATGCATTGTAGAATAGAAAGAGGAAATTGTATATAAAATATAAAACTCTGAATCTATTATGAGGAGAGTGGTTTTTAAAGTATGTAAGCTGCATTGAGCAGATAAGAGACTTAAAAGACTTGGTGTTATTGGTTATCTATTTATTTGTTCATTCATTTGGATATTTTTTCTTTTTAAAAATGTAATAAATTTAACATGTAATTTTCAAAGCTATCTTGCTTGTCAGTGATTCTCCTGGGCTTCTGTTCTCTTCTCATATTTGTTTGTTTATTTGCAAACCTTTATCACTAGCTGCCTTCTTCCCATTGAAAGATTAAAAAAAAAAGCAAGAGAGGGGGGAAAAGTGGGGAAGAGAGGACAATATAGGAGAGGAGAAGATTTGTTACTTATGTAACAAATTTGTAGTCAAGCAAAACAAAATACCACATTGGTCATACCCATAAATATATGTCTAATTCTGCATCTTGAGTCCATCACCCCTCTCCCTCTCTTTCTCTCTCTCTCTCTTTTTCAGGAGGTGTGTAACATGCTTAATCATCAGTACTCTGTACTCATGGTTGACAATATGCTGATCAAGTTATTAAATCTTTCAATTTGTTTTTCTTTTTATATAGTTGTTATTTTATATATATTATTCTTCTGATTCTGCTCACTTCACTCTTTAACTGTTCATATAATTCTTCCTAGATTTCTCTGAAATTTTTTTGTCAATTTTTGTTGTTGTGATAAAAATGGAAGGGAAATATTTCAACAAAAATACCAGCAGAATATTTTTGCCAAGCTTTGCAAATTTATGGAGGTAGGAGAGGACAAGATGAGTACAAGACACAACTAATAATCTATTTTGTCTGTAACAAAGAATTGATTAAAGTAGTTTAAAGTAAAAATGTATTTCAGAGGGAAAGCAAACAGGATAACAGGAGGTTTTTACAATAACCGAGGTGAGAGATGATGCAGGTCTGAACAAAAATATTCAGAATTGGAATGGAAAGGAGGGAAGAAATGGGAGAAATATTATAAAAGTAGAATTATGATGTCTTGACAGCTGATTGGATATGATAGAAGAGGGAGAGAGAACAGTCAAATTATGCCTTCAAAATTTTGAACTCAGTAACAGGAAGAATAGCGATGTTATCAACAGAACTAAAGAAGAGGTGTCCCCAGTTTTGAGGGAAAGATACTGAATTTTTTTTTGGATTTACTTTATACCTCCTTACTGTGTAAGTCACTTTCTGCCTTCTAATAGAATTATTTCAGTGCCTGGCCTCTCCCTTACAATAATATAAGATCCTTGAAGTCAGCGATAGAATTTTGCTTATTTTTGCATCCCACAAATACACTTGTACCATACCTGAAACTCCACAGGCATATAGCAAATAACTTTGATGAGTTAATAATAATTTCTAAAACTCTTAAGTTTGAAAACTAAAGAGAAAAAAAAAGGAAATGTAAAGCTTTACTTCATAAAAGTTGCCACCTAAGGACTACAGTTGATAATGAAATGACCTATTTAAAGTAGGTTTTCAAAGATATGCTTTGCCACATACTTATACTTATTTTCAGACCTAAAGGGGATCTTAAATCCAAACTTTTAATTTTACATATACAGAAACAGGCTTAGAATTTTTTTATATATATATACAGAAACAGGCTTAGAATTAAAATGACTTGCTTAAGGTCACTCAGAAAATTAGAAATAGTTTTGGAATTAGAATTGAAGTCTTATGATTCCCAGGTTCAAGAATATTTTCTGTACTTTACTTATCTCCTAATGCTCTAAAAACAAACATTACCAGAAAACATCAAAATGCTAAAGAAAAAAGCTCAGAAACAGAACTAACAGTACAGCCAATCATCAAAACAGAACAAGACATTCAAAACACACACACATAAAATAATGTATTTTTACAAATACTGGAGAAAGGGAAAGAAAAAAATGTTGCATTTTTTTTTCATAAGCCAATACATGCAATCAAGTATGGTATTTCCCAGGGGGCAGTTTTGGAATGGAGATCTCCCTAGGTACATCAACATGATTTTCTATTCAATTTTTTTAAAAGAGAAATATTGGTGATAAGAAGTACACCTCTGAATTTAAAATTAAAACTGAGCTAAGGAAAGAGAATGAGATGAAAAGCAATGATTTTATACCCTTGATAAAAAGACTTAGTCAATGGTAGATATTAAAGATTGAAAAAAGGCTTAAAATAACATTTTAATTGTTTTAATTTAGAGGCTACAATATAATTTGCCCTGTAATGTATCACTATAGTTGTGCTCTAATATTAGTATTAATGTCTAAAAATTTCACCATCTAGTTAAAAGGTCTGTACCTATATACCCAAACATACATATCTACATAAAGATAGATGCAAATATTTGTATCTCTATTTAGATATAGATACAGGTGTAGATGTAGCTATGGATATAGATATCTTAGACAGTGGTGCAGTTGATAGAGTTCTAGGCCTGGAGTAAGAAAGACTCATCTTCCTGAGTTCAAATCCAGCCTCAGACACTTACTAGCTGTGTGACCCTGGGCAAGACACTTAACCCTGTTGGCCTCAGTTTCCTCTTCTGTAGAATGAGCTGGAAAAGGAAATGGTAAACCATGCCAGCATCTTGCAACAAAACCCCAAAATAGGGTCACGATGAGTTGGACATGAGTGAAATGACTAAACAACAACACAACTGGAAAAGAGGTAAGACCAGAATTGTGTAGGGCAAGATCAGACTAGATTGCTTTTAAGAAATTATGTACATATTTTCATGGATTTCAAACACTCAATGATGTAAAACTCAGCTCCCTGACATCAATACTTTATAGTATATTATAAAGCTAAATTAAGTGGAGCAATGAACTCAGAGAAATTAGAAATAAAATTAATGAAAAAGGCGAGAGACTTCGAAATATTACTAATAACAAGACACAGGACTTGCCTGACATGTAGTTCAGGCTTAACAAATGCATACTGATTACTAGCTGTGTGACCCTGGGCAAGTCATTTAACCCCAACTGCCTCACCAAAAAAAAAAATGCGTACTGATTGAGTAAGTAATGTATGATCAGAAGAGGATGTAGATCTATCATGTACTGAAAATGAGACATCTCAGTTGGATGGTACAAGTGGTACTTTGTTATACCCAAGAAATGCACATTGGTTGAATCCTCTGAGGAAAATTTGTGGCAAGATACATAGAGGGTTAAGTGTAGAAAGTTTATAATCTATTATCAGTGGTGAGAGTACATGAAATCATGATTTATCCAAGTATCAAAAGGTTGCATACAACAGTTGATTCAAGCTATAGAACTTTCTTACAGTTCTATAAATCCTAAGAAAAAGTACAGAAAAATCACATTTCGTTACATAACTGGGTATGCCCAATTATAAGAAAAATAAACTAAATAACAACAACAATAAAAATCATTGTAATGATAACATGGTGAAACAGGTATTTTGAGTTAAAATAAATTTAATCTACTTTATCTTAATATACCCTAAAACTCTTTGAAAGCCGCTAAAAAAAAGTAAGGTGACAGAGATATTTTTCATAAATTTAAATTTAAAAAAGTAGCTGAGATACTATAGGTAACTTTAAATTCATTCAAAATAGATTCTTATGAAAGAATTATCTTTGTAGAATCAAGGTATTACAAATCCATGAATAAGCACTCCAGCGATGTTTTAGGAAAAGCTATGATAAGATTTTACATGTAGTTAAAACGATAAAATGTCATCTTAGCGGTTGAACAGGCTTCATTATAAGACAGGAAAATAGCACCGAAATTTGTATCTATGACATTAATTACTTTAAGATGATTGCTGGTATCATCTATGTGGGTGTTTTCCTCCACCAATCCAGATCAGATCCCATCCAAGTCTTTTACACAATTTCATGTGCTTGATATAGCCAAAAAAAATAAACTCATTACTTAATAGCCAACTTTCTTCTGATGAGACTTTCCAAATTTAGCAAAATTGTTCTTAAGAGGCCTGCCTATCACTGGGGCCCTACCTGAGGCCTGTCCAGCTTAGTAAAATTTTTCACGGCTTTTACTCTGCTGATTCAGTCAGTTTTCAAGAATTCAGAGAATGACCTTCACAAAATTTTAAAAACTATTTATATCTACTTCAACTGAGATTCCCTTCTGTTTATTTTTTGTGGGATGACCTCAAATATCCCTTAAAACAGTTCCATTTTTCTCTGAGGCTACATTTAACCTAAACATCATTTCTGTAGGTAAATTACCATTCAAATTTAGTTTTATTTTCATACCATATTCTGTTACAAAACAGTAATTTATTAAGTTGGAAAGCATATTACAAGAAGAACTATTAAAACACATTACTGCCTGAATAAGGGATGTGCAAACAGTGTCTATAAAAGGAAATGGCTCAGAATGGAAAGAAATTCATTTGGCTAAATGGCAAGAATAATCATGCAGGAAAGGGAAAGACTTCATAAAATTCAGCATTAGCATACTGCAAGTAGTGAAGGCTAAGCACCATTACTTTAAAAATCTTAATTTTACAGATGAAACAAAAACCAGTTTTATTTAACCTCAACTTCTGAGAGAATTCAAGTACTGTTGCAGTTCATAGACATGGACATTATAGGTAAGTAGGAACTACAAAGCTTATTTTCAACACTATGTTCCATGACTTAGCATATCCACATTCATAGGCACCTACCTTGTCACTCATTGGAATTACTTCTTTCCTATGATTGCATTCCCTATCTAGTACAGATAAAACTACCACCCAACGACAGCTGACGCCTAAAACGGTAACTACCCTGACTGAAGTGAGAGAGCCTATAATTCTATGGCCTAATTGACTTATAACTTCACACCCTAATTGACTTACTTGTAACATAATTAGAAGAACATCCCCTCTTTAGGAGATCCATTAGAGATTCTATAATACTTGCCTATGATTAGAATACTCCAAAATGCTTTTCTTTACTATGCAATGCTAAAGACTGATTGGTTTAGGGACTAACTGTTGCTGAGACAGTCCATTCAGCAGCAATTGTTAATGGCCCATACTAATAGTAAGGCTATGTCAGGCACTGAGATTACAAAGACAAAAACTAAGCAAACAGTCCTTATCTGAAAGGACCTTATATGATACCAGAAGAATACAATATTACAGAAAGAAATACGAAAGGATATACAGTTATACAAAATGATATCAACAGGTAAGGAAGAAATACATTCAGGACAGGGGGAACCAACTTGATGTGTAAGAGCATGGAAAACAAAGAGGACACTCTTCACAGGGATTAATTAAGTTATTTTATATAATAGTAAGTCAGTTTATAATAACAAGTCAGTCAGTTTAACTGAAGGGAGAAGCAAAGTAACATAAAATAAGGCTGGAAAGGCCAATAGGTCCCAAATTGTGAAGGCTTTACAGACCCAGCTAAGGATTCTATATTTCATCCAAGAGGCAACAAAGAAACCACTAAGTAATAATGAAATGGCCAGATATGTATTTTACAAATATTAATTTTTCAGTAATGGAGAGAATGAATTGGACAACAGAGAGATCAGGAGAGAAACCAATGAAGAAAGTATTGCAATAGTATAGCATTTATTAACTATCATTTATTAAGCACCACACTCCGTGGTATACTTTGAGGATACAAAGAAAGGTAAAAGGTCTCTGATCTCAAGAACTTCAAAGTCTAAGGGAATGAGAAAAGATGACAAGGTCAATCACAGGTGATACATGACTTCTGACACACAGTACTAAATAACTGTTAATCTAATGCCTTCCCTCTGTTAATTATTTTCTATATATCTATATTTCTTGTTTGTACATAGTTGTTTGCATGTTGTCTCTCTCATTAGATTGTGAGCTCCAAGAACAAGAACTGTCTTTTAGCTTTTTTTGCTTCATAAATACTTATTTGCTGGCTCCATAATTGTTGACTGACTGTCCTGTAATTAGAGTAGAGGTTGTGTGAAGGGAGAGGAATAGATGCAAGAGATGTTATCAAAGCAATCTCATCAAGTCTTGGCAACTGATTATAATATGGATCACTCACATGTAGCCAGAAGAATAGTTGTACCCTCAACAGAAACAGGTAAGTTTGGAGGATAGATGGATTTTAGAGAAGAATACTATATTTCTGTTTTGGAAAAGGGGAAGGGGCAGTATTTATATAGTACCTGCTACAGGCCAGGCACTGTGTTAGGCCCTTTACAAATATTATCACATTTGATCCTACAAGACAGGTGCTGTAATTATCCCTATTTTGTAGCTGAGGAAACTTAAACAAACTGTGGTTAAGTGATTTTTCCAAGGTCACATTGCTTGGATGTCTCTGAGGCAGGGTTTGAACTCAGGTCTTCCTTACTCCAGGCCCAGAATTCTACCCACTGTACTACCTAGGTGCCTCAATAAGTTGAGTTTGAAATGTCCATAGAACATCCAAGTGGCAATATCTGGAAGGCAGTTGTTAGTGAAAACTAGAGTTCGGGAGAGAAATTATAGCTTTAAATTATGTATACATATACATACATACATACATATGTATGTATACATATATATAGATATGTGTGCGTGTGTTTTAGCAAGGGAAAATGTGTAGAGAAATTTAAAACTCTCTAAAAGTCTTCCTATTACACCAGTCTACTGCCTCACCTCACTCACCTTAAACAATGGGTTCCTGAGTTGAAACAATGCGAAGAGAAAAATCACAATGCTGGGGGATTGCATATGAACATTAATACCAAGAACCCTGTCTCCTAAACACTCAAAAGAATGTTCTTCCATTTCCTCTAACTCCAATTAGGAGTAAACCCCTGAATAAAAATATTTATTCTGAATATTCAGAATATCCAGGAACCAGAGATGATGTGGCAGCAATAGACATGTTCTCTCTGAGTAGGCTTGAAAATAAATAACCTTAACGTAGAGCAGTTCTTGAGTGGGGGCTCCTTCCATAGCTCAAACTTAAAACCTGAGCAAGAGTATGTGTTGAGTCAGCATTTACTGGCACAACTATATGCTTTTGTCTAATGACAAAGATTTTAAAGGGCTTCTGCAAGAATTATTCAGGTACAGACCTATTCTTTTCTAGGGCTATGTAAACTTTCCTTCAGTATAAAGGATGAATGGCCTGCTCAGAGCTACTCATTAAATGACAATTCAATATCTTTTCTTGGTTCCTGAGTAGCTGAGTCTCCAAGATGAGCAAGCACATCAATTACTGACCCAGAAAATAAAGAGGAAAAGATGGGACATTTTAGAAAATCTTTCCTTCTCCCAACACTCTGAGTTCTACATTCTATCAACAATAATATTTCATTAGAGCCTAGAATCAAAAAGCAATTGAAATAATACCATTCATGCTAAAGCTATTTCACGTTTAGTGATAAATTGAAAATAAAGATGAGTTTCTACATCTTTGATTTAAGCAGAAGGATGAAAAGCTCATCTTATCATCTGGATATTAACTATAGGTAGCACAGTTTTAGAATATAATGGAAAAAGCAGTAGACTTGGAAGGAGGAGAACTGGGTTCTTGTCCTAACCCAACAATAAAGAGCTAGGTGACCTTAATCCATTTCCCTTTTTTGGGCCTCAACTTTCTCCTCCAGGAAATGTAGAAGTTGAACCAGATGACCCCCAAGGGCCTTTCCAGCTTTGACTGTCTATGACTTTATTGGAGGTACAACTATCAATTATTATATAATCTTATTTGATAGTGGCAAAAATATCTTATATTTTGGAATTCCTATCAAGTTTTAGGAACATAAGATTATAGATCTATAGCTGAAAGTGCCCTTGGAGGTTTTATTGTCCTACCCCTGTCATTTTCTCAATGAAGATACTAAGGCTAAGAGGTTAAGAGGTTTGTTCAAGGTTACATAGGTAGTAAGGACACAGCAGAGCTAGAGTTTGAACACAAGACCTGAAACTAGAAGTTCAGGGCTCTTGTCAGTGCATCATGTTGAGATACACACACATGCACACACATATATACATACATATGTACGTATACATATACTTATACACACATACATTTTTTTTCCTTAAAGAATGAAAAGAAAAAGAAAAGAAAAAAATAGTTATGGGGTTTCTTCCTGGCCATGCTCTTTCATAATTGCTTCCCTTAGTATTTTTTTTTTGTGGTTACTAGAAACCCCAAATATAAGTTCCTGGTTCTCCCTAGTCTGTCACCTCTTTTTAAAAATTTTATTTATTTGTAATTTATGGAATAAAACAAGCATTTACAAAACATAATAAAAAAGATGGTTGAACATGAAAAATCTCTACTTTTAGCAAATATATCTATTTCATGATTTGCAAATATAATGGGATAACTCACTAAATTTGTACCTTCATTTATAGACTGGTTTTCTGAAAAGTTGATATTTTTCTTTTTATGTGCGCTGTGTAGGTATCAACTTCTAAGGCAGGCCTGCACAACCTGTGGCCCACAAAAGGATTTCAAGTGGCCCAAGAAAAATGTAAAGGAAAAAAAATACCCTTTGTATGCAGAGGAAATCCTTTGGTGCACTGCAAGTGGCCAGGGTCACAGGTTATGCAGGCCTGTTTTAAAGTATAGCTCTTGAAACCCCATTAGTGTGATTCCTCTAATAATCAGCCAACAGATAGAATTGATTCTTAGCAAAGACATTTTTTAATATGGCATAATAAGAAAAATAGAAAAGCTTCTACCTAATGCAAACTTGGATCTTCCACAAATAACAGTCAGATTTTGTAGGAGACATACCAAAAAATTTCGTAAACCATGGTAGTACAGAATACATGTGGCTGATGCAACTCACAGCTGTGGTACTTCAATACCCCAACGTTCTTTTTTTCTTCATAAAGTTTTCACAAAGTACCCCACTGGGTAAAATGTATCTGCTGGGCAGGTTGCTTAAATGAGTTACCAGAGTCAGCACCTCTCCATCTTGGCTTTGAGGAGGAAAATATTTTACTTCTAATCCCAAGAATAATTTCCTCTCAGAGACCAGTTCTTCCTCAGCGGATGGCCCCAAAGGCTAGAATCTCTGGAACTGATAAACTACTACCAACCTTAACTATCTAAAGTGTTCAGAGGCCTGTTCTGAGCTCAGATCACTTTGCCCCTTCTGACTCAAAAGTGTTCATAGAGAAATGACATGTTAGCAACATGTTACTATAACAACAGTGACATCATCTAATCTGGAAAGGGGGAAAAGAAAGTAATAAAATCCCTCTTTCCTCTACACAAAGAAAGCAGGTGATCAGGAAGATAAGAGATAGAGATATCCTCATAGCTGTCCAACATAACCGTCAGCATCAGAGCACTGTTTTCTCAGGTTCCTCTTATCCAAGGAATAGAAAGTTAGCAATGAGAAACAACTGTACTTTAAAAAAAAAAAAAACCCTTGGGGCAGCTAGGTGGCGTAGTGGATAGAGCACTGGCCCTGAAGTCAGGAGGACCTGAGTTCAAATTCAGCTGGCCTCAGACCAACCATTTGATACTTACTAGCTGTGTGACCCTGGGCAACTCACTTAACCCCAATTGCCTAAAAAACAAAAAACAAAACAAAACAAAACCTAAAACACACACACACACACACACACACAAAACAAAAACATCCTGAAGTAAAAATAATCATTGATCTCACACTAGCCAACCCTTCAGAAAACACCAGGAAAAACAGTACCCCAAATAGTGACCTACACATGAAGCAAGGAAAAGAATGCTTCTAGTCATGTCTTGTGATCCCTTTCTGGCTGAGACCATCTCTAAGTCAACCTTTCATTCCTAGCAAGGAGTCAGTTTCATTTCAAGGCTGCTTTTGAATGTTTGTTATGTATGATGACTAGAAAAGAATCCACCACCAATCAACAACACTAACATTTCCATTACCGCAGATATGTCAATTGTTGGGGATTTTGCTACCAAGGGGATAATCATATAGGAAACATAAGTATACCCTCTAGAATATGGATTTTCTTCCCAGTGAACTCATCAGGGTACTCCATCCTTCCCCCTTTGTCTTGTCCAGGTGGTATTGGCTATAGCTTTCCAATCCATTTTGGTGTGCCCCCACATCTCCTTGAGCAGGCCCAATATTGCTATGACCTACACAATGAATCCCCTCCTCTGAGATGACAATGCCCTGCATTTCCTAGGACAACAGGCTTCTCTTCATTGGAACTAGGTCCTGGCTCATCCTCAAGAAGGTTTTACTGGACAAAGCATGACTGTTACTTCAGGTGCCACCACTAACCTATTACTGAGGAGACCAGAATATTGTCTACTACTCTGTGTAACCAGGTTTACTGTTCAAAAGATTCTTATACCATGATGATTTATTTTCATGTTCCCATTACACTAGGACCAAACAACACAAGTCAGATTCATCTGGGGGCAAGATCAGCAATAGGTAGTATAGATAAGGCAGCCCACCAGAACAAAAAGCACCTATATCAAACTTTAGAACTTAGGGCTTAGTTCTCTTCTGTGACAGCCAAAGGTCTTTCTCAGCCCAAAGAACTTCTGGGATACTCTGACATATAAGGTTAGCTCCAGGGGGAATAAGCATTTACACAAAAAGTCCCAGACTGGAAAGTCTGTTCTAAAGCATCACAAAATCACAGATTTTATGGTGCTGTTACTGAATATAGCTTCCTAACAAAAAAGAAAACTAATCTTACCGCTTTGGTCATTTTACCCTTGTATCAGGAGACAAATGATAAGTTACTAGTTCAAGAAACATTTTGATAGGATTCTCTTAGAGTTCCAGTGAGCTCTCATCAGTTGAAATAATAATTGAGTTGGATGCAAGCATGAACATTCTAAATAGGACATTTAATAAAAAAGAAAGGGACACACCATCTGTTCCTGAGTCAGCAAGTCAGAGAATCTGAGATCAACTATTTTATTTGCTTATATTATGAAAGATGTTTTTTAGTTGTTGTTGTTGTTGCTATTGTTGTGAAAGGCCCCAGGGGCAAAACTAAACAGCAGAATCAAGAAGAAGAATGTAGAATATGAATTTCAAATCATAAGTCATAATGACTTAAAGAAATAATGGATGATAGTTGTCAGAGCTATTACATGAGAAGCACTCATTTACTTAGAACTATGTTCTAAGCTGGTCAGATTATCCTCCAAATAAGAATTTAAGTGGTCAATTTAATGAGGATAGTGACTAATTCTCTTTCCTAGTGTCAACAAAAGATGCTCCCCAAATTCATGCTTCTGAATACTGGTCACCTTAAGCCCTTCAGCAACTTCTAGTACTTACAGATCACTAGAAGAGATTATCTACATTTTTTTAATATTGCTGTCTTCTATGCTATTATGCATTTATATATGCATTTATCCTATTTCCATAAATGACTGCAAATGCTTTTCTTATATTTCCTTGGAAGTGCCCACAATTGTACTCTATGAGATAGAGATCCTCAGTTATGTTAACTCACAGATATTCCACCTAAATGTCACCCTGTACCCTGCCCCCCCCAAAAAAAGAATAGCAGTTTTGAGATTCTATGAGATGCCCAACTCTCTAAACCCTGTATAAAATTTAAAGAGCTTAGCTGAATTAATGACAAAAATACCTACAAGCACTGCACTCTGCATAAATGGGACAGAAAGAAAATCAAAATCCCCAAGTTCCAACTTATAAAATGTCTGAAACTAAGGAACCTTAGAATTATTCAACATACAGCTGCCTTAATGAATCTGTGATACTAAGTATTTCTGCCAAGCTAAGCATAACATTTTGTAGCAATGCCATCAAAATAGCAGAGACTGAAACTAAGCTTCCAAAATACATTGAAGTAGTTGGTCTTGCCTCTCCTTAACCAATTCTTTATCCTCTCTGGAAGATGAAAGCCTCATGTGCATGTGTGAGAGGCTCAGGGGGAAAGAAATGGAATGGAAGCAGGGAGAATAATATACTTTTACAGAAAAAAATGCATTTTAAGCTGTTCTTCCCACATTCCATAGACTTGCAGCACTATTTCTGATAAGGGAATAGTCTCAGCCAGCTGTCTCAATGCTATATCTTCCTCCAAAAAGACTCATTTCACTTATTATACCACTCTGCTGCTCACAGATACAGAATCAGCAGCTTTGCTTAGTTGCTGTTCTTAAAATGAGCCAAAAATGGAAGGGAGGAAACCTCACAGATTTTCTGTGACATTCAAATATGTCCAGATTAGTCCTGTTCAGTGACCACTTTATTTACAAATCAGTTATGTCTTATTCCAGACTGGAAAGAATTTATTTTGTAACAGTTTTACAGGTATTAGATTTTTTTTTATCCAAAAAATGTTTATATCCCAAATATAGGTTTTAAAAATTGGACTGCAAACAAAGTGTTCTATTTTATCAACCGTGTATCAGAATGGCTCTTTGCTTGCCGCCGTCCATTGTAACTACTACATGCTAAAGTAATTTTTGACTTTTCAAAACTGTAATGATGAGATTATGAAACCTCCATTAAATCTTTGCTCTGACACTGCCTCATGTCTTGAGTAGGTATTTGAAGGCTACATAAGGGATATTGAAATTGTGGCACATTGTGGAAGAATTCTGAGCACAGGCCCAGGGTTGGACTGTGTGTCTGTCACGCACTGATGGTCAGTTATCTCAGGACTGCCATGCAGAATTTGAGAGGCTCATCAACACAAGCTAGACTACTGGTTGAATATTTTTGTGACCACAGAAATTTGGGAAACTATCTGCCAATGTGTGGAGGGATTTTGAGTACAGTGAGGAAGGAGAGGTCACAATGATAATCAGTGATCTTTCAAAGTAGTAAAGAAGATTTTGGAAAACTCACTTCCCTATGAAGTGTCATTTTGACAAGTCATCAAAGATTATGAGGGAAAATGGGAAGGGCTTCTAAGAACAGACAGGAAAGGTAGTATCCTTTATCTGGTAAATGCATACAAAGTGTTTATTTTGTACAGGGCACTGGCTGTATGGAGATGGATAAAACATAGTCCCTGTCCTAAGAATAATTTACAGTCTTAGAGTAGAAATAAGAAATGCTCACAAATACCAAAATAAAAAAAATGGCATCTGATATGTGTGGAGGAGAGGTATAAAAGATAGTCTTCTAGCTGGGTCGGTGTGGGAATGGGGGACAGTATTAGGAGATCTGCATGAAGGAAGTGACATTGAAGCTGTACTTTGATATAAGGGGAATATTTTAATAATCAACTTCCTGCTTTATTTCTAATTAATATAATTTTAATAGGGCATTCCTAGCAGAGGAGAATACAGAAACAAAAGCACAGAGACAGGAAAAAAGGAAAATAAATTTGGAGAATGTTAAGAAGCCCAATTAAGCATACTATAGAGTATTTAAACAGAAGAAATAAATGTGATGAGACTTTAAAGCAGGCATCCTTATCTTTTTGTTTGTTTGTTTTGTGGCATGGACCCTTTTATAGTCTCAGAATAATATTCTTAAATACATAAAATAAAATTTATAGGATTACAAAGGATGTCAAATATAATGAAATATAGCTATCTTTTTATTTTTTATTTTTACATTTTATTTTTTTAAATTTTTAAGACCACAGATTCCATGTTCCTGTTTCAGAGCAAATCTGAAGGCAGGTTGTAGAGGTTTTTAATCCCAGACTAAGGGAATTAGACTTTATTCTTTAGGAAAAAGTCATTAAAGATTTTTGAGTCAAGGAGTGACATGATCAGAACAGTACATTAAGTAGATTACTTTGGCAGTAGTGTGTCTGATAGAAGGTTAAGGCAGGAAAAAAGTGGAGGCAGGAATATCACTTTCAAGAATACATCAATAATCAATGTATGTGATGATGATGATGACGATGACAACAACAATGACGATGATGAGGATGATGATGAAGATGATGATGATGAGATGTGATGAGATCCTAAACTAGGAGAGCAGCCATAGGAACACTGAGAAAGACAAAGATTCCAGAAGTGCTGAGGCAGGAGATTTATCAAGCAATTGACTGGATGTGGGAGATGAAGGAGAGGAAGGAGACAAAGGTGACATAAAATTTTTAGCCTGGATTATTGAATGAATGGTAATGTGACTAAAGAAAGAGGGAAGAGATTTAGGAAGAAATTTTTCAAGTTCATTTGTTGAACACATCAGCAAAGGGAAAATAGTATTACACTTGAAGTCAGATTACCTAAATTTGAATCCTGGCTTTGCTGTTTAGGATCACAGCATCACAGATTTAGACCTTAGAGGCCACCAAGTCCATTTTCTCAAGTTATAAGTCAGGAACCCATGGCACAAGGCAGTTAAAGGACCTTCTCCATGTCATCCAGCAAAGTATGATTTCAAACCAAGTCTTCCTGAATCTCAATCCGTTACCCTATCCATTACTTCATACTCCTTTTGTGCAATATTAGACAAATCAATACCTCTCACAGTTATAGTTTCCCTGCATGTAACCCAAAGGAGGTTGAGCTAATTATGGGAGTTCTTAACCTGAGGTCCACAAATACCCAATAGGTCCCTGAACTTGTATGGGAAGGAATTACATTTCCATTTTAATATAGTTTCGGTTGTAATCCTCTGTATTTTCTTCATTTTAAACCATTATTTTACAAGGGGTCCATAGTTTCACCAGACTACCCATGGGGTCTATGACATCAAAAGGCAAAAACAATCCTATTCTGGATTTCTCCATGTTTAGCTAAAAATCCTATCATTGTGACCTTAAGGTTCAGATGTACAATTCATATTTAATCTCAAGAGTATAATCACATGAATAAGAAAGTGACTTGTAAACATGCTTCAGGCAAAAAGGGCACAAAAGCAGGTCATGGATGTGATAGAACTCCTAGGAGTTCCAGTATGAAGCCATTAATAATGTACAGTATTTATGTCTTCTATATATGAATATACTTAAACTCAAACACTTATTGAATGTAAAGCATTGTAAGTATTCCAGAAAGATACAAAGTACATGTAAGACAGAGTTTAGTGTCATGGAAGAGAATAGTACAAATGAATGAAGTTAGTCTGAAAAAAAAAATTTTTTTTAATGAAGCTTTAGTACAGTAGATTTTGAATGTAAATCAAAACCAAGCAATAAAATATCATGCATACTTATTTCTCATCACTGCAGGAATTATCCAAGGGGCAACAAGAGGAATCTATCTGTGAAAACAGACCTAGTCTGAATCATCACCAACTTCCAATTCTGCAGTGCCTGTCTGAGTTAAAGAGCTCTTACTAAACTTGCCAAGAAGCTGCTATGATAAAATGGTGTTCATCTATTCCAAAGGGGCTGAATAAGCTAGATTTGGGAAGACGCTGAATAAAGCTACCACTTTTAATTTTATTTTAGATCAGGTACCAAAAGGTGACAAATGCCTAAGGCAGTGATCAACTTCTAAGTTAGAACAGAAGAAATGGTTTCTGTCACTTTTAATTCCTATGCAGTTGGAAAACCAAAATGAAAACTACCTAGTATGAAAATGGCTCAGCTCAACATCAGAGGGCTACCAGACTCATTTTTCCATACTTAAAGATGCCATTCTCACCAATATTTATAGGATTAGCTAAGTCACATCTAAACACACACACATACACACACACACACACACGCCATTTGCAAAAAAAATAATGATTGCAAAAAAAAGAATTTTCAAACATAAAACATGAAAACTCTGGTGTTTGTAGCTCAATAAATGGCAAAAAGTTGGGAGGAACTGTTAACATACTGGCTAAAAGTGTCTATATATATATATATATATATATACACATATATTTATATATACTTCAACATGCTAGAACACTGGCAAAATCTAAAAAGATGAAATTTAATAAAGATATATTTAAAACTTGAGTTTAAAATAACAAATCAAAGATGGGCACAGTATAACTAGTCCACAGTTAATCTGAAAAGGGCTAGGATTTTAAGTGGCCTGAAAACTCAATAAGTCAACAGTTATATGGACATCTGAACATTATTATAACCTTAGTCTATATTACAAAAGGCATATACCACTAAAGAGGTGGAAATTCTTCTACATTCTACTCGGTCAGAACACATCTGGAGCATTGTGTTCAGCTCTGAGTACCACATGTGAGAATGGATATTGATAAACTCTTTCATGTCCAAAAGAGTGTACCAGAGTGAATTAACCAGAGTGAGGAAAGGGCAGGAGATTGTGCTCTATGATGATCAGTTGAAGGAACTAGGGATGGTAAGCCTGGAGAAGAAAAGACTTGAATTGAAAATGTATCTGTCTTAAAGTATTTCAAAGAGAAAAAAATTAGATTTATTCAACCTGTTTCCAGAAGACAAAACTAGGGACAATGGATGGAAGTTATAGAGAGACTGACTTACTTCAGTGTAAGGCAAAACTTCCTAAGAATTAAAACTATCCAAAAGTAGAATGATCTGCCTTAAGAAATAGTGTTTCTATTCATCCAATATCTTAAAAGGACTGCTGAATATTTTTTAAAGGAGACGCTTATTATGGTTTGGACTTCATGGCATCTCAATTCCCTTCCAACTCAGATTTTGTAAATTTTTATTCTGACATGATAGCCAAATGCATTAATGCAAAATTTGATTACATTAATAGAGGTAAAAGGTTCAGAACACAGAAAGTGATACCTGGTTAGACCAGGTAGTACTTTGTTCAATTATATGTACCACATTTTAGGAAGGATATTCACCTACTAAAGAGTGAATAAAGGAGCAAATAGTGCGCTGGAATCATCTTGTCGCAGCTCAGGAGAGTCAACTATTAAATTTTCAGTGCAGCTCAGAAATTAGCAAACTCTAAAAATCATGGCTTGATTTATTGTTTTGTTGGTTGTCTAGATGTAAGAAAGTGATATGGAAAACATTAATAATGTAGATTAAAAATAAAAGTATATTGTGCATATTTTTTAAAGAGAGCCAATTGTTAAACATTTATCAATATACCCCCTCTTAGGAACATGACAAGAATGATGAGGGGCCTAGAAGCCATTCTATATAAGGATTGGTTACAGACAGAAGGAAATTTAGCCTGAGCAGTAGCCTTGGGGAGGACTTAATAGTTTCCTCCCCTATAACCTGAATGAGTCATTATACACAATCTCCAAAATCCCTTTCTGCTGTAAATTCTATCATCCCACCTTAAGTTTGAAGTGAAAATGTCACTTCTTCTTAAGAATAGAGGATTATCACATGAAAAAAGATAACAGAATTGTACCACTTGGCCTCAGATGGCAGAACCAGAAGGCATAGGGAGAGTGGCAAAGAGACACATTTAAGCTAGATGTAAGAAAAAAAGATATTCCTTATGATTATAGTGCATAGGTACTATATAATGTGGGTATATATACACACATATACTACATATGGTACATAGTACATATTGGGCTGCCTTAGAATGCAATAGGTTTCTTTCTCACTTGAGATCTTCAAATAAAAGTTGTTTATTAGGAATGTTGTAAATAAGATTTGTATAGTGTATTGCTTTTGAGGTCCATCCCAATTCAGATTATGTAAATCTACAACTATATCCTATCCAGAAAATAAAGTACTTTCTAAGTTTCCAGAACATCAGAGCCAAAGGCTCTTTAAAATTCATGTAGTCAAAGGTTGATGGACTTGTTTGTATTAAAACATTTTGATAACTATTTTTCAATATAATTGGATTCCTATGTAATTTTACACATTTTATTTTATACATTTAAAAATGTTATTCTGCCAAGAGCTTCACCAATCTGCCACCTGTGTCTATGACATGAAAATGATCTAGTCAAACACGAATCTCTAAGGAATCCTTTGAATGTGTTAGATACGTGGAATGATTTGCCCAAGTTCACAATTTGTTTCTGGCAGATATGGGTCTAGAACCCAGGTCACCTAACTCTAGTCAATGTTCATTTCATTATACCTTGGTTTGTCATAAATGCAGCTTATTTTTTCTTGAAAATGTAGATTTCTATTCAATTGATTTTGGCACCCGTTCATCAAAAACTATCTTGAATTTAAGCATTAAGCATTAAGTATTGAATTAAGTGTTTGAAAAACTACCTTTTCAATAGAAAATCATTAACATATATTTTCATGTATGTACATCTGTACAACGTAGAGAAGCAGAATGGTGTAACTAACTGATAGAACACCTGACTTGGAGGCAGGAAGCTCTGGGTTCAAATTTTACCTAAGATACTGTTCAATTAAGTAAGCAAGTCACTTAACTGCTTTGTCTCATTTTCCTCATCTGTAAAACAAGTACCTTCCAGCTTAAAATCTGTGATCAAATAATTAATAAATTTTTAGTTACAGTCAATATTATTTAAGTATATTAAATAATTCCCCATAGTCTTCTGCTGACTACATTGTTATATTAATAATTTCACTGAAAATAAAAGAAATACTTCCCAAGTATCATCTTTGATTACAAAACCATTGACTTTATTAGTGGGGTTTAATCTAACATTTTCTTTGTACCTGCCTGGTGCTAATATTTATAGAACTCTCATTAGGTTCTTAGTCGGTCACTGACATATAATAACATGCTAAATCACAAAAATTGTGGGAAAAACTAATTCACACAGATGCTTTCTGCAGTGAAACTTGAGTGAAGGACAAGATATTTATGCATTAGTGCTAAAATCTGGAACAATCTGTGCTAACAAGTTCCTTTCTTACAAGCTGGAACTGGAATACAAGCTATTAAAAAAATGAACTGTCTCACCTAATGTTAGTGTTAACCCTGGTTTATTAAGCCAACATAGTGGACTGTTTATAAAAGGCCTCAAATCAATCAGACAACCAATTATAAATAACATGAAATAAGAAATTAAATATTATAGGGTGATAGATTTATATTCAACCTAAGGAAAAACTTCTTAACATTTAGAACTATGCAAAAAAAATGGAATGAGCTCTCTCATCCTTTCTAAATCTATGATGGTTCAGAAAAAAATACCACATTTAGCATTATGTGATTTTATTTCCATAGGATTATTTTGTGCAGTACTGTGCACTGTGATGAAACTACTATACATCTGCATTAAAGTATTGTGTTATTTGCTTAAATTCCATTTTAATTTTTATATGATTATATTTATAACTAGAATATGGCTAAAACTCTGGTTAAAGCAGCTGGGATTAGAAAGTTACTTGTAGAAGTGGCTGTGGCTGCTAAAGGGACCATCATATGCAACTTCAACTTAGACAAGACCCAGCCAAGGAAATTAAAAAAGAAATCTCTTAGGAAATTGAAGCTATCTGCTATTTTAGAATTTTAAGAATGAAATATTAGCTAATTTATTTTGGAAAAAGGATAGCAACAAGGATTCAAGAAATGTGTGTATACATATATACATATATGTATATGTGCATCCCCATACATAACATATACATATGTGTGTATGTGTGTTATTAGAATATCATTCTATAATAATCTATGAAGATCAAATAATATAATCTCCATAAAGCACTGGGCATCAACTATCATTACTACTATTATTCTCATTATTTCATTCTTGTCCTCTTTTCAGTGATATTCGGTTAGAAAGGATCCATTCTTCTTTTAAGTTTAAAGATCTGCAGATTATCACACATATGGATAAAGTAATCGTTTCCCTGCTCCACACCACACCCTCTTCTCCCCTGCCAAATTCAAAAGTATTGGATATAAGCTCATTTTTACGTAAAGTCACACAAAGTATCATCAGTAAAACTCTAGCAGTAGACAGGATGACAAGAAAGACAATGACATTTTATTCCTACATGATTTTTATTTCTTTCCCTAGGTTTTTATATTTTGAAAGCATTTTGTTACACAAAGTTTAGAGATTATGAGTTTTAGTATTATGCCATTCTCATGTTTTTCAATGGTGTTCCTATAAACAGTCCTAGACCAACTTGTTATGTTGTTATTCTTTCTATATATTCAATATTCTGTGGATTGTGCAGAGGTGAATAAAAAAGCTGGGATGTTTAGTTGAGTAAACATAATGCAGCCTCTGTAGACTTAGTAAAAGCATTTTCAGTACAATTCTATTAGGAGGCAGGACAACAAGGATGATGTATATATATACATAGATATATATATATATATGTACCTTATGCTGTTTCCATAGCAATTTCATCTTCCTGCTCAGGTCTCTGTACGTTCAAAGCTTTTGATTCTATGTATCTTAAAGAGTGTGAACTATTTTAAAACATTGTTCTTAAGATTTTGCGACTCCATTCTAATTCTAGTTATTGTTATTATATCATCATCATCACATGTGTGTAGAATAGAAGACAGCAGCAAGAAGGGTTACAACTGAATATTAAGGGCTTTTTCTTTGATAAGTAAATAAGAAAAGCAAACCGTTAATATCCATAAGAAAAGCAAACCATTAATATCCATTTAAATAAGCTCTATCAGTCTAGCCTCTGCCTGCACTGGAAGAAAACTATGAGCAGCTGGAAGGTTAAAAAAGATTCGCTAGAGGAGCATCTGAAGTTAAATTGAACTCTTTGGATCATAAATTTAGAGCTGGAAGGGAACTGAGAGGCCAACTGGTCCAACACCCTTATTTTACAGATGAAGAATCTAAGCCCCAAAGAGTAACTTTTCCAAGGTCATACACATAGAAAAAGAGCAGAGTTTCAACTCAGCTTTTCTGACTTTAAAGGAAGTGTACTTCCCACTGCACAACACTGCCTCAGTCTTCTAATGCTGTCTCAGGAAAGGATGTGATTCCAAGACACAGATGTAAAGTAAATTAGAAAGAAGAAAATGAGGAAAGGATAAATACTAGATCTGTGATTTTATTAATATAGGGAAGGTGATTAAACTCCTTCTCTCAAAGTAGGTTGGCTCCCTTTCAACAACTTAGAGAGTTTGAGAGTTGTCTAGAGCACTCTAATGACTCAGTCAGGGTCACAAAGCCAGTATGTGACACAAGGCAGGACTTGAGCCCAGATTTCCTTGGCTTTGAAGCCAGTTATGAATCCACCTCATCATGCTGCCTTCTTAAACACATGTGTAAACAAGAGTGGCAGCAATGTGGTGCAGTGGATAGAGTGCCATGAGTCTTCCTGAGTTCAAATCTGGCTTCAACACTTATTAGCTGTGTGACCTTGGACAAGTAACCTAACCCAGTTTGCCTTGATTGCTAATCAATAAAATGAGTTGGAGAAGGAAATGGAAAATCATTCCAGTATCTTTGCGAAGAACACTCCAAATGGGGTCCTGAAGAGTCAGACACCACTGAAATGACTGAACGACAACAACAAAAATAAGCTATAATTGCTTGGTTAAATGATAGTGAGAAAGGTATAAACTTTTTTCCACTTTTTAAAAAATGCTTGTGCTATGTGGCTGTGAGTAAAAAAAAGTTAAGAAAAGTTCTATAAAAAACTTAAGCTTTAGGAGAGAGTTTGAATCCTCGATTATATCTCATCTTTTAGGAATTCAAACTGTGTAATAGTTGCTCCAGAGTGTGTCAGGGGCCACTACCTATGCAACCTTGGGCAAGACACCTCCCCACCCTATTTCAGTTGCTTATTTACTCCTGTCCTTCAGGCTTCTCCACACTGCAATTCATCCTCTACATAGTTGACAAATTGATTTTCCTCAGGTGTAGACCTAACCACATCAATTCTTTGTCATTAAATTCCTTCATAATATGACTCCAACAGACTTATTTAATTTATTTCACCTTAATCCTTGACATACACTCTATGTTCAAGCCAAGTTGGCTATATTCTATATACAACATTCAACCTCTTGCATCCCAGTCTGTGATACATCCCCCCATTCCTAAATTCCTCTACAATGTAGCACAAAGCCATTTCCTACATGACTTTCTGATCCCCTCAGTTACCAGTTTCCACTCCATGAAATTATTCTATACTTACTTTGTGTATATTTTGTATTTACTTAACTATGTATATGCATGTCTGCCACAAAAGAATATAAGTTCATTGAGGACATGAACTCTTTTTATTTTTGCCTTTGTTTTCCCAGAACCCAGCACAATTCTTGGAACTTAATAAATGCTTAATACTTGTTGAAAGGATGATGAATGAATGACTGCGAATGAATGAGTGAGTGAATGAATGACATAGGAGGATCTAGTCTTCTAGAGAGAAGGGAAGTGCCCAGATAATGCCAGTCTCGTTGTTGCCTTTCTAGCAAACCCAAGCTTGACCATCTGAAGTCCCAGTCTCCTAGTGACAGAGAAAGGGAACTTCCTGGGATGCACTCAATTTTGGGGGGGGGGGGGGGAAAGAGAATTATGCAACTGGTCCTTAGAACTAGAAGAGCAATAAGAAACTAAGCCACACTATGGGGAAGCAAAGACCTGGATATTGGCCTCTGCTGTTACCGTTAATTATTTGAGCAGAATAGCATGGTACAATGGAAAGGATGGTGGATTTGAAGTCAAACAAAGTAGGTTCAAATCCTGACACTGCCAGCTACCTGAATAATCTTATCTAAGTCCTCTCTGGGACAGATTTTCCTCATCTGTAAAATGAGGAAGATGTTTTTGGTAACTTCTACCATCCTTTCTATCTCCTAAGTTCCAAAAGGAAAAAGGTTGTCTTTCCAGCCACCCTCAAATGTGTCCCTTCCAAGGATATTCCATGCCCTCAGGGTATTATCAAAAGGCTAGATATCTATATAGATCTATCTCAAGGATATAAATGATTCAATGAATTGTCAGGGTTTGCCTTTTTAGCATTCCTACATCCCTTTCTAAGGAAAGTCCAAGCAAGACAATGATGCTACAAGTCTGGGAGATTACATTAAGTTCTTGGGGAAAGGCAGAACTCACTAAAAGGGGAAGAAAATTATATTGACTGCATTAAAGGGCTACTATGAGTCCTTCATATGTTTCTACATTTTCTGTGGGATGAAATAAAAGCTCTCCTCCATCTGTTATGTGCTCTGAGTTCAAATCCAGCCTCAAACACTAGCTGTGTGACCCTGGGCAAGGCACTTAACCCTGTTTCCCTCAGTTCCCTCATCTGTAAAATGAGCTGGAGAAAGAAATGTCAATTCACTCCAGTACCTTTGCCAAGAACACCCCAAATGGGGTCATGAAGAGTTGGACTCGACTAAACAACAACAACAATCTATTATATGCAATGATTCCTTGAGGGCATATAAATAAAATGCTGGCCCTTGTATCACATAGACCTAATCCTGAACTGTTTTGGATGCATATTTGGAGATTTCCACGAGGCAAATCTAAGAAAGAATAAGGCAATGAACCTGGAGAGGGGGATCATTAGAGGGGGAAAGGAAGAGGGTGTTTCCAATATTGAATCCAGTCAACAGAAGCTTGGAACAGCTATTGTGGGCCACAGGGTAAATAATTTTAAAGTATGTATGGATGGACAGATGGATAGATAGATAGGTAGATAGATAGATAGACAGACAGAGATATATAGATAGTTTAACAACATGATTAATTCAAATGACTTACTTTTTTTTCTTTCAAAATGAATGGGTAAAATATCATATTAGTCTCAGTTGACTACAAATATGATTGGAGCCTGCATGTTAGGGTAGTAGGACCATAACTCAATTCAGTAAATATTTAATTCCTAACAATGTGAATCTCTACTAAATTCTAAAGGGGATACAAAGAAAATCTCTAACCTCAAATATCTTGGAATTTAATAGAGAAGATTCAAATAAAGAAAAATCAATGACTTTATTAAGCCTCTATTATGTGCCAGGCACAGTGCCAAGTGCTAGGGATACAAAGAATGCAAAAAGAAAAAAAAAGTCATTTTCCTCAAAGAGCTCACAATCTAATGGGGAGACTTGTTCATCCGCCACTCATCTCTTACCCTCTTGCAATCTGGCTTCCATTCATATGTACCAGGTTATCTATGCTTCTAATGAGTGATATAGAATGAAGTGAAATATAAGTAGTTAAAAACTGTTCCCTTCAAGGTTACCAATGATCTTATTATAATGAAATCCAATAGCCATTTCTTAGCCCTTATCCTTTTTCTTTTTAATTCCCTTAAGTGTTTCATACTATTTACCACCCTCTCTTTTTTGGATACTCTCTTATGCCTGGGTTTGTGTGACTGCACTGTGCCAACAACTGCCTCCAGTGTCAGTCAAAGAGAGTCAAATGAATGGAATTTAAGAATGAATTCTGGGGAGTTTTAATTTTTAAAGGAACATAGATACTGTGTTCCTATTTTATAGGTCCTCTCTCATTGAATATTCACACAAGATTAAAAAACATTATAAATTTTTATGTTGTTACTATATTCAAATGCTAAATGAAAAATCAACTTCTATGTGAAAATTGGCAGCACTCTCCCACCATGTAAACTGTTCCCTAAGGCTGGACGCTTACAAGTGCAGCACCACTGGATATGACTGAAAGTTTTGTTGTTTCAATTCTCTATGGCCCATCCATATGACCGTCAGTGCTAGGGAACTCAAGAGTACCAGTCCCTAATCAAACAGTGAGTCTTTTGGTCACAACTGTATCTCTCAGCATCAGACCATCTGAGTGTAACTTAAATCCTTGAGGAAATTATCTTCTAATGCACTGAACCAGAATGTTTGACCTTTGTTCCTTCCCATAGACAGGCAGACTATTTCAAAATTTGAGGCCTCTTATATTCATATGTATCAGTGTACAAGGTCCCAATTGCTAAATGATATTGTATCTATTTGAAAAAAGTTGATGTAGTTTCCCCAAAAGCCAAACACCCTCAGGAAACAACTTAAAACACTTCAGATTCTATCTGAATAGCATCAATGTACTAAGATCATACTAAAATAAAACTAGATATAATTCCTGCTTAGGAAAAAAGAAAAAGAACTCATTAGTTAAATGCCAATGATGCTAGTCAACTGAAGCTCTGTTTTACAATAATTGGCTTTTATTCTTTAATGCTAGGAAAGAATAATGTGATATACTGAACAGATGTATTTAATATATTTTACTTCTATCCCTAACTTTTAGAAGGTGCCTAATTTTCTGAGATTAACGAATGCAGAATATGCTTCTCAATATGTGTTTTCCACTCTTTTTCCATATGGTAGATGCATAGATATGATTTTCTTTGTGAGGTATATGACTTGAGGTCATTGCAGAGCATATAAATTAATTTTCTCACATAATTCCAAATGGTTTTGTTCTCTAGAACAGATAGACAAATTCACAGTGCCACCAACAATTTGTGAGTTTGACACTTTATGTTTTCTCTCTTCTTGCACAGTAATAATATAGCACTCTATAATAACTTGAAGGGAAAAACTACCCTTTTTTAAGGAAGAGACCAAGACACTCTTGCACTTATTTCTCTGTTTTACAATTCCTGAAAAAGGATATTCTGCATGATCTTTTGTACCCCTCAGATCAAAAAATTTTGATGTAATAACTTGATTCAATTTTAATTTATTAAATGGCCCTAGACCAGAAAACATTCCCAACCTATATACTTGTGTTCTTACAGACTGTGATCTCATTGATGTGGCTATTTCCTCTAATGATATTAATTCACAGGCTATCCATTTTTATGTTTATTACCCCAGGCCACACTTTATCATGTCCTCAATTAAATCCTCCACAAGATATCTAATAAACATGCTTGGAACTTTCCTCTAGGTTTCTTACCATTATATGGGTGGCAACGTATTTATTATTCAGGCTGTCCATCTATTACCTCTCAGTCTCACTACATGACAAACCAGCTAACTTTTTGTCATTACTTACCTCACTGTAGTTGAAAAGGTATCATGGGTTTATCATTGGTAAAATGTTGGAGCCTAAATGACAACCATCACCACTAACATTTACAAAGTGCTTCAGAAATCACAAAATGCTTTACATAAACTATTTTCTTTGAGTCCCCCATGGGGTTTTAAGCTAATACTAATCAGAAAACTGAAGCTCAGAAAATTTAACTAATTTGCCCATTTATTACATAGCCAGTAAAAGAAGCAGGGTGTAAACATAAGTCTTCCTGGCTACTAGCCCAGAAATGCTAACCACATCACACTACTACCGGAAGTCTCTACATTTCCTTTGAAGCAGACTATAATTTGTTCCCTCCCACCCCAAGATTATGGTATACCATTATTTGTCAATATAATAGAGCATCACAAGAAGAACATTGATACTTAAAAGAAATAATTTAGGGCAAAGTTTGAGTCCATTGAAAGTATTACACAATTTAATGAATGTTCACTTTGGGCCCAGTTCACTACCCATCTGCTCCATCTGTCTAAAATATATACACTTATGGAGCATGTCAATGTGCTGTTCATCCAGCTGTAATTATAGTCTAGACAGCAGGCTCCTACATTCACTTGTTAAGCTAAACTCTTGTGAATATTTGTTAATCTCATTTAGGAGACTTGGCATTCATCCAGGGATTGATACAATCAGCACGTCATCCACAAATAAGAACATCTGCAAGACTTCACCATATGTAGGGAATTCTATGATTTGGATACTGTACTGGACATCCCCCATGACAGTGGAAAACATCTGGCAAATAGGCACATCCTGTTTTATCCCTTGACTGATATTCATACTCAGAGGATCAAAGTCAGTTATCTTTTTTGTTGCATCTATCAGGCAATCTTATATGATTCTGGCATATGCATAAAAAATGCATATTTGGAGGACAGCTTTAAAAGTTGTGTTTTGTCCTACTGAATTACATGTTTTTATAAAAATCAAGCAATAAACACAGTGATATACTTTATTTTCTACACCTTTTATTCAACTATGAGATTGTAAAGATATGGTCTGCTACATTACATAATTTGTGAAAACCTCCTGAGTAACTTTTAATTTTTTTTTTATTTTCCAGTATATAAGATAGACCAAAGAACAAAATTTATTTTACAGTGGATACAATTTTACTGTTAAAGTGCTAAGATTCTTACTCATATTTTCATCAACAAAGCTATATGCAATACATAAATGTACAGACATAAAAAGGTGCAAGCATGTATATCTACAGATATAGCTATAAATATAAATAAACATAGATATTTAGGGTAAAGTTTGGGTCCATTGAAAGTATTACAATTTCACAAATGCAATCCATTTATGCATTACATAGTTCTCTTACTTTTTTTTATTTTTAAGTAAGTCTAAGTAGTTACTGGTGTGTCCTCTCCATCACCTTTTTTTATTAGTAAATTTTGCTTATGATTTTTTTCTAATTTTTTTAATATCTTCTCTTTTTTCAGCTACCTTAATAATAAATCTTGCAGCACCATCAACATTGTATTACATCATCCACAGACTTCCTCTGGAACTGCTGTTTTGTGTCTGCTTTCTTTATTGACATTTCTACTTCCTCCTTTGTTATATCAGGGACTGTGGATTTAGAATACATATGTGATGACTACACTAGCTGTTGTTCAGTCATTTCAGTCATGTCCAACTTTGTGACCCAATTTAGGGTTTTCTCAGCAAAGATACTGGTTTGTTATTTCCTTCTCCAACTCATTTTACAGTTGAGGAAACTGAGGCAAATAGGATTAAGTGATTTGCCCAGGGTCACACAGCTAAGTAAGTGTCTAACTCACAAAGATGAGTCTTCCTGAACTCAGGCCCAGCACTCTATCCAATGTGCCACCTCACTGCCTTGACAATACTAGTATCAATACAGAAATAGGATGCTGAAGAAATGTTGACAAAAATTTTCCATTTTTTGTACCTGCTTATTATAATTCTTCCTTCCAGGTTCTTCTTTAAATGCTACTGGAATGACCTATATTAACTGAGTCTTACCCTAAATTTTTTAAAAATGTATCTTTCTACTACTTTTTTCCTGTTTTATAAGTTTATATTATTCATAATCTTTCATAAGATTTTGCAAATGATTTGTATTCTAAACTATTGTTGTCTGCAGCTTTCATGATCTCTTTCCCAAGTAGAAAGAAAAGTGTTTGCAAATGAATGTGATTCCTAGGCTAGTCTGGCCTCCATGTTTCAACTATTGCTTTACAATTATCCAGTCTTTTTTTTTTCCCATTTCCTACTTTTCACAGCAATACTTTATTTAAATAGGATTAGTTTGAACTGTTTTAAATGCACACCATAACTTCTTTTCACCATTAACCTTCTAACTCAGTGCTGATTTTGATCTTTGCTCCAAAACATCAATAATTTCACTATACAGACAGCAGCTTAAGAAATTCTTCTGGTACCAGTCACAAGTCACTGAAGAGCACTTGGTCCAAAGTCAGAAGAGTTAGGTTTACATCCCAGTTCTGATGCTTACAAGTCAACTTGTTTGACCATGAGCAAGTCATTTAGCCTTCAAGAACCTTAGTTTCCTCATTTATAAAATGAGAAAGTTGGACTAGATTGTCTCTGATGTCAATAACATCTTTAAATCTAGGATCCTATAAATCTGTCAAAATAAAGCAAATTTCATTTTGAATACGAGACTAGATTTTTCACAAAAGTATTTATTATGAATAACAGGCTTCTATCTACTGTCTAACAGTTTGGTCTCTTGCTTCTTAATCCTAAGCAATATTTTCTAATATTATTTTTACCATTTTCTCCTATACTCATTTTACACTGATACCAAGTATTAATGTGTATGTTAATTTAATTTGAAAGATCTTATCAAGTTTTTTGGATAATTTCTCTATTCTTCTACTGCAGCAAATGTTGCTGTGCAAACTGCTACTATCTTTAGGTTAGTTTTTTTCTCATGATCAGTTTAGGACATAATACCCAAATATTGCACAATATCAAATTTCTTATTGGAAACATAATATCGACTTGTAATTCCTTTATTTGTCTCTCCAAGGAGTGAGGCGACTTGTCCTTTCGTTTAGCTATAAAGTCCTTCTTTCTCCTGCATCCACTTATATTGAGGATGTTAGTGCTTTTCCTCCACAAATTCCTACTTTGTCCCAATCGGGTTATGAATAAATCCTCTATCTAAAAAAGACAGTCAGTGGAATATAAGTGCTAGCTATCATGCTTGAAAGGTTTTGAATATGGTGCACAGAAAAAACTGTGTCTGCTTTTCAAGTTGAGCCAAGGAAAGTATGGACAGTCTCACACCAGTGGGCTGGCCAGTAGTTGATGAGATTCTTTGGCTATGACAACTCATAAATTGAAGAAAATACAAGATGGTCTTTAGTCCAGTGTGGTCCCCTTCTACTTCTCCAGAGAGGGAAGTAGAGCAACTAAAAGGAAATCAGAGAAGCTAAAATCACCCAGTTCTTAAACGATCAATGCATGCTAACTTGTCTAAATGTGGGGGTTCAACATCCAACAAGTCTAGGGGAGAAAATATAAGGACAAAAACTGAATCTTTTCAATTGCTAGAAATAAAATTTTTTAAGAACTGATGTTAAGATGTTAGACAGCAAAGTAAAATACGAAACAACATATTAATAAGTTTCATATTTCCTTTGTTTTAAGTATCTCAACTTTCCTATACACTAGAAATAAATTATACAAAGAAGTGCACAGAAAGTATAGCCTTAATCACAGTGATAAGTGAATACAAGGAATAATTGTTATATCAACTAATATGTGTGATTTCTGACAAGTACACACTTGTTTTCTCTAGAGAATTATTATTTCTAATTAATTCCTTATTAGATTTGAAGCTCAACTTTAAAATGGCTTATGCCATAAGAAAATACTAGATTACTTGCCTGTTCCTGCTATTAAAAGAAGCAGGATTTCATTTTCTCAGGGAAGTATGTATTCTTTACATACAACATTTTTAAAAGGGTATATTTTTCCCGAAGAAACTTTTACAACTGTTCTAAAGTATTCAAATTAGCTTTTATTATTAACTTCCAAAAAGTTATTATTCATTCAATTTTTAAAAATGTTTACGTAGGATTACTTTGCTGTGACTTAAGTTATATATTATAAAATTTATTTTCTAAAAAATTGATATCAGGAGAGTATTAAAACAGCAACATGCTACTTATAAATTGCTTTAGCAGCTTTATTTTAAAAGTCTTAAGAAATTTTCCAAGATGCTCACTATAATTCTTCTTTTTTCAAAATTTCTTCTTTTTTTCAAATCCAAACACCTTAACTATTTGATGCATTATGAAGGAAGTAACAACTTATCTTTTTTTTGAAAAATTAATTGCATTTTTTTCTAAGAAAACCAAAGCATTTCTTGAAGTCAATGAGGGAAGCCTATTGTATAAATTTCATGAAGAACTATGAAATAGAAAAGTTTAACAGATCTAAAAGTATTTTGGGGTAAGTACTTTAGCACTGTCCTGATAAATCACCATGACTAGGTCAATCAGAGAAAAGGAATAATATGTGGAAGATGAAAATTAAATTTTCTTGCCTCAGAAATTGAGATCAAGTGATCTAGGTTCATTTAGAAATACAGAGATCAAAATCTGAGATAAAGGAGAGGTTGAATGACTCTATACATTCTTCTTTAAACATTTTGAAGACTGAAATTATCAGTGAATTTTTTTTTCAAAATGTAAGAGAAACAATGAGAGAAAATGTTTTTTTGGAATGGATCCTGATCAATAAAATAATAATTGGTTACTAAAGCAGAAATAATTGGAACCTTAAGAGGTACTATCCATGTCATATTGGAATTCATGATACAAACGAAAAGAGGGCATAGTCTGAAACAAACCCTAGAATTTGGGAGAGTTGTTGTCAAAGAATTCAAGGGAAAAAAAAGATCAACAGGATCTCATAGTGAAAAAGTTGCATCCAGAGGGTAATGGATGATTTAGATTATTAAATTATAAGCACAAAAGAACAAAAATTCCCAGATGAAGAAGAAAAGGAGGAAGATCTCTCCAAAGAGAGCAATGTGGACTAAATAGATACCTAGTCAGTCAAAAAAAAAACAAACAAACAAACACATTTATTAAATTCCATGTGCTAAAGGCACACTGTGCCAAGCACTGGGAAGACAAAGAAAAGCAAAAATTACTCCTGTCCTCAAAGAGTATGTGTTCTAACTGGATATAGAACATGTAAATTGCTAGGTATATATAAGAAATATAGGGAGTAGGTGACCATTTTAAGATCTAAAAAATGCACTTGCAGACTGAAGAGAGGATGGATTCAGACAAAAGAACAGCATTTTTGTATCAAAACTACTAAAGGTCTAAGAAACCTGATACTGCAAATTAATGAGAAAAGGAAAGAGAAGCTTTTTTAACCAAGGAATTACAAGTCGATATTATGTTTCCAATAAGAAATTTGATATTGTGCAATATTAGGAGTATCAAATTAGTCCTAAAACCTCTGGGGTTGACAGGGGAGGTAGATGGGTGATGAGAAGGCTGAACTACTTTTAAAAAATGTGTTTTTCCCTTTAAGGTGAATGGTGTTGGATCACAAAGAGAGAACAAAATTGGCCAACATGGAATTGAAATAAAATATATGTTACGAAGATGTAAAGATGGGGCATACCTGCCCTCAGTGAGTGATTTGAATGTCTTAGGCCTCAAACAAGCTACATATCAAAGTACTAAAAATGAGAGATAATATTTTTAAGCTGCTGTCAGTTATCTCTATAATAGAGAATGAGAGAAGATGCTGCAAGAATGACAATGGGAAAATGTTCCCATTGAAAAAAAAAAGCAGGTGGACTTTTCAGACTCTATTCCAGAAAGCCTGATGTCAATACTCAGCAAAATTTGAAAATGAATGTTCAAAGGATTTTTTTTTCAAATGGCACGATGATCACTAAAAGCTAATGATGCCTTACAGAGAACATGATGCTAAACTAACCCTGTTTTCTTTTTTGAAAGGTTTACTCGATTAGTACATTAGAGGCACTATGTTTGGATGTTAATGAAGCATTTAGCAATGTCCTTCATGTGATACTTATGGATGAGATAGAGATACGCGGACAAGAAGTTAGCACAGATACGTGGAATTAACGACAACTGAATGACAGGATCCAGAGTTGCTATCAAAGAGGAGGTTGACTTTAGTATAATAGAGTATGACAAAACACCTGTCCTTGTGGTCCTATGCCACTCAATTTTTAACTGCTATTTGAATTAGGACATAAACAGAATCTTACTTATAGATGATATAAAGCTGAGAGGTATAGCTAACATGCTGGGTAATGGAGTCAGTATTCAAAAAGACCCCAAAAAACTATAAGAAACCAATGAAAAACAGATAGAATTTCCTAGTCTGATTGATTTGTTGGGTATATAGTAGAAGGAATTCTTGTTCACGTAAAGGTCAGATTCAGGTTCTCTTCCAGTTCTGAGATTCTGTGATCCTTTAGATAGTTATAGAAAAGCGTCCAAATCTCTGCACAAAATTTTAATCCAGTTAAATGTTTCAGTTATGCAAAAGTATATTATGTGCATCAGGAATTTCTGTAACAAATCTTCTTCTTGACATTATCAAATACAGTGCTTATTTCATATGTTGATATTATCACCATCTCTATTTACTATTGCTTAGTGAATGTAGCTTGCAGAATCATGGGAGCTAGAAGAGTAATCCTTTTAAACCTTTAATTATCTCTGCTACCTCCAGGATCCAGATATGGAGAAAAGATTTAAAGCAGGAGTAGAGAGCTGCTTATGTGGTACTTTACATCAATTTAAGAAATAATGTTAAGGGATGGGAAGAGGGGAGGAATTGAGAGATGGAATTATCCATTCTTTGGATCATCTATTTGACAATTCTCATGTCAAAGTATGGCTAACCCAGACTTGACTATAGCTTCAGAAACATAAGTAATAACTCAGGATAAGTAGATGCTCTCATCAACACTTAAAATTCAGATTGCAAATAATTTAAATTGGCATAATTTGTTCTTTACATATTACCTCTATAAGAAAACAGTCTTTAGACACTAAGGAGATTAAGATTGTTAGAGATACTCAAACAGTTTGGAAAATGTTATAGTTTACCCTTACCAAAACTAGCAAAGGACTCTATTCTAGACACAATAGCTTTTGTTCATAAATATTAAAATTCTAGCTTTTGTTGAGCATCAAATGGGAATAAGGTTAGATTCTGGGGGCACCTCCAGTGCAGATGACCTCCAGAGACACCTAGAGTACACAATGAATGTGTTTGATAGCCTGAGCCCTTTTTAAAGCTTTGTTTTCAAATTATTTTCATCACCATAATTTATAACACCTTATCACCTCTGAGCTCCATTTTTAGCTCCTAATTCACAACCTTCAAACCCATGGAATGTCATATCAACTCAAAAACTTTCATTCAATTGTAATTATGATAAGAAAACTGTAACCTGAGGTGAAATTTTCAAAAGGCTGTCTCTAATAGATCCAGATGAGAAAATGGCCCTGTTAAAAATTACAAAAATGATTCAATTTCAATATTTAGCCTGAAGGGATCTTGAGAGGTCATCTGGGCCATTCCTCTGCCTTCGATAAATCTACCCTCTTCTTTCCCTTTTTCTGGGGTACCAAAATGGCCAGTTTGGCACAACAATTTTCAAGAAAATTGGCCTCAAAAGAAAGCAGGAGTTAAGTACAACAAAAGCAAAATTAAAAGCAAAACAAACAGATTTACATTTCTTAATTCAAGAAGGCATCATTCAAGTAGAACAAAGTCTGCTGAGCCTAAGATCCACCTTGCCACTAGCAGATTTTTATAAGGATAGAAAAATCCCTTGGATCAAGAATTCTTAAGTTTAGAAGTAGAAATTGGAGAAAAATAGAAAGCAGATGACAAGTAAAAAATGAAGAAATTTCATAAACACTCTGAGACATGCCCAGATTTTTATACTTTCTAAAGCAGATTTGAGCCTATACATATCATAAAATTTCACTGCTTTATGTCAGGGAAGAAATAAAAATTTAAAGGTATTAGGTATGTGGTGACATCATCACTAAGAATATAAGGAAGATAGTGCCTCAGTTTATTGTTTCCATTAAAAGGAATATTGGATCTACTTAAAGACACTTAGGGAATACTCCTAATGGATCTATTCCATTAAAGATAAAGAACAAAAAGTACCATAAACCTAAAAAAAAGTAAGTATAAAATAATTTTAATTCAGCATTAATCCAGAGAAAGAATGGAGTTATGAATTCTAGGACCATAGGTTCAGAGCTGAAGGGAATTTAAAGGTCAGTCATCTAATTCAACTCACCCATTTGACAGATAAGGAAACTAAGGCACTTACAGGTTTGTTTGTTTTTTTTAAGTTCCCCAAGATCACACAGTTTTTTTTTTGTTTTGTTTCTGTTGTTCAGTTGTTCAATCATGTCCAACTTTTCATGACCCTGTATGGGGTTTTCTTGGCAAAGATACTGGAGTGGTTTGCCATTTCCTCTCCTGGGGATTAAGGAAGAGGTTAAGTGACTTGCCTAGGGTCATATAGCTAATAAGTGTCTGAAGTCTCACCTGAACTCAGGTCTTCCTAACTCCATATCCAGTGTTATATCTATTGAGCCATACAGCTGCCTCTAACACAGACAGTTAAGTAACAAAGCTGGGATTTAGACTGGGATTATCTTCTGACTCCAAATTCAAAGCTCCTTCCTTAAGGCAGTGTAATCACTGCCTTTTCAAGAAATGTCTATTTTGGGGGCTTAGTCTGAAATCATTGTTATCCAAATACAAAGGAATAGTTCAGATGCCCTCTTATGATCACTTCAGACTAAAGGATTCTGTAGAAAATTAAAATTTTGGTGGTCAAAATCCACCCGTCAATAGCAAGTACAAAAACATAAGAAAATATGACCAAATGGTCTTTTTTACGAATGATATTGTTATAACACTGACAAAGCAAATACAAAGTCAGGAAAGATAAATCCTGCAAATGCATAATATGTGGTTTTGGAAGCATACCATGTGTCACCATTAAAGTGCTTTCTACATGGATCTTACAGAGACATTACTGTTGACTAGTGATACATTTTTCAAAGGGAAACAGGGATTTTAAAAGGGTGACGGTGCTAAAGAGAGAAAGGCTTACCATCTGCAACAGGAGAACTACACAAAACCCAAGGGTACTTTCCTAGCCAATCAACCACCTAATATCTCTGCCAAAGAGACAGATGCTGAAATTGGAAGGGTCTCATCCAGGGCTCAACATTGGGGCTTTATAATTGCTATCCAAAAAGCAGCAGTCTCTACCTTGGAACGAGGAGATCTCAGGAAGAATCAACACTTTCTCTAAGGATATTTTTCCCCCTTCATTACCAGGAGTAGCTCACTAAAATTCTATAAATGAAAATTAACACTAGTAATTCTGCATGATTTTCAGTAATGTGAAAATGCAGAGAGAAAACAAACAAATGACCCTAGGGATTTCTAAGAGAGGAGGTAAAGCAACCACTGAAAATGCCTAGCAAAACTACCTAGGATGGTGGAGGTGGGGGAAGAAGGTATAAATAAATTAAAGTTTTGTTTGTTTTTTATATTTGTTTTGTTTTTATTAAGAATAGTTTTCAGTGACAGAGAGGGTTAACACAAAATTAATCTGTAAGTTAACCCCCTCCATCTGACTTCAAACCATGTTGGGGGAAGGGGAAAGTCTTATTTGGGGAAAATCAGATTTCTAGTGAAAAAATAGGAATGTATAAAATGTAAAAGGAGACTTTATGATATTCAAAACCTCCATGTATACAATTTATGAAAAAAACACAAAAATATCACAATCATTAAAATGTACTGAGCAACCCTAACACATTATTCACTATTTAAAAGGATTTAATTACTTTTTGGATTTCATTTTTAACACAGAAGATATTCATCCCTTTGGGATTTCAAAGTGTGATTTCAGGCTTGTTGAAGGAGGAGTGGATTTGCTGAGTGTGGCTACTGAAAAGGGTCTCTCTTTTCATGTGGTCCAGCTGAACTTTATGGTGGCAGGGGTGTAAAAGTATCTGCATTTTGGATGATAAGTGGTGTTGTAGTGAAAGGAAGGCTACCCTTCTGTCTGGAAGACCTAGGCTTAAGCTCTACCTCTGACACATGCTAGTTTATGGTCACCGTAAGCTAAATAAACTGTCAGTGTCCCAAGCAATTCTCCAAAATTATAAATTGCAGATGAGTTGCTGACCTGCATTGAAAGGAAATTTCCATACCAGAAGTTCCCCACATTAAAAAAAATCATAAGCCCAATCAAATAAAAAAATAAATGAATAACTAAAATGGATAAACAACAAAAAGAAGTATAAAGTTTAGCTTTCTTTAAGTAGAGCTTACCCTGGACAAATCAATTAACCTCTCAGTGCTTAAGGCAACTCTCTAAAATTCTAAGGTACAGAGAAAGTGGTGACCTATTTTGACGGGAAATTCTTCAGCAGGTTCTCCCTATGAAATTACAGGCCTGGCTACCTATACCAATTTCTAAGAAGAACTTTAAACTGCAAAATTAAATGCAATTAAAAAGAGTTAAATTTTTGAATACAGAAGATATTTCACAATCTTCATTTTCAGTTTGACAATAATCACCCCAAGAATATTCATTGCCCACTCTCTTTTTTCTCCTTATGGAGAATATTCTCCTTGGTTTGTGAGTTTTCCTTTAACAAAAATAATTCCTTCAATTGGATTCTCACCCAAGAGAGCCAATGATCATCGTGGGAAGATCATATTGTAAAATTGTCTTAGGATATTATTCAAGCCCTGATAAAAACTGAAGCAAATCAAGATCCTTCAAGATAATCAGGAGGAAGAGAGGTTTTCTAATGTATTTCTTTCAAAAAGACAACAGAAGAAGCATAAAATGAACTTCTCTAAACCTGTTACAGTAAAAAAGCAATGATAAGAGGAAAAAAATCCATAATAATTTCTTATCACTGCTCCAGAAATAGCATCTCTGTGTCCGTCTCTCTGCATCTCTCTTTTTCTCTCTCTCGGGGCAAAATCACTCTCCTAAAAGACACTATAATTGAATTTTTTTATTGCTCTGAGTCACCAGAAGGAATAATTAATAAAGGCCCAAAATCCATGAGCTCTTCATGCCAAGAGAGCCTTGTCATCCATTTTGTTTTTATTTTATTTTATTCTAAGGCAAATTGCTTAAGGGGATCATGAATTTTTATCTGTTAAGGAAAAGGTAATAAAGGTTTTCACTTCCTCATACCCCATTGCTTTCCACTTCTATTTATAATCAAGAAACACCAAATACTCCCAATTTAAGTTACAATACCCTTTTGCAAAACACATTAGGAGTTAACTGATCTTACAAATAGTAATAGATCTGCTGCCAAAGCACAAGTATGTCAATGGTACAATGCATTCAAGAGGCAATACAGTAATAAGAGAAATAATAATGCAGTTGGCTTAAGTAAGACCTGAGTTCCAATGCTTTCTCTGCCACTTAACTGTGTGATCTTGGACAAGTCACTTAATGTCTCTGAGTTTCACTTTCCTTAAATATACAATGAGAATAATAATATGTATACTATCTTATAGTTCTTGTCTGATCCAAGTGAAAATAATAATGATATTTTCACTCCCTTATAGTTACCATATAACTCAAGTAATAATAATGATATACTACCTTATAATTGTCATATAATTCAATATTAATTTATATAATAGCTAACATTGACATATCACTTTAAGGTTTATGAAACACTTTACATACATCACATTTGATTATTACATCTACTCTGTGAGGTAACTATTACTCTCTAATATTACAATAATGTTACTTCAAAATTTTCCAAATCTCAATGTAAGGATAAAGGTAAACCATTATAAAATGAGCTAAATGAACACCTTGGATCTTCTTAGTCATATAATAGAAACTCCTCCTTTTACACAGTAAAAATATTTTGAGCTTGCTCTCAAATCCCAGAATTTAATAAGCAAGGTACTGTACAATGAATGACTACTAAAGAAAATATAAATTCCTTAGGCTCTCTTTCACGGCTTTCTGCCATGTTTCTCCAACCTACTAGTTCAACCTTATTTCAAGATTTACTCCGTTGCCTCCACTAAACTACAGTTCCCCAGTTTCTATTTGATGTACACATTTTTCACCTGGCCTGGAGTGGACTCCTCTGCCTATAAAAATGCTTCTTTTCCTTAATGCCTGTCTCTAGTACCAAAGCCTCCATGATGCCTTTCCTTATAGTCCCAGGTCAAACTATTTCTCTCCCCTTTTTAATCTCTCAGACCATGATTTGAACCTTGTTTGCATACTTGTTTGCATGTTCTCACTATCACTGCAGTTATATGTACATAGCTCATTTCTCCTATCACATTATAATTTACTTTAAGACAGAAAATGTCCTTTCACCTCTGTAGTCCAAGCACCTAGCCCAGTCTACTGCATAGAGGAGGTACTTACTAGGTATTTCCTGAATAGAGCAGAATAATTTCTAAGAGTCAGAGAGCAGACTGAGATAGCATCTATTAATTTCATTTTCAGATTTTCTATATGTTACATATTGTATAGGGAAATTAACATTATTATTAGAGATAGATAATTTGGGTAAGATTTTTTTAAATAATCCTTTTAGAGACTAGGCAGGCACATCTCCCACTGTTTCCTTTTCTATTGACTTTTCCATTCCTTCTCAATGCTCTAATGCTTCCTAGTAGGCCAATTATTGTCACCCTCAATGTGAGACAATGTCCCTTGAGAGGAAAGCAATATTCTCTCTTCCCCCAGGGCTCCATTTTGTAGAATTTCTACTACTTCATTATGTTATTATACCCTCATAACATTATATACCAGACGAGGATAAAACCCAGGTAGACCTAAGCAAATTCCAGATCCATTTTGAGGGTAGCTTTGGTACTGCCTCTAAGGTCCCTTCCAGCTCTAGATATGTGACTACATGAGCTTATGACCTCTTGAGGCAGTTTATTCCACTTTTTGAAAGCTTTAGTTGTTACCTTTTTTTCCCCTTACATTAAGCTAAATTTGTTTCTCTGTAACTTTTATTTACTTTTCTAGTTCTGTTCTCTGGGGCTAAGCAGAACAACTCTAATCATCTGTCCCTTTGAAAACACTTGCAGACAGGTATTGCGCACTCCCCCTTCCCCCACAGGATAGTAAGCAAGTATTAAATGCTTACAATGTGCCAGGCAAGTGCTAAGCATTTGATCCTCACAATGACAATCTGTGAAGCAGGTGCTATTATTATCCTTGTTTTACAATTTACTCATGTGTCTGGATATTTTCCTTCTGTCTCTTCACCTAGACAAGCATATATAGCTTTTGCTTTTCTTATGCTGAGGGAAGAACAGAACTGATCATTTAACGAGATGACTGAAATATCAATGGAGCCTATGGCATAGAGTGAGCTTTTAAGGTGGTTGGTTTTTTTTTTTATTATTCAAGTCCAATCTTATTCTTAGATGTTCAATAATTGATACAGATATTTTTAAAGTACAACAAACCCTCCTTCAATTAGACTAGAACTATATCTCACAATGTCAAGTGGAAAGTTACACAATGTGTTTTGCCTATGGAAATAGCCAATTCAAAATAATTCAAAACAAAAGCATATTTCATGTTAATAAACACTGAAAGAACAAACAAGTACTATGATATACATATAGACTGAATTCTACAATCCATTAAAATGCTTACCACAGGTGAACAAATTAGGTAATCTTTACAGCTAAACATAGAATACTTTTTAAAAAGTTTACATTTTTTTAAACTATTTCTTGCTAATTTTCTTAGCTGGCTGAGCAAAGTCTCATATTAGTGGAGAATTACCAGGTGTCTACTTTGAATTGCATATATTTAGTCCAACAAATATTCTAAATATCTGTCTTCCTATACCAGTTTAAAAAAATCACTATTTCAAAAACTAAATTCATTTTTGTGCCCTATTTCTCTTCAGCGTATAATCCTTAGTATTTTTACAAGTGATTTGGAAACAATGCATTACCCTGATAAATATTTTGCCGATTTGCCTTTGGCATCTCTAAAGGCACATATTGAATTTTGATAGGCAGTTAGTGAAGCAATGTAAAGAAAGCAAAAATGACCAACTAATGAGATGCTTGTGATGCTGACTTGGAATAAACTCCATAAGAAATTTGTATTAAAATTGCATCTTGTTCTAGTTGCCCTGACTATCCTCCCCACCATTCTAGTCAGTATATAATAAGTAAAGTTGTGAGTATCCAGTATAAAGCAGCAATAGTAGGAAGTAAGATTGCAAGGGGGAACCTAGAAATCATGTACAAATCATCACAAAGATTAAAAAACATAATTTACAAATTGTATTATATTTACCAAAAAATCACATCCTAGTAACATATACTGAATGTGGCAAAGTCATCTAGGATTTGTTGTCAGGGCCTTTTGGTCCTATGATAGGTAAATCTAGGACAAATTTCACATATCAGCAGTAAGACCAGCAGATCACCAAAAGGTGTTGATAATTTTGTGATGATGTGGACATGCTAACTTTAAAGTATTACTGACAACTCTGAAATGATTTGGATCCTTTAATGAACTAACCCCAGATGGCACATAGATAAAGAGTTGGTCTGTTCCCCTCAAAAAACCCTATAAAAATGAGACCTCCAACTCCTACACCCCAGGCACTCATATCTCCTAAGGGTCCATGTTCCCAACTCCAATCTTCAGTTAAGTAAGTGACTCACTGCCACTCTGTCCTCTTCCTCTCACTGCCTGCCTTCCTTCGCCACCCCATCCTCTGTCCCCACATCATCCACCTCTGTACCCCTTTCACTACTTATCTCTGTGTGGTTTGCCCCAATACCTTCTGTTCCTTATTAAAGTGTGATTATTGTTTTGCTCCCCATTATCATTGTGAGCTTTCCTGGCAAGTACCCAAAGAACCAGGCATGCCTGCTCTATTTCATAAATTAATTATCAACTCAAATTTAATGCTAGGTATTATGAAAGTTCCAACTATACATTTTGTGTAAAGAGAATCTGAGATACCTAGGCTTTTTGTTCCTCGGTCTTTGAGTACGTGTGCCAAAACACAGTCCTGTCTCTAGACTGTTTTTATATTTCCAAAGAGCCAATCGAGGTCTGTTTCCTTTTTTCTTTTTCCTTCTAAAAGCCAATCCAAATTTTAGTGGCACAGAAAATTACCCATAGCCCACAGAGAAGGGAAGTGAGAAATACGGAGAGCAGATGATCTCACAAATGCTCATTCTAATTAGGAAACAATATAGTTTTCACAGAATCCAAATTGTCCTGGGAACCTATAACAATAAAAAAACAGATGTGTGTGAGCATGAAATTCAATCCAGACGCAAAAAAAAAATTATTTCACTGGTTCCCCAGTTAATGCTTTCAAAATTCCACTTATTATAATGGAAGAAATACTTAGATTAAACCATGGATATATTCCTTCTTAAAGAACTATGGATATAGGGGCAGCTAGGTGGTGCAGTGGATAGAGCACTGGCCCTGGAGTCAGGAGGACCTGAGTTCAAATCCAGCCTCAGACACGTAACACTTACTATCTGTTTGACCCTGGGCAAGTCACTTAACCCCATTGCCTAGCCCCCTCTCCCCCAATAAAAGAACTATGGATATGTCTTAAATAGATTATTTCATCTATTCCCAAGATGATGATCAGGAACAAGGCCAAAAGTTGTCATATTTGTTGTCATATCCTCTGGCTTACATATGCCAAACAGATAATTAAAGTAGTTACATAGATAATTAACTGAATATCAAAGTATTTCAGGCATTTTGCTTTAATTTCTTTGAAGTTACTCAGATAGCTCCATCAATTCTCTTCTTTAAAATATAAACTGTTTTACATGACTATTTTTTACAAAGGAAAAAAAAGAGTGGTGATTTTTAATTAATTCCACTTATTGTGGTAATTCACCTCGTAAGTTACAGTTGTCACATTGTGTTCAAAATACACTTATGCCAAGAAGTATATCTGGGCATCTTCCAACATACTCATCACTATCAATGATATATTCTTTAGTTCTACAAAAGAAAGATGAAAGATAGATGCTGAATTGCTTTCAACACATTTTCTAGTTTCCCATTTTTCCCCCAAATAGAGTTGCCTCACTAAATCACACTTCACAAGGGAAGCAGGAATAGTCTCCTGTAGGGCCTGAATTAACAATCTAGCACAGTAAGTAAATAATATTTTTTGTGTGTGTTATGATAAGAAGCAAACTTGAAGATATTAAGATAAAGCTCCTTCCTTTAAGAATATTCACAATGCTCATTCTGACAGTAACAAAAAAATAAAGTTTAATAATTCTGTCATTCACTATTTGTCAAGAGTTTTGAGGTTAATGGTCTCAAAATCCAACGGTAAAAGTAAAAAGAAGGGGCCTATGTTGTTGCTCATTTGCAATTTGAAGTAAATTTAAGAAAAGGAACTAAATATCATCAAATGATCTTTAGAATGTTAAAACTACAAGTAAATTTGAAAGTTGCATGTGAATATGAATATCATAATAAGAGTTCACCTTGCAAGCAAACTGAGGTCCAAGGAAGTGACATGTCCAAAGTTAAACATCTCAATAGTAGCAGGGTTTAGGTAATAATTTGTGCCATGCATGTTAAGTACCAATATACAGTTGTTGCAAAGGTTTTATAGAATCAAAGGACCAGAAGGGAACTCAAAATATGAAGTGGTCTCAATCCAAGAAATATGAAATCTAAGGCAACCCAAGAAGATCAATGCTTATCTAAGTTTAACATCTATTCTCGGCATACAATAAAGGCACTGTTTGAGCAAGATGGCATCATGTTAACAAATGAGAGAAATGAGTAGGAACTATTTAACTCCCATTTTGTTTGTCTCTTCTTTTATTAGGGATGCTTGTCAAACTAGAAAGAGTAAAACAATGAAAACTGAAGCTTAAAATGGAGCAGCTAACTGATTACTAAACAAGTTGTAAACTTTAGTTGACTCCAAGTCTCTAGTCCAGAGGAATGTGTCTCACACTATAGGAAGGATGCTTAAAAGCATGCAGATAAACAAATGGCCCAATTTTCAAAAGTAAACTACTTGATATTGATTTGTGATGAAATTCTAGAAGAAATAATTAAACAGATTTCTGTGAACACTTGCAAAATAAATCAACCATCATAGGAGCCAGCATGGGTTCATTAAGAACAAGTTTCAAACCAAAATAATATTATTTTCTTTTTAGACAGAGCTACTAGGAATAGTAAGGCAGGGGCCACGAATAGAATGTTATCATTTCATCAAGGTATTTGACAGCATTTGTCAGGATATCTTTTGGGACTTATGTGAGACATGACTGTTGAAAATTTATAGAAGTACAGTAGCAAAAGAAAGAAAATACTTTCACTGCATTTTACATTGGTCAGACCACATCATTCTATTTTTGACACCCTGTTAATGATTGGCAACATTAACTCTGTGAGCCTAGATCTGGCAAATCTTCAAGCTAGAATCCACAAAGTGAAAATTAAGTATATAATTATGATGATTAACCATAGGAGGGAAAGCCTAAAGAAGACCAAAGATCACCTAATACAATTCCTTCTCAAACTTGAAGTCTAGAAAGGGGAATTAACCTACCCAGGGTCACAAAGGCAGGAAATTATATATCTGGAATTTAAGCCCATTTTCCTTGAGTCTGGATCCCAGATCCAGTGCTCTTTCTATTATATCATGCTTCCTCTCACTTCTGAGAAGGTCCTCAGAAAAAAAAAAAAGAAAAAATATACACATAGTATATGTGTGTGTGTATGCGTGTATATGTATATGTGTGTGCATGTGTATGTATGTGTGTGTGTGAGATTTTAAATAAAACATAATAGGACAAACTAGGAAAAAAGGACAATGAAAGAAGAGTTCACCTTTGCCAGAAATTTACTTCTTTGACATTTGTCTCCATTATTTTCTTGTGTTTTCTTTGCATGTTCTTGTATTTTTTAATTAAAATCATGTGTGAATCTTGGAAAAAAAAGATTAACTTCTTGTCTTCATTGTAGTCAATGAAGTTTTTATTCATAGGATTATGTGGTGTGCTATATGTAGGCATTATCTAAAAATACTGTCAGCTGATTACAAGCTAATTAGATATTTCCAACGAGACTTCACTATTTATGGCTAATGATTACCAATCAGCTATAATTATCAAATGCCTACCACATAAAGGCCACTATATTAGGCACTAATAGACAATACTACTCAAAACACAGAAAATATGATACCTGCCTTCTGAGAGCCTAGAATCTAACTGGAAAGATATAATGTATTTACATGTAATGAATACTTCTACATATATGTGATTAGATATATGTTTACATGGGCAGCTAGATGGCACAGTGGATAGAGCACTGGGCTCAGAATCGTGAAGACTCATGTTCCTGAATTCAAATATGGCCTCAGACATTTATTAGCCATGTGACCCTAAGCAAGTCATTTAACCTTGTTTGCCTCAGTTTCCCCATCTGTAAAATGAGCTGGAGAAGCAAATGGCAAATCACTCCAGTATCTTTGCCAAGAAAACCCCAAGTAGGGTCAGGTAGAGTTGGACACAACCGAAATGACCAACAACAACATGAGTATACATATATACATACACATACATATGTAAAAACATTCAAAAGACATATTATACACACACACGTGTGTGTATGTGTGTATAAAATAAAAGTTGAAAATATAATAAAAAAGAGTAGAGTCATAGACCATTAGAACTTGAAGGTACCTTAGGGATCATATAATTTGACCCTTTCATTTTTATATTAGGAAACTGAATTTAAAAGAGGGGAAATAACTTGGCCAAGGTCACAAAAACAATAACGGTCAAAGAAGGGATTCAAGCACAGGACTTATGATTCTAAATCTTGAACTCTTTGAACTACACATAAACTGTATATAAATACTATTTAGACTCAGACTAGAGGATCTGAGTAGGGGGCTGAATTGTCTAGAGATTTACTGAAGTGACTACATTTGAGGCTTTGTTGGAAGCAAGGACCATGGAAGACTAAAGAAGAGGTAAAGGACATTCTAAGTCAATAAATCAAATAAGAGTATTCCTAACTCATTATAAATGTTATTATAAAATAACTAGAATACCAGTAAGTTCTTCTGGCAGTCTAGGTTGTTGCAACTGCTAGTTATGTGTAACTCAGTTTAAGTATTCATTCCTCTGATACTAGCATTATCAGAAGCTGTGTTTAGAGCTAGAAGGACCTTGGAGGCCATATAGTTCAATAACCTCATTTTACAACTGAAAAACAAAGAGAGGTTAAGTAAGTTGGCCAAGAACATAAAGGTAGTAAAACAGATAAGATGTGCACCCAGATATTCTGACTTTAGGTTCAATGAGCTTTCCAGGGTACCATGCCCTTGCCTAACCTACTCCTGAACTAAATCTGCTCTGGTTCCACCTCCAATAGCATCTGTTACAAGGGCAAAGGAAAAGAAGAAATACACCAAGGCTGAGAACATTAAAACCATCAACATAAACAATATAATTGGTGAAAACTAATTTTTTTTTCTCAATTAAAAGGAGGTAGATTTCTATTGCAGTCTTTAAAGTAATGAAATAGTCTCCCACCTCTATTTTGGCTATATGCATTTAATTGAAGTTGACAGTAACCTATAATATCCTATGAGTAATGTAATTTCTTAACAACTTGTCACTCTTACATGAATGTTTCTACCTTCTCAAAGAACTTTATATTTGCCATAAAAACAAATTAAAGACAACTTAAACTAATGGTTTCCGAGCATAGATTTAAAGTAAAGTTAAAAAGACTTCATGACAGTATGTTGAATGTTCTTTCAATCAAACAAGTTTTTGACTATTGGTTATTAATCATACCTTTCTTATTTATACTGTTACAGTGATCTTAATTAAATGAATTTGTGAATTAATATCAGCTGACGTAGTGTTGAATTGGTGAACAGATATTAAAATGGCTATGCCACTTAAAAGCACTTTCAAATTAGTCTTTAATAAAGAAAGTAGGAAATTCTGGGAAGATGGCAAAGTGAGAAGTAACCTAGGAAGCAACTCTCCCCTCACCACCCCAAACAAAAAAAATCCTAAATACACCTATAATGGCAGAAGAGGGAAACTGAAAGAACCATCCCCTACACATACATACATACACACATACTAATCTTACCAAAAAAATAAAGACTAACTAGCCAGTCTATTGTTACTTCTGCTCTTCCTCACACCACCACTCCCTTAACACACCCATACCTGTCCCATAGATGCTTTAGCCCATGATGGCTCTTTGCTCATGGCAGATACAGTTTGAGTCACTCACATTTGGAGTTAACCTCTCATCAATGTTCCAAGTAGGACCACATTCCCTAACTAGGTGGAGACCCATGAATCAGATTAAGCCCTCATGTTCAAGAGTAAGCAAACAGAATATATGTAGAGGAATATGGAGTTGTAGAGGAGTAGAACAAATTAAAGAGGCAGTAGAGGCTAGTGGCACTAGTACAACTACTTAATACTATACTTGTGGATATACTGTAGAAGAAGCCATGAGAGAAAAGTGAAGAGATTCAATTGCAAAGGTTCTCTAATTCCCTTACCAGAAGCCTTCTAGGTTCAGCAAGAGAACTAAAGAAAGTCAGTCAGAGAAAAGCTAGAAGAATCCAGAAGAGTAAGAGTGGAAAATGTGTAGAACAGGACGAGCTACAGTGGCCTCAGTCTTCCTAGAGCAACAGCATAATGGGTTACCATTACTCTTTGAAGGCCACATATCGTGTCCAACATTGGTAATCTGAGAAAATAGAAAAGGTATCAAGAGCCTGGGAGTGGGGCACAAAAGCACTAAACCCATAGAAGGAAATGGACAGATGATAAGATAACTATTTACAATAATAAAACCCTTGAAAAACCTGCAGGATGTGTAATAAAGACAGCTAAATTATAAATGAAAAAGGACAAGTTATTGATAAAGATAACCATCTCACTGAACAAGTTATGGTTGTTGTTGTTGTTGTTGTTGTTCAGTTGGTTCAGTTGTGTCCAATTCTTCATGGCTCCATGGACTTCTGTCCTTGGGGTTTTCGTGGCAAAGATACTAGAGGGATTTGCAATTTCCTTCTCCAGTGGCAAACAGAGATTAAGTAGCTTACCCAAGTTCACAAGGCTAGGAAGTTTCTGAATGAGTAACTGGAAGCAAACAAAACTGAGTCAAAATCTCCTAAGGAAGTGAAGATATTCTAACACATTTTTCAAGGCCCCAGGAAATAATGTTGCTATTCCACAAATCTCCAGAATGGCTCAAAATATCAAATAAAAGGTTTAAGTGAAAACATCAAAGCCATAAGGGCAGAAATTAAAGCTTTTAAGATTAAAAGGGTAGAAAATTTAGAATAAAAGTCAGCCACTCCCCAAAACAGTAGGTTCTCTGGGGAAAAAATGATAGAATTGTAACTAAAAATGGCAGAGGTAGAAAGAAATTTAAAAAAAAAATCAGAAAACAAGATCAGAAGAACCCATACAATCTCTATTAAACAAAAAAATACTGAATTTGAAGATGAGGTTTTTGGTCTTCTAAAAAAAGCATCATGAAAAAGAAAACCTGAATACAATTCTACAAAAATAAAAACACGCAGGAAATTTTTCTAAAAAATAATGGAAATAAGCAACAAAGTACAGATAAATAAAAGGCCAGAAAACATCAACAGAAAGAAATCTCAAGTTTAAGTCACCAAGAAACACTGTCAACCTTCAGAATTCCAAAATCAAAAAAAAAAGGAAGAAAGAAAGAAATTGCTTACATGCAAACATGAAAAAAATGTTTATATACCAAGGAGATTCAACCAAAACAGAACAATATTGTCCTTTATTTTTTTTTTAAGAAAGCAAATGGAAAGCTGGAAAATAACTATTTTTGAAAGAACAGATCAGTTGGCACCCCAAAATAGCATTCTACAAAGCTATCTATGGTTCAAAACAAGGGGGTGGCTTTCAGTAACAGGGAAAATTTTGAATCATGCCTACAGAAGAACATACAAACTTAAAAAACATAGAAATTCAAGAAACTTAAACACCTCCCATTAGCAATTAAAGATTGAAAAATTAAGTTTATTTTTATTTGGCTAGAGCTATACAGGAATTTGGTTTGATTCTTAGACCTATTTATCTGACCATAATATCTCTCTTCATCACCAGTTTCACATCTCCAACTACCTAACTGGTAGATTGAACTGACTTGCCCATCAACATCTTAAACTCATTACCTTTACCCTTAAACATTCCACTTTTCCAAACATCCCTATCATTGGGCACCACCATCCTTCCAGTCACCCAATTTCATTACCTAGGTGTCATTCTATACTCCTCATTCTAACCTCCCCCCATCCAATCTCTTGCCACATTCTGCTGATTTTGCCTTTACAACATCTATATTTGCCTCCTCTGCTCTATCACAGCCACTACCCTGGTACAAGTCCTCATATCCTCATCACCTGAACTATTGCAATAGTTTGCTGATCATTTTCACCACTTCACATCACTCCCAAACACACCATGCATTCACTGAATTGCCAATTTCCCTAAAGCCTAGATCTGTAGTTCCCTATTACCTCCAAATCAAATATAGAATCCTTGATTTGGCTTTTAAGTTCCTTTATAAGCTGACATCTTCCTACCTTTCTAGTATTTTTAAATTGTACTTTGTCTTTCTTAAATTTTACTTCTCTCTAGGTACTCTATGATCCCCTGGCCTTCTCACCATTCCTCACATGTGAAACTCTGTCTTCTATATGTATCTCATGACTGGTTGTTCCCTATGACAGGAATGCCCCCCCCGACCCTGTGTTCTTAGCATGGATCCACTTTTAGACCACATATGGCCAACATTTTTTTTTATTTTTACCAAATGTCATATGTCAGGAAGGCACAAAGTCTCACTTTTTAAGTCAGTTAACAGATTAGCCTTCAGGAAGGAACCTCAATGAGTCCTCTAACTCTAGTTTTTGTATTTTGTGGGTCATTAGTTTGCTTTTGTTTTGCTATTATTTGTGTCTAAAAAAATAGATGTAGATAATATACATCATGTTTTGAAAGACATAAAATAAAATACAGAGAATTACAAAGGATACCAAAAGTTAGTGAAAATAAAGATATGAATATTACAAAAATAATTCTCTCAGACAGATCTGAAGGAAATGACTGACCTCAGAAAGTTGAAGTAGATTTAGAAAACTATCTACATTAGCTGCTATGATCAAAAAACAGTCACAACCTTTGCAATGGCCAACCTTTGGATGACAAGCCTTTCTGAATTTAGCTCAGAGTTGACACTTGGCTGATAGGAATACAGTCCACCAGCCCATTCTTGAAACCTTTCCCTTATCTTTCTGCACCTCAGTTTCCTCATCTATAAAATGATAGAATAAATCACCTTTAAGACCCTTTTCACCTCACCTTTTTGCATACCTGTAGATGTATACATATGGAAATTTCCCACAGATGATTCAGAGTTATAGAAATGTTCTGGTTGAAAGTAATGGAGTTCAATGCCCTCATTTTACAAATGAGAAAATTATACCTAAGAGAAAGGAAGTGAGAGGCCCAAGGTCACCCAGCTAATGAATGTAAAACCAGGACTTTTTAGCTTCCTACCAGAAATGATCTTAAAAACACAATAGCCTACTATGCTATGGAAATGTTTGTTTCATTCCATAAATCAAAAATATTAAAAAAAAAAAAACAAACACAATAGCCACACTGGGATACTTCTGTTCTCTCAACATACTTTGTGATTTCTTATCTCTATGCTTTTTTCAGAGTCATTTCCCTCACCTTCCCATTATAAAACAGTACGAATAAATTTTCATTACACAAATCATCATCTCATAGCTCTAAAGTTTCAAAGGCTCACCATTATCTACTGAATAAAGTTCAGACTCTTTATTGACATTCAAGAACTTCTATAGTTGGCTCTAACCTATCTTCCCACTACTCACTTTCATAAAGCCTTACTCACTCTAGCCAGACCGGACTACTATTATTTTTTAAAGACATCTGATGGTTTCCTATTTATCTTGCTTCTTATTTATTTATGCTTACATTATTCTTACATTATTCTTTCTGACTAACTTAATGCTCCAATCTGGTCAACCTAATACTATCTAATAATCAATACTCATCCCTGCACTCCATCTGTACAATTTCTACCTATTTCCCTAGGCCCAGCCCAAGCAATATATTATATGTATATGTGTATGTATGTATGCATACATGTGTGTATGTATGTATACACATATACACACACATACATGTATGTATGTGTGCATATATATATATATATATATATATATATATTACACAAATCCGTCCTTGATCCTTCTAGCCAGAAGTGATATTTTCCTATTATGAATTATCTAGTCAAGCTGTAAGCATTCCACAGCATCTGCTTAATGGGCATTGGAACAAATCATTCTCATCTGACCATTCCACTGGGGGAAGTCTTCACATGCTTGGGGTAGACATCCTCCTAGCTCACCAACAGGTATGAGGCCTGTCAGTTACCTTCAATCTGGTTTAGCCCCATCTGCTGAGAGGGTTCTACAAGGGTGTTGCTGCTGCTCATGCTGTAGCTTCTTGGAGCCACAGGTGAGAGCTGGGTGAAGGTGGACAACAAAGGTAGATGGATGAGCAGCCCTGAAAAGGGCTCAGCAAGCCTTCACACCAGAGGCACCAGTCCTCTCTGAACACTCCATACACAGTAATAAGCTATACAAATGTTATAATTTAAATTAAAAAGAAAGCCTACATTTTGTTAGATAAGAGTTTGAATTTACTGGGGGGGGAGAAAGAAAAAGAATTTAAATTTAACTTTTTTTATTCAAAATATGTTTTGGATGTTTTGGGTTGGGTAGGGCATGAACAGGTTGGGTGGGACAATTCAAAAGGTAGTTCTATGAATAGGAGAAGACAATGCACACACACCTGGAAAGATGTAAATACATTAAACATACAGTGGGCATGTTTGCTTTAAAGTACTATTGCAAAATACCCAGGTAAAAATAGTTTCCTAAAACCTATATGAAAGGAAGTTTTGGTAAGTTACTTTTTAAAAGTTTGGAAAAACACTGTTACTCAAGTGAATGGTAAATAATTGTTCCAGGACCTGTGCCCAGAGGGTTCGCTGCAGAAGTGTAGTAACCGGATTACCCTTGGAGAACTTAGAAAGCAAACTCTAAGGATTTTACCAGCTTTTTCAAATAACAATAATGACAACAGCAAAAATAACAACAATAATAACCTGAGGTTCAGATAAAAGTGCAATACCTATACTTCTTTCACCAATTTGTTTTGTTAATTTAACTGTGTACGTGTGTAGTTTAAGAATAAGCAAGAACTATATGCATGTTGAAGATCAAGATATGTCCAAAAGATATAACATCTTTTGGTCGTGAAGATCTTATCATTCCCCTTTATGGCCTAATACTCTTAATCTGGAGGTTACAGGACTCTTGGGAGTAGGGGAAGTTGACTAGAGAGAAAAACTTCAAATGTTATTTGAATAACTGCTAACATTTGGTACTGAAATGTAGAAAGATTTCTGTATTTGGACACAATTCCTTAAGACAAGTGAATTATGAAAATTTCAGTATTTCATTTTATGAAGAGAATCTCCATTTTCCAATTTTTATTTACTCAATGAATTTATACTTGGAAATAAATAATTCAAGTTATAGTGTCTTATTTTATTTTATTTTTTCTCTCGTCTTTTTCTTGTAGATTTTAAAGTAAGATTCAATGTTATTTCTAAATTCCTGAAATCTGGCTTGAAATGTTATCAGAATAACATCTAAAAACGTCAGTTCACAAAATTTATAATTATTAACTTAGCACTTTTTATTTGTAAAAGTTGTTTGTTAGTTCTTACAACAATCCTGTGAAGTGGAATCAGGGTTTTTAGTTTTGTTTTCCAGACAAAGAAATTGGAAGATAAAGGAAATTCAGTGATAACTAGAATCAGAGAAGTAGTAACAGATCCAGATTTAAAGCCTGGGTCTGTCAACATAAATTCACTGGGTCTAGCTTTCAAAAATTTCCCTAATTAAAGTTGCCTAATGCTAACCTCACGCATTCTATTTAATCTCTCTCAATCTGGCCATTGCTCTAAGAATAATTCTTTTTTTTTAATTTTTCTTTTTGGAAGAGAATAGACTCAAATGGTTTGTCTCAATCACTAACAATATTAAGCAGTAATTTCAGCCTGAATTTTTTTTAATTACCCTTTTTAAAAATTTTATCACGAACATACTATCATCTCCTATTAAAAAGTAAACAATTGAACACAATGTCCTAGCTGGAGTCTAATGCATGTGCAGAAATTTTCATGATCTGTAGTCTATCCATAAGTTAGCAATACCAGCATCTTTGGCATTTATATTAAATCTTCACAAAATGTTCCACAATAACTATCACATCCTGTTCTTGGTTATGATGATGAATGACAGTACTTCTTAATTCACACTCCTGATTTATACTGGTTTTCTACCCATGCTCATTTGCATTTGGCTTCTTTGATTAGGATAGCCTGCATTTGCACAAACCTCCTCTTCAAGCTCTTCAATGTGTTTAGTGGATACACACTGTCATCAGTGGGTTAACGTATCCCTCACTGCTTCCTGATCCCTGATCAATGTCACATAAGGAGTTGATGAGCTTTTTAACACCAGAACATTCTAGTGACCTATGTCCTTTACTGTTTGCCTTTCTTCCACACAAAGGTTCCACTAATTTTCTTTTCTTTTTCTGCTCTTTAGTCTAAACCTTTAAGAGTTTTCCAGTTATTTCAAAGTCAGCAGGCATTAAGTTGGTTTTATAAGCAGCACAATTTTGCTGTAAAAATAATAATCAGGCATAAAGTCTTAAGTCAACTATATAAAGGAACGTTTACAACTTTCAGATTTTTAAAGGCAATCAGGTAAAGAGCAGGAGGGAGAGAATAATTATTTGTATAGTGCCTACCACATGCCAGGTACCGTGCTTTTACAAATATTATCTCATTTAATTCTTACGACAATCCTTTGACATAGGTGTTATAATTATCCCCATTTTACAGTTGAAGAAACTAAAGCAAAAGGAGATTAAAGTGACTTGCCAAGGGACATACAGCTATTAAGTGTCTGAGGACATATTTGAACTGTCTTTCATTGTGATTATATTAGCTATGTCAATAATCTTCCTCCCCACGTCAACATAACTCTCATTGTCACTTTATCTCAATGCCGTTTGGCTCTTTATGTCTCCTTTATCACCCTTCTCCTGCTTGACCTATTATTAACTTTTTTTCTGCCATTCTAAATTAGATCTGAAACACCTTGTGAAAAGATTCTCCTTTAGTATTCTCTTCTCTAACTACAACAAACAACAAATATCCACAGAAATCTGACAAAATATGCACTTAGTGTTAGCCAGTATGATGGAATAATAGGAAGCTGTGAGGGGGTAAAAGTCATGGCAAAAAAAAATGTTTGAGAATAATGAAAAGTTTATGGACCTAAAAGGTAAGAAAATTATTTTATAGAGCTCATTGATTATAAGGAATTGTTGGAGCTCTCCACAGAGAGAAGTCTAATCAGCTTGGACAAAGAGCAAATAATATTTTTTTTTTACTAAATTATTTACTCCTTGAGGGCAGGTATTCATCTTGGTATACAGAATAGTATATCACTCATAAGAGGTGCCCATTGAATATTTGTTGAATATGTTAACTATTTGAATTGTAGTAAAACAAGTATATTCTACAACCACAAAACAATGAATTAACAATGAAATTTTAAAGCCCATGTTGAAAGATGGTTAATTGTAAATTATCTAATAATCAGAATTGAAGAGTTTCATCATTCCTAAAGACATAAAATGTGAAGAGTAAAAAAGAAACCAACGAAAGATGTTTTCTCAACACCCAAAAGAAGAGAATGTTGCTAAAGTCTTACCTACTTAAAAAAAAAGTCAAGGAGAAAATTTGGAACTCAAAATTTTACGAAAGTGAATGTTGAAAATTAAAAATATATTAATTAAAACAAAGCCATTGGGAAATTAAAAAAAATTAAATGTCCAAAGAGCCTCAATAAAAGAGTAAGAGTAGCTAATGTGATAATAGATCTAAGAAAATGGATTGAAAGGAAAATAAAAGAACTTTTTAAGGATATAGAAGGAAATGCCAGAAAGAATGAAAGAAGAGGTAGAAATCAAATTTTATTAAATTGGCTGCTATATGCATCATCTAATTTGTGTTGATCTATCTCTAGGAACAGGGATAGAGACTGGACCTGGGATTTCATTGTTATAAAGATCTCTTGGAAAGAGGCTCCCTCTACCAAGCAATTCAACAACCTTGGTGCTACTCATAGTCTTAGCCAGTTGCCTCAAGCACTTGAAAAGTTAAATTATTTGTGTAGGATTACATAGCCAGTATGTGAAAAAGGTCTTCTGAGTCTGGTTCTCTAACCACCCTGCCACAGTACCTGTCAAGCTATCTCTAAAGAAGACTAAAAAAAAGAAGTATTATAAAATTAGAAAGAAATGTAAGTTGAATAAGTAGAGCTTTGTAACTTGTTAGGAGTTAATTTTGAGATTTTCAATATATAAACAAATTACTCCATCCACTGGACTTTGCAGCAAAGGTGTTAAAATGATAACAACCCTTCCAAATATCATTATTCTGAAAGGTCACAGCAACTTGAGGAAGTAAAATTATAGATGACAGACATGCCCATGTAGAGTCAAGCCGGTGGCTTACCTAAGGACATTGGCTGAGCAGATATAAAGATCTGAGGTCTCATTTGATACTATAACTTGCTCAAACCTGAGTTGAGCTACAGTAAGCATAATCGAATTATAAAATTACAAGATTGTAAGAAAGCATATAAGGTGTTAAATTAACTCTAGATAATGATGACCATTGCGGAAAAAATAAATTATCAAGACAGATAAGAGTATTATAAGATCAAAATGACATGCAGCTCTCAAGTAACCAAACTAGCTTGCAGTTCATTTCTTGCTAATTTTCTTTCACTAGTAAAGTAGGCAAGAGTACATGAATAGTGCTTATTTCCTTTCAATTGCTAATCATAATCACATTTGTCAGTTTCTTGGATACCTACACATAAATAGTCTATAGTCTGGCAGTACAAATGGAAATTATTTGAGAAATCTTAGCTCAATCTAGGTTTACTTTATATTGGCAGGGTTTAATTTTTTTTTTAATTGCACAGAAGCAAAAAAAAAAAAAAACAAAAAACATTCCAGTTCTTCCTGAACAGGGTAATTTCATTACTCCGTCTTGAGCATTGCTAATTCTCAGATCATTAGACTCACTCATTATGAAATATAGAGATGACCCCCCCCATATACACTTCAGTTAGATATAGAAGACCTACACTGTAATCATAAAATACTAATGAAGTATTAAATAACTATAAAAGATAAGTTTATGTCTTGACCCTAGTATGATCTGTGAATACCTTTTTATTACGGAATTAGAGGAAGCAACACAATTGAGTGAGTCATCAAATTTGCTCTATCTTTGAGGGTTTTAAAATAGCTAAACCATAAGGAGCCTGGGACTACCAGGAGTTGAACAAAGTTTGAAGCACCTATGTGCCTATTACAAAAAGACATCAAAGATGGGGATTGCTCTACCCTCTACCCCATCACCATGTCATCACAGCTCCTGGACCTATGGGAAAGAGTGTATCTAGCCAGGGGCAGAGACAGACCATGCATACAGAAACCCAAACTACGAAACATCTTCAAGGGGCATGATTGCTCTAAGGAGAAAGGACAGTAGTACTATGCATAAGAGTAAGATCTGGGGAGCCTAATTGGGATGTTGTACCCAAGGGAGCTGCATGAGGATGTTACAAAAAGAGAAAAGAAATTCTGGCCCTGATGTACCAGGAGTTATAAACCGACTCTGCCAAATATGTATTCTAAAAGTTTGCCTCACTACCACTATAATCAAAGTTTCAACCCCCTTTTCCCATAGAAATGTGTATATTTATGTCAAAATATGCTTTAAGGGATGAATGTTTTTGTACCTACTCTTCTAACCATACCATCTTGGGTAAATATCTTTGCTATCTGATAATTATATCTATAGCCTGACTGTTAATGGGAAGCATACTAGTAGGGACTTATGAACTACAGTAATAGGAGTAGCCACACGCTGGGGAACCCTAGAACCCAAGGCAATAGTCACCCAATGGAATACCATCCCAAATGTGCAAGTGCTATGTGAATACTTCAGGTGAATATATTGGGAGTTGTCCAGTAGCAAGGGGAAAATAAAACATCTCTGGTTTTTAATCAAATTATAAAGTTTCCAGTTCATCTAGTAAAGTAACATGTAAATATTATCTCAATCTTAGGAATTAAGGATATAAAGATATTGAACTGTCTAGAAGAATATATAACTAAAGTTAAGTAAGCAGAACCTCGTATCTAACAACATAGAAGGGACCAACACTCAAGGATAATTTCAGAATATACAGTACATTGACAGCTTTAAAAAAAAAGGAATGAAATTTCTCCTCATTCTAATTAATGCGTAGTTTTTAAAACTATTATAAAATGGCATGAATGAAGGAGATATGTTCTTAAAATTTATTTTTAAAATATTGAGTTTCTTTCAAGAAATTTCAGCTGAACAGAGTGACTGAAACAGAATCTAGAAATTTTTGTGTACTCTTTTTTTTTTAGACTAGTTAAACTCTGGTATAATCCACAAGTTTACAGAGTTTGAATAACATATGTGTTCATTTTTAGAGTATGTACTCAAACACAAAGTCAGATGTACTTCTTGCAATAAATGATATATATGATGAATAATATTCCTGAATGTTTCTCTTGCTATATTAGATCTAGAAACAATCTTCAATTAAGATTATAAGAAATTAAGCTTAAATCTCTCACTAACACCACACACACACACACACACACACACACACACACACACACACACACACGTTGGTCCCTAAATAAGAAATTCAGACTTTTCAAATTCTTTTTTTGTCATTTAAGTTTAGAAGGAGAGAGATTGATAATCTGACATTTTAAAAGATTCTCATTATCACAAGCTCCCTGATGGCTTCATGCAAAACAATAAAGTACTCACCTTAGGTATTCTAATGTGGGAGATGAAAATTAATCAGTTAATGAAAAAAGTAGGCAGAATATAAATATTGTGTAGAGTATCATTCCCTAATACATTCAAGCATCATTCCCATATACATTCAGGATCAGAATTACTAATCAATGTTTCTTTAGACTGTCAAAAAAAAATCCCACATTTAATTCACATTCCAAATCAGTACATTCATTAATAATAAACACGTGATAAACTATTAACAGGTGTGCTGTTGACATTCAGTACCTTGAATTCAACTCTCAATTGTCATTCTTTGGAGATATGAAACCATAAACCACAAAAGATCAATAAAAAATTTATCTGATATCTGTTCTCTAAGCTGTGATAACATACTATATCAGTTGAACAAATAAACTAAAAGCAATTGAAACCTATCTCAAACAGTTTTAATGAATAAAACACATGTAAAAAGTATTTGATCAAGAGTGGGATAATAGATCAATGGCTGGCCTTGGAATCAGGAAAACCAGAGATTGTTACACCTCTGACACTTATCATCTGTGTAACCAGAGACAAATCATTTAACCACTTGGTTCCCCCCAGGCAACTCTCAAAGAGGACAAGTTACAGAGAAATTACTCATCTACATGTGTGGAGGGAGTTGACACACTGAGAGTTCCCTAAACCAATAAAATCATGGATCCAGACATATTCCTACTGCTCCCCCCAAAAAAATCTAGTTATAGTAAAAATAAAATTATCTAATTTTTCAACTGCATCATTTTAAGGAAGAAAATCCAAGTAGGAAGTCCTAATTAAAAATTTTACAGAGTTCAAATAGCCCAAAAAGTAGAATCTAATTATAGATGCTAGAGAGATGTCTTTACTTATGAATTATTTTAAACCTGGTTTTTATTTCTTTCCTGAAGCACTGACAGCCTGAATCTAATGGGAAATAATACGTGATCAAAGATCTTAAACCTTTACACAAATAAACATTTGTTTAGTTTCCTAGAACTCTTCATATTTCCTTAATACTGTTAAACTCACAAGTAATCACTCATTAAGACTTTTACACAATCCACAGAGTGCTACCTCAAGGGTCAATAGCATCATCTCTTTATATTTCATGGAATGGACAGGGTAAGTGACTGGCCGAAGGGAAAGTGACAAGTCATCCAGACAGCCAGAATTTAGAGCGGTCTGAATAGCACTCCTCACACCAAATGATCAGTAATATTTAGTGTTTGTAAGAGGTAAATAAGAGAAGCAATTCTTTCAGAAAATGATGTCTTTCTTTCAATTTAAGCAGATTAGAGTTATGAGGAAATGATCAATTTTGGTTCAGTAGATAAACTTGGAGATTACCATGTCTAATAAGAAAAGGTAGAAGAAGCAGTTTCCTTTAAGAAACACAGCAGTTGGGGCAGCTAGGTGGTGCAGTGGATAGAGCACTGGCCATGAAGTCAGGAGGACCTGAGTTCAAATCCTGACCTCAGACCAAACACTTGACACTTACTGTGTGACCCTGGGCCAATCACTTAACCCCAATTGCCTAAAAAAAAAAAAAAGAAAAGAAAGAAACACAGCAGTGTGAAGTAAAACTGAACATCTCTAATGCCTTAAAGATTCAGTACTCCTTGGTGGAGTCCATCCATAAGAAAAGGAACCAAATGATTGCAGCTAATATATCTCCGTTTATGTGATGGTACCCAATCTATTGAGGATCATTGCCTAGAACTTTTTTCACTTAACTACCTAACTCCAAATTAAGCCAATCTCTACCCCCCTGGCACTTCAACCCCAGCCATTTAATGTGTGGGTTCCCAGCAAACATATTTTCAGTTTACACACCTCACCCTTTTGCCTACTCTCATCCTTCACTAAAATAACTTAAACAAGACATTAATACATTGCTTTAGAGGACACTTGGGCAATATCTGTATGATACTGTTAATGTGTACTATTGTTTAAAAAAAATCAACTTTCCATTAAGGTCATGTACATTAATGTGTTCAATAGCTTTTCAGGGACAATCAAGTATAAAGGACAAAGGCACTTTTACATGGAGCTCAAGTACCCATTAATTTGTATTTTTCTATCTCAAAGGAATATAGAGAGCAGACTTATTTGCAGGATATTCCAGGTTTGCGTTTCAAAATGAACAATGAAATACTTTGTAAGGATTTGTATCAATTTCAAGCTATTTTATATGAATATTCTAAATGCACACACACACACACACATACACACACACCATTTTCATTAAGACATCCTAATTTTCCAAACAGTATTCAAGGCAAGTTTCATTTAAATGGAAACAAGCAATAAGTCATTACTTTCATTTATACTAACCATTTGAGACCTAGTGAGTTTTTTGGTCCAATTTTTGACAAGTGATGTCAAGCATATAAAAAAAATTGGAAGAAATAAAACATTGACATGGATACAGTATATTTTATCATATAGCTATTTTTTTTACTCACCAGTTGTTTCCACAATGCCCTCCAGGATGACGACAATCTCGAACTGTTCAGCTTGCATGCTTCGTTGGGATAGGTCATAGAAGGGGCTTTTGGCATCGATCACGTGGCAAATTGTGAGGGGGGAAACAAGAAAAAGTTGATCTGCCCCTGTACTAAAACCTACATCCAGCTCAAGTTGGTCAAGGGGGAGGAACTCACCCTCAGGTGTCTGTCGAGACTAGACAAGCACACAGAAAAAGAGAAGAAATCACCACTAGTACTGCAATGTTCAAGACAGCCCAACAGCAATTCACATCACTGCCAACATTCTGCCCTATCAATCATCTGCAACAAAATCCAAACAAATCATTATATGGCTATATTATAGCAAATGGGCAGAAGCTCCATATTGTGCATGTAGAAAATGCATGCAATATTTATGACGTGATGGAATAGGGATAGAGTCTAGTCAGTGATTTCATAAATATAGGGAGCTCTGGACTGAAAGAACAGGGCCCTTTACCTAAGCAGGTTGGGATCTTCTCTGAAACTTAAAAGACTTAGAGAGTTGCTTAGAGCAATGAGAGGATAAGTGACTTGCCCAAGCTGACATTGCAAGGATGTATTAGTAACGGGACTTGAACCCTCAGCTTCTTGATTGCAAGGCTATCCACTACATCATGGCTGCTTCTCATGAAATTAAGCTTAATGTTATTACAGCTCCCTGACTCATGAACTTTGGGATGAAAAAAAAAAGTATGTCCCCAAAATGATTGTTAGTACAAAATCCAACATGGGCCAATGTAAAACATAGAGAAAGGCATGGCATCTCACTGCAATGTCAGAAAGTTGGAGTGGGGGGTTGCAATTAGATATATAACTCCCATGCAATATTTTAAAGCAGAGAAGTTATTAGACAATGATTCAGTAAAATTAGATAAATCACAAGTTTAAAATCACAAAAGAATATCAGAGAAATGGCTGGAACCCAAATTAACATAGTGGAGGTTCTAAAATACTTGAAAATTAACAAAGTGATGAAAATGATATATAGTAATGAAGAAATGAGGGAAGATTTATTTCTTTTTCTCTTAAGAGTTGTTTTGTGTACTTTGTGGTTCATGGAATATATAAAAAAATCACAGGTGCATTTTGTTAGGGGCTTTCAGAATAATTACAAATTTGTTTCAGAGCATTTAAATTTACTATTTAAATATGATAAGAACTTTACTCAACTGCAATCTACTTAACCAAAACATGATTTTGATAGTGCTATATTACTTAAATGAGTTAAATGAAATATTACAGTAACAACAGATTTCTATACAACAATCATTACAAAATAAAGTAAGTTCCAGTGAAAGGAATTATTTATAATGACAACTGGTTAAATCCCATGTCCAGACTTGAAAAAATGTCATGGCAAGTCCAATAAAAATCAATGTAAACATAAAATTGTCATTAGATTCAAAGTGGAAGATACCATCTCTTTCTTTTCATTCTCTTTTCATTTAATTTTTTTACTTTTTAAGGGGAAGAAAAGGGAGCTTGACAAAAGGCAGAAATTTTTGTTTACTTACTGAGAAGGGATGATGGACAGGAGGTAGGACTGATATGGTAATCACTCATTTTTTTAAGTTTATAAGTTTTTGAGGCCCGACTAACTCTGAGGCCTTTTTGATTTTTTGGGGGGGAGGGGAAGGAAGGAAGGAAGAGAGTGGGGCACATAGCCAATGAGACAGGATGGTGGTAAGAATATTTTTTTTCTTGAGTTAAGAATCAAAAGGTGTAATTCATCTTCTTAGATGTCGAAATGACTTCCTCTCCATCATACATGATCAAAGTAAATTTGAAAATTTAAGAAATGTGACTAAATGAGAAAAACTCATTCTAGAAACACAGCAGGGCTTCAGACTGGTAGAGGTCTACAGCGGCAGAGAGCATCAGGATTAACATGGGCCACAAAAGAAGTTCAGTGCTCCAATATAGTATGACTGTTGCCAGCATTGATAGTAGATAACACAGTTGTAAAGAAAGGTTCTAAAGAAATGAATTAGATTTACCTAATTAACCTGTGATATTCAAGAATTAAACTGAAGCAACCCAGAATAAATTATTGAGAATGAAAAGCCATAACAAATCTGCTTGTCCAAAAAGTATAAATGAAAGTATTAGCATCTTCCATTTTTTAAATAGACCTGTTCATTTTGTGACTTTTGAAATTCCCCAATTCTTTATGCCTCAATTTTCATAAAATTAGCATTAGCAAAAATATTTTTCTGTAAATATTCTGACCTATTAAAAAAAAAAAGGTGCTATACAAACACAAGGCATTGTTATTATTACTAGTGGTAACATGCAACTTCATTATAGATGCACAGGCTCACTTCTGCACTATCTTTGATAAAGGTAGGTGCTATGGATGATCCAAAAATATTTGCTATTTTATTTTGGAATGTCCAGCGCTCTCTCCTCCTCCCAGAAAACTTATTTCCATAATTTTATTTTTGCTGAAACTAATGTTATAATTAGCTATTATTCCCTGAACACCCACCAACTGAAGGCATGGAGAGGTAACTCTTCATTTATTATGGTGTGTGACAGAGGGCAGCCAATTCTGTAAAGGGTGAATTTGGGTTGAAGAAGAATCCAGAAGACACAGGTTCAGTTTTCAGCTTTAGCACTTAAAAGTTTAGTTAGTTCTCAGCTTTTTGCTTTAGTTGTTTGATTACGTGGCAAGTCACTTTATTTCTATGAGCCTCAGTTTCTTCATCTGATAAAATGCAGATAATAGTACTCACACTGCCTCTAATTCACAAGGATATTGTGAGGAGGAAATCACCATGTAAATGCAAGCTTTGGTTATTATTATATAAGTAGAAACACTAAATTAGGGAAACTAGGGTTGACTACATAGAAAATTATAGGGTTCCAAAAAGACTCTTTTCCTTGGAAAATTCTTATTCTCTTAAGAGCATATCTGGTCCCTCAGAATATTCCCAATCTTCTATCCTTGTCTTTGTGGACAATCTTGTCCATGATGTACAACCTTTAAAAAAAATTTGCAAAGATACTTCATTTAGGGGCAGCTAGTTGGCACAGTGGATAGAGCTCTGGCCCTGGAGTCAGGAGGACCTGAGTTCAAATCCTAACCTCAGACAGAACACTTGACACTTACTAGCTGTGTGACCCTGGGCAAGTCACTTAACTCCAATTGCCTCACCAAAAAGCCAAAAAAAAAAGAAAAAATAATAATACTTCATTCATCTGGCATCATTGGTAAATGAAATGTTGCAAAAAGGGAACAATTCAAATGAAAGAGTTGGGCTTGGTGAACCCTAAGATTCTCCTAGCTCTAAGTTTATGATCCTCTAAGTAGTTTGTTGTTTTGTTGTTGTTTTACCAATTTATTCCCTATCTTTAAAACAAATGACATGGAAGAGGATTTCCTTTAATTCCATTTATCTTTTCAAAAACCTTAAAAAGTTTTTCCATTACCTATAAGATGAAAGATGAACTCTTCAGCCTAGTACTTTAATATCCTCCACAATCTACCTTTTCTACCCACCAATCTCCTCCAACCTACCTTTTCTACCTTGTCTTACACTACCCTATACATTCATAAATCAAAGCCAGAAGAAACCATCAGGTACAATCCCCTAATTTTATAGTTGAGAAAACTAAGACCAAGGGAGGTTAAGTGACACAAGTTAAGGTTACAAAATGTCAAAGACAGAATTTGAACCCAGGTCCTGTGACTCTGGAATCATCAGGTTTTCCCTCTCAGAGGTTCCAGAATTTATTTGACCTACCACTCCCTCTGAAAAAAAAATTCCTCAGCACCCCCCTGGAAATCTACTTTTTTTAACCCTTTAATGGTTTTATTTTGGTTTTTTTTGGGGGGGGTGGGGAATTTGTGTCATTAGAGGCTACTACTGCCCCCCCACCCCAATCGTTTCAGAGCCCCCCAGGGGTATTGCCCACTTTGGGAACCTATGCTTGAGTTTATGTCATTCATTCTATATTCCAGTCAAAGTAAATTTGTCTAATTTTACTCTGACTTCTCCTGCCTTCACGTTTTTATGTACATCATATTGCATGCCCAGCATGAACTCAGTTCACATTCCACTGGGCTGAAATCCCTTCTTTCTTTCAAGGCCCATCACATATAGGAACTCCTCCAGGAAGCCTTCTCCAATTGCCCCCAACTGAAAGTAGTCCTTCATGTGTTCTGGTTATTGGTTTTGTTGTCTTCATTTTTATTGTCTTAACTTCTCTTTAGTGCTCAGCACATTTTACCTTGTCTCTTACTCATGTGCATGCCTTATTTTTTTTTCTTATTAGAGTAAAAATTCTTTAAGGGTGAAGATTATGTCATTTTTAAAAATCTTGTATCTTAAGCACTTAGTCCAATGCCCTGCTCATTTAACCTTTTCTTCATCAGTCATCATTTTAAACATCTATTATTTTCCTATGCAGTCGTATCTTATTTTCAGTTTGACTATTTCCTGTCTTGTTATCAGGCTGTCAAATCTGTTCATTATAAGATTCCTCTCTCCTTACTTTTTACTTTGTTACTTCAGGAGAGGAAGTCAAGCTTATTAAGAATAGTATATTAAGATAATCAAGCTTATTAAGAATGCTAGGAAGAAAGGACCAATAAAGTTCTGAATGAAGGAGTAAAGTATATAGCTTTGCCACAGGGGCTTTTAATAATCTGTTCTGTTGCTCAGACTCACGCCTTGGTTTGAGCTTATGTTGCATGGACTGAAATTGCCAAAAAAATGGGGTGCTACTTATTATGAATTTAAGTCAAGGAACACACATCTGTGTTCATGATACAGACACCTGCATAATACTGCAAAATCTGGTGAAAAGTATATACATTGGCTTTAATGTCAATAAAACTCATTCCAAATGATCCTAATTCTACTTCCATATCACCCCCATTTAAAGAGACTGATCTGAGCCAGCAAGTGTCAACTTCATTTTTATCTCACCCAATTTCTAATAATTGAATAAAAATATTTATGTAAATAAAAAAGGGTAAAATGAAAGTGAATTAGGTGCTTTTATTTTTATGATAATTTTATGATATAGAATTTTTGCATCAGCATGAAAGTAATTTCTACCACTATGGAATTATTTGTATTAATATTCAACCACATGTTAATTTTCCTAGTGATTGAACACTTGCCAAGTTTCAAAGAATACTTTCATTTACTTTATTATGAACAAAACTATTCCAAATGAACTGATATTAGAGAAAATGTGAAAGCCACTGATGTAGCTTCTATTTTCTTATGTGAGCTATTTTATACTTTATCATAAAGATGCCATTGACTTGTTTCTAGGCTATATTATCTTATTTTTTGGTAGCTTAATAAAGCTACTCCCCAATTTGAAAAGAAAAAAAGATTTTTTTAATGAAATCATAATGTTTATTTTTGTATACTCCAAGACTACAGTGATAAAAGTACTAAAATAATTGGTTGAAATATTAGAAAATATAGTATTTGCAATCTTATACAACCAGTTTTATATTTTTCACTCAGTTGATCAGCTAAAGGCATGATGACTCAGCATGAGATTAAAAGAGGGATTTTATAATATAAATTTGTGACTTTACAAGTTCTAAGACTTTATAAAAATATTTAATTAATTAAAAATCAATAAAGTAACTGGCTCACATAGGATTATAAATCATGGAATGTTAAGTCTAGAAGAGACATCAGAATTAATCAGGATCAGTCCTCTCCTCATATAGATTAAAAAGCTGAGACCAGAGAGGTGATGTTCCCTAACTAGATATTCCTACATCTGAGACCTCAACCAATGTCTTCAGTGCTCTTTCCACTATACCTTGCTCCTGCCAACATATCATGATGAATTTTGTTTTCAAGTGTTAATTTCCAGTAATATGTCTGTGGACAGACTATATAAATAGGAGGGGAAAATACAAACTTTTTAAAATTAAACTTATTACTTTATTTTAACAGATCAGGAATGATTATGGCAGTAGTTAGATTGTATTCATCAGGAACAACCACACAAATTACCAGGGGATGAAGCAAATTGAATTCTTTAAGGTATTAATAAACCATTAAGTCCTTAAAAGTGATCTTTAGTTATGATTTCTTAAATTTTCCAACAAAAAAACATTGCCACCTATTTGCAAATATACCTACATTTTATTATATGTGTGGGCCCATGTACTAGCATTAATTTAGCATCACTTTTTATATAATCAAATGATGCAATCAACACAACTGTAAACTATTGAAACACTTTGAACTTTCTAAGAGGCAACAAAACAATATATAGACGAATCCATGCCATCATACCCTTGTCTCCATCAGGGGCAATAAAGAGCACCAAAGATACAGAGAATGTTGAAGGCAATTCTAATGATAGCCTTGTTTAACCCTTCATTTGAGAAACTAAAACATAGAGATGGCAAATAAGTGCTAAGAGGCAAAACAGCAAAATTAAAGGGAGATATGTCTTAACCTTGCCTGTTTCTGCCTTCCTTTTGGGGACCACATGGCAATGAATCAGTCCATATTTGATCTGCAAGACCACACTCAATGACAGTCTGTTCACCTAATGGGTCAGGTTAATTCAGCTTTTGCCAATAAACATAATCTGAAATACATTATTACTATTCATAAAGACCTGCTATTAAAATATAATTTGTCAATTTAAGTAAACATTTGGTGTAATGTAAGGTAAATTAGGAATTTGCTATCTCCTCTCCCCCCCACCCCATTTCCCCATCTCTCATCTATACTGCTATACTGTAACTTTAATCTAGTTACGACTGTTCTTCCCCCTCCATAAAAAAATGTCAAGAACAGTAGAGCTCTTCACTTCATGCTATTTTATTCTTTGTGGGCATTCTTCCTCATTGCAATAGCTTTGGCAGAGTTGGTGACCTAGAGATAGCGGAGAACAATAAGCTAGAATGAAGGGCAGAGGACTTCCTACTCTTTCATTTGTCATTATACTTTCCCATCCTTACATATTTAAAAGGTACAGAGAGAAGCTCAGGTAAGGAGAGAAAAGGAGCTACTTTGGGCTGGAATTTTAAGTATAAGCAACAGAGTTAGGAATAGAGAACAAAACACAGTAGGGGGCAAGGACCAGGATAAGAATCAAAATGTGGTGTCCTAACAAGGTTGAAAGCAGACGTGGCACTAGGGTGGCAGCAAGAAGAAAACAAACAAGAAATTGAAGTATATTATTTAATTCTTTGGGACATATATATACAAGGGGTTATGTGGCTCTGTAGGTCTTTTATCTGTTTATGCTAAGAATGTCGTACACGTATGTTGCACTGGAGAAAATACTGATCCCAAGTCAAATATGAAGATTTAATATATTAACCTCAGTAAATAATCTGTATTTAATAGTCTTACATCCATATACTTGAAAACATATACCATGTATTATGATGCCCCAAAGGCCACATGCAATTTCAGAGAAAACAACAACTTAGATTGTATGGGTATCTTTTTAATGATATATAAGGAAGGATAAGTTGTCTTTCTTTCTTACCACATGACCTTGCTGACTAAATACACCTCCACTCCTGCTGTTCAACCTATGCCTTGCTCTTCTTTCTTTCCTTCCTCTTTCACTCTTAGCTCTTGTTGTGAAACTAGGGATCTTTATTTCCATTCTTTCACCTCAGACTTTATGCTAGGAGTATAAGGTCCAATCTTTGCTGATGCCTACTTTTGAAAAAAATTGCTGTTTAAAAAACAAACAATACTTTCAATTTAAAAATAGAATCTTGACTTTTTCATGCACACATGTGGGAGTAATGAAAAGGAATTCTGATCAAATAAGAACCAACCTATCTTAAGTAGATAATGTAACTTATTGGAGAATTCAAGATCAGGTAACTCCCTCTCTCAGGGTCCTTGATCATTAAATGATATTAATATTTTAATGATAATTTGAATGATGATGCTGAAATATGGTCAACCAATCTAAAGTAGAGTTAAATTCTCTCAGAATATTAAAAGAGGGGCAGCTAGATGGCGCAGTGGATAGAGCACCGGTCCTGGAGTCAGGAGGACCTGAGTTCAAATTTGGTCTCAGTCCAGGCCCTTGATACTTACTAGCTATGTGACCCTGGGCAAGTCACTTAACCCCAATTACTTCATATAAAAAAAAATAAAGAAAAAAGAAAAAAAAGAATATTAAAAGAAAGAGAGAAAAACTCCATTTGTGATTACCTGAAGAAAATGGTCTATCAAATATAACATGAATTTGTGTAAGGACAAAAAAAAAGCCCTTTTATGAAGGATAGGGCATTAAGATAATAATCCAGGAATGGACTGGGAACCATAAACTGAATGAGTTAGCCATTATTTCAAGGACTAGTATGATAGAATTATAAAAGAAGATATATGATATACAAGTGCCAGAAAATCATCTGCTGATCTAATTAAATTGTAATTGTTTGACTTGATACTGTTTTAGATTTCTATATTTTGTACCATAAAAAAGAACTTTGGCTCTAGAGTCAGAGGATCTGGGCTTGAATCTTGGCTCTGACATTGATTATCTGTGTGACTTTCTGCAAATCACTTAGCCTCTATTGGTTTCAGTTTTCTTATCTGTAACATCAGGAGATGGACTTGATGACCTCTAAAGTCCATTTCAGCTCTTATCTATGATCCAATGAATGACTTTCAAGAAGTACATTTGCTAAACACTGAAACAAGTTACCAAAGAAGGGCACTGAAATTCTTCTTCTTCTGATAATCATTAATAATGCAACAAACATTAGAATTGATAGCCCAAGGTGTTGCCTTGCTCTTAAGAGACTTGACAACAGGATCATATGAGGTTCTTTAGTTTCAACACAAAAATATTAATAGTCTAAATACTTTTCACCATATAGGTGCATTTTCTTGCTGTAGTCCCTTCATACAAATAACCTCTTTTCAAAACTTCCAGTGACTGGTTAAATTCAGTTGGCATAGTTTCCACTTTGCCCTTTGCCAGAAGTAAACACCAATCATGTTATTCCGGGGTAACTGGGGAGGGACCAAAACAAAAAAAAAATAATTTTCATTTTACATCATCTGTACAATTAAGTGCAGATAAATACTATGGATTACCAGACTAAACCTTTTTTTTTCTTAGCATATGCTTTCAGATATAGTAAGGCAGACTGCTCCAGATAATTAAATGAAAGATCTACATTTAAAGGGGATAGAGAATACATTTTCATTCTTGGAATAAACGAAAACATCTTTGGGACAAGTGAAAATGGAAACAAAGACCAAATAAAAAGGGAAAGACATTTGAAATTAGCTTCCATGAAGACCTAGAGAAGACAAAGGTAACAGAAGCAGGAAAAACTTCCTGCTGGAAAGGATAAAAATCTTTGTCTATGTGGGGCTTTTCTTCTCTAAATTCTAAAACCCTCTATAACAACAGGATCAATCCTCGAAAGAGAACTAGAAATTTAGCAGAACTAGAACAAGATTATAAAGAAGAAAGTGGGCTTTGGTTTGGATAACATCAAGGACATATAATTATCACACAATAACTATGTTGCTTTCATCTCTTTAAAAGCTACATTTTTTCTCTTCAAATTATAAGTAAAAACTAATACACGTTTCCAAAGATAGAGATTCAAAGTTGGGGATAAACTTTCAAATAACTTTGGATTATACTTAAAACTATATAATTTACTGCTTGAATCTTCATGGAAATAAATGCTGATATAAATTATAAGTAAATATTTCGTGTGGTACGTTGTTAAAATGCAGTTAGTTCATAAAGGTCACATTCCCAGTACACTTTTGAGAAAATTAGCCCAATAACTGACAACTACCTATTAAAGCACAAGTCCACTTTAGGTTCTGAGGGGAAAATGTTATCCCATTTTAATAAAATCTAGGACTAATTTAGGATTTTTCAGATTGTGTTTAAGTTAGGACAATTACAGTAAACACTGACCTCAAATGAACTACTATAATTGGCTGGGTGAAATGCTGCCATTGAGGTCACCATTTCAGTTGACATTCTTCCCATAATTCTGCTAAAAGATTCATTCCCTAAGCAATTTTTTTTCTTCTTCTGCATAACTGTTTTATCTCCCCCATTCCCCAGCATCTCAACAATACTAAGGATATAAAAAGAATATTGCAAATGATATTTTACCCACTGAATTATATGACCTTGTATTTATATAGCACCTTGCTCCAAATTGCTCAAGTTGCTCAAAATTCTTAAACGTTAGGTTCTCTAGCAAGGCACCACTAATGGATTGTAAACCTAGGTGATCTAAGCAGAATTACCTAAGGTCCCAGATGTACTTCAAAAAGAACATATTTCTATGAGAGGAAGCAGAAATAAGCAATAAACTGACTCTCTACACATTTCAGTTTATAGCTTACTTGCAAAAAACTTATATATGGCAGAAAAAAAAGATCTATAGTGATGTTCCAAACCCCTCTCCTAAAGTCATTTTCTCAATATAGAAATTTGTTTTCACAAAATGTTTAAATGGAATTGTTTATTTTGATAAAACTGGGGAATGTCTATAAATGTTTAATAGCCATTTTTCATTTCAGTGAGGCCCAAATAAGACAAAACTGTGCTTCAACTACTAAAAGAGAGGCTTAGGTGGCACATAAAACAAAATTAAAGCCTAAAAGAGAAATATGTTAGACATTCACTTTAATCCAGTGGGAAGTGTTAGACTCTTCTCTGGAATTCTTTAATAGAAGAGTTTGATCCTCTGCCTTTGGAGTATCTTATCAGGTCCTATGTAAAGGAAAGGAATTGGAAGAGACAGCCACTCAAGGTACTGTTATAATCTTTTTTTGAGTGTGTATGGAGATAAATACATGTATTAATATAAATTTTTAAATATCCACATACATAGGTCAAACCAACTTAAAATATATCATTACAAAGAAGGCATTCCTATAACAAAAAAAGATCCAAAAGCCACAGGAAATGGCTTATTTCTTCAAGCAATAATCAATAAAACAAAATTTCAAATCATTTAAAAATGTGGACAAGCCTTAGAGCACAGCCTGAACTGTAGCACATTTTAATGAGCAACATACATGATATAACTTTCATATATCACAATTAAAGTGACTCTGAAAATCTTTTTTTTTTCAAGATTCCTTGAGTGAGCTTTTGCTAATGATTGTAGAGAGGCTTAGGGAAAACAATATACCTTAGATAAGGGTGGGTATTTAACCTTTAGAGGCATTTAAGTGATTAATACATTTCCCTTTATTACACTTAGTTCTGAAACTGGTTTCAGATGACTATCTTTTTATTAAATATTTTACTCAGGCTCATCAATTTTTTTTCAAGTTCATCCTATCTCAAAACTACTTAAAGCTAAACCCTTTTGGAAACAATGAATTTAAAACCCTCACATAGGCTAAATTGATTTGAATTCTAGTATTCCAGACCCTAATTAGGTGATTCTGCCATAAAAGGACAGCTGTGTCTCTTGTTTGTTGTAGTGCCCTCTAAAGACAAGATGGGAATGGTCATAATCACTCCATATGTAATTTATTTTTGTCATTTAAGCTGCTGATGTTAGGAAGCCTTCTTTAATCGATGAGGAAAACCTTAAAGTACAAACTGTAATTGACAATGGCTTGATAGAAACAGTCAATTTAAAACCTACTTAACAGAGGCCCGGATGGGAAGTGGATAGTTAAGGTTTCAAAAGTCTTTCAATCTTACTTTGTAAGAACTTGTAAAACTTAACAAGGTGCGGGGGGGTGGGGAGCTAACTGAGGCCCAGGTGTGACTTTTCTTTATCACAAAGCAATACTTTCTACAGAGCTGGGCTGGGTTAATTGAATGTAAAAGATCCAAAGGTTTTTGTTTTTGTTTTTGTTGGGTGGGGGAGAGGCAGGAGGAGGAGAGCTTTTTGTTTTTTTTTTCCCCAGGAAAACAAGATAAAAAGGTTTCCTTTTCTTTTTTTAAGGGAAAACGCTAGCCCCAAATGAAAATGATATTAACACTAGTTTTTTTTTTTTTTCAAAAAATAAATGCTATTCAGTTTAACAACTCAAATTTGGTGGGACAAGGTGTAGAAAACAAATCTAAAGTGTTGTGAAGGGAGACAAGAAAAGGGTGAAAGGAAAAAGCAAAACAAAAACCAAAACCAAGCACACAATTCCCTCTGGGTTTAAAAAAAGGACTCAAAAGACGCTCCTGATAAATATTACTATTCCAGAAAGGGCCATATCCGTCCAACGTGATGAATTTAACTAAAGGTGTGAGAGGCAGCCAAGTGTGGAATGAATTGAGCGCCCTCGCTTGCTTTCCTAGGACAGAAAGTGAGTTTACCTGTTGGGATTGCGAACCCGAAGTAAGACTTGTTGGGAAAATCTAAGCTCCGCCGGGCTGACTGTTCTAGGGGATAAGGGTGAGGGTGAGGATTCAGCAAGGGAGTGGGAGGATGTCTGACTTACTTTGAGCAGCTTGCAGCGGATTTGAGCGGAGACCATGTGGCTGTTTCGCAGGTTGCCCACTCTGAACATGAGCGTCAGCTTCCCGTCCCTCATGGAGATCACCGAGTGCTCGCTGAACATAAGGGTCTCCGCCCGCTTCTTGGGCTGGGACATCTTAATGAACATGCAGCCGATCAGGAAGGCGTCGACGATGGAACCCAAGATCGACTGGAAGAGGAAGAGGATGATCCCCTCGGGGCACTTGTCGGTGATGTAGCGGTAGCCGTAGCCGATGGTGGCTTCGGTCTCGATGAAGAAGAGGAAAGCAGAGGGGAAGTTGTAGACATTGGCCACACAGGGCGTGTAGTTGCCAACGTGGGCTTTGTTCAGGTCTCCCCGGGTGTAGGCGATCACCCACCACATGGACGCCATGAAGAGCCACGCCACGGTATAGGTGAGGATGAAGATGAACAGGTTCCAGCGCCACTTGAGGTCCACCAGGGTGGTGAAGAGATCCGAGAGGTAGCGGCTAGTCTCACTGCCCAGGTTGCCGTGCTGCACATTGCACCTCCCGTTCTTGTCCACAAACCGCTGCCGCTTTTTCCTGGGGACCAGCTGCTGCTGCTGCTGCTGCTGCTGCTGCTGCTGGGGCCCCTGGCCCTGCAAGCCCGCGCTGCTGGACGAAGTGGTCACTACCTGGTAATCGTCCCCAAATTTTCTGCGGAGCGCAGACATAATACGGGGGAGCGGGCCAGATTCAAAAAGGAAGGAGGCGCAGGAGCGAAGCGCTGCAAACCAATACCAACGGGGGAGGGGGGGGTAAGGAAATAAGAGGAGAGGGAAATGGAGAGGAAAGGGAGGAGGGAGGACACCCAAGCAGGTATCTTAAGTCTCTTAGCCCCCCTCTTCCTTTCCTCTTCAGGTACGACGCCTTGGCACCTCCCCTGGGCCAAATTCCTTCTTTCTGATTTGAGTCCTAAAAAAGGGGGGGGGGGGGGAGAATGCTCTCCCACACTTAGCAAGAGAGATGCAGGCAAGGACAGAGAGCCCAGTTTTACCTTTGTGCAGTTAAAGCTCTTTTCTCCCTTCTTTCCTCTTCATTTCCCCTTACCTTCTACCTCTTTTCTTCACTTCTCCCTCCCTTCAGTTGCACCCGCAAGTTGTAATAAAAACAAAACATTAAGAAAAAAAAAAAAAACAACCTTACTCCCACTCCACCTGCAAATTAGCTGAGCAGCTAAGGGCTGAATTGCCTCCCTGGACCCTCCCCCCTCCCCCCAAAAGCCACCCTCTTCCCTGCTGCGGGTGTTAGTCTCACTGGTCCCCTCCACTCCCGGTTCCTATCCTTCCGCCAAAATTGGATACAAAGGCATGTCTGACCGGTTATGGTGCGACACCCCGCAAATCTCCCCCCTTCCTTCGGTCTCAGTGGACAGAGAGCAGAGCAGTACCCCTGTCGTTGGCAAATCCGAGACTACCCCCAATTCGACGTCCGGCCGGGCTTTCACTAGCGACAGCCAGGGCTCTTCAGCTGGACCCCAGAGTGGCACATGGGCCGCCCCCCTGCGAAGAGACGATGGGACTGGCAGTACCAAGCGCCCAGATCTGGGAGAAGGAGCGCCAATGGGGGGTGGGGGTGTTTAGGAGGGGGAAGGAGAAGGCAGCAGCAGCAGCAGCAGTGGCTTCCCTTCTCAAGAGCCTCTCTTACTCTCAGGTTGTTTTCATCCTCGCCCCCACTTTTCCTGGTTTACCACGTTGGGTGCCAATGCAGCTCCCCCATAGCCAGCCTGCTCCAGTGCGTACCAAAAAGCCCCCTCCCCCCCCAAAAGAATCCTGGTGCGCTGGGCACAGCGGGACTTGAGGGCTGAGCTCCTGGTTTCACCGCGTCTCTTCTCTCCACCACCCCTCCCCACCCCCTTTTACTGGCTAATCGCGGTGATTCCTTAGCAAAGAGGTTAAAGCTGGGAGCTGGCGATCAGACTTTGAGGTCAAAGGGGAACGCTGCTCCACTGATTCCTCTTCATAGTAAGAAAATTTACCTCTCTCCTTCAATTTACCCCTTACCCTTTTCCACCTGAGTGTATATGTGTGTGTGAGAGAGAGAGAGAGAAAGAGAGAGAGGAAGGAGCAGAGGGTCTGTGGGAGTGTGGTGTTGGTGCGTGTGATCAGCTGCAGAGCTCAGCTAGCCCCGCCTGTCCCAGCCTTCCCCCAGTGTTCCAACAGCCTGAATTGCACCTCCGCTCCTGAGTTGAGCCTGCAGTGTCTCGCAGCGCAAGAAAAGGCAAGCCCCTAGAATCAGCAGCGTCTCAAAATCTGCTTGCCAAAACCAGTCAACTCTCCTTCTTTGCTCCATCAGCCAGAAACCACCCCAGCAAGCAAGTACTGCTAGTCTAAAGGAAGAGCTTTGCACTCTTTGGTTATAAAAACTATGGCTCTAACTCAAAAATGATGCCTAGTTGTGGTGCTCCATCATTAACAGCAGAGGTCCCTTTAAGTGGAGAACAACCAGCTTCTGAGATAGGAAAACAAGAGACAGGGCTATAAGAACTCCGAGGTGCATGCGACAAGAGGGGCTTTAGGAGAACGGTGTTGGGTCTCTAGGAAATGTTCCCAACTTCACCTATCAACAATTGCTTTGCTATGTGAGAATCTGTTATTCTAGCTGTTGATTCATTCCCTTTAAGAAAAGCTAGGTAAAGGTGACAGCTCAGTTAGCATAATAAAGTAGAGGGGTACAATACTGAGCGAAAGGATTTGAGGAAGGTACCAATCTTTATTTTATTTGTCCTGCTTCTAGAAAGAGAAGTGCAGACAAATAATAAGAGGATCTATTTGGAAAATTATAGTATCATAGCAATGTAAATATAAAAGACATTCATTTGACTGAGTGACCTATCCAAAAAGTACCCTTCAATTAAACCTGTTTGGTGTGTATACAGGATACTCCTTTTCATCCCTCCTCATCTGTAATTTCTGTTCAAACAGAATCTATATATACTGAAACATTAGCATGACAGACGCAAGAAGACAAAAGGGAGCTTTTCGTTACTTGGATTATAAGATAAAATATGTTGTTCATGTAAGCTTTTTGATAAGAGATAGATGGCTGAACTATCAAAGCTTTCCTACCATTGTTTTTGTTGCTAAGATTATATAATAGCACTGTGCTTTTACTGTGCTTGTCTATAAGCTGATGGCTGTGCTCTGGAGTTACACTTGCCAACAAGAGATCACAAACCATTTTAAAGAGTTAGCCTGATGCTATGGATTAAGTCAAAAGGCTACAGATGACTTATAGAAGCTGCCTGAAGGGGTTCTCACCTCCCCAACCCCTTCTCCAACCAGTCTTCACCAAAGACTTCCAGAACTGTAACATAATGGAAAACAATCACTAAACTAATGCAGAACAATGGCACAGAGCAAAGGAAAAAGAATAAGAAATACAGACAGAATCAACATATCATTAAGCTCTGGATGAAATTATCAGAGTGTGTCATACTTCATATGTGGATGAACCTTTGACCTGATTTAGACATCTTATCCAACTTTTTGAAAGGTTTCACCGTTAGACCAGAGAGACCAGGTAATAGAAAAGTGGCAGCATCCACAATAGAGACATCCTGAAGGACAACTGGCTTCCCAGGATTGAGGTCATGCTTTCAGCAGTTTCAGATCCATGGGCCAGGACAGGTAGAAAATGAATGACAGACAGTTGGATACTAAAGCAACTACTGTCTGATGAGCTGAAGTAGAGCACTGAAAGCAAAAAAGGGTCAAAGCAATAGTACAGCAGAGAGAGAGCTGTATAATTCTAGAAAACTACCTAGAGTGCAACAATGGGAGATGGGGGTAGAAAGGGGAGCTTGATTCATGGCCAGGATTAACCCAGAATGTGAAAAAGCAAGCCACAAATAATGGGTACCTACAGAATTCAGGAGAAGATTGCTGGTGCTGTGTGCTTTTTTGCTAAGCTTATCTATAGCAGTATCATCAATAGCAGCATCTTCAAAACTGAAGAACTATGAATTTATGCATCATACCAAATAAGGCTGACAGACTCATACAACCACATGGTCATTTAAATTACCCAATGTAGTGGATCTTAAAGCAAAGGTCTTTGCTCTTGGGAAGCACACTTATAAAAAATTACCAAATAGGAAAATTAAAAATGACAAAATTAAAAATGAAATACTGTAGTATTTCAATATTTTATGGTATAAACTCTATTGTATGCTTATTTCATCATTCGATGGATGGCCATAGTGAGTTATAGCACACATCTTTGGTATGAGCTCTAATACATTATCCAGACAGGAAAATGTGCTTTATCTCCTACATTATGCCCTACCCATCACCCCCTTCCCATTTCTAATAGTGATGGCAATTTGATGTTAGGGAGAGAAAGGCATGGGAGACTAATTATTGCTTTAAATGGGGCATTTTCCTTTCACTATGACACTGGCTGTCCCTTACCACTTGGGAGGAGGCCACTCTCTGAACTTCCTATATGTAATGTGGGGAAACAGCATGGTTTTCCATTTTTACTCTTCCATAAAAGAACTCTGGTTATTTCCTCTACAGGAAAATAAAGATCAGTTTGGGATGTGATTGCTCAGATTTAGAAAAAGAGAAATTGACTTACCAGAACAGATAATTCATCCCATCCCATCTTTAATCTTACCTCCAAACTGTGGGCTCTTCCAGAGGATTCAGGGAAAAGTAAAAATGTCACCACCCATAATCTGTTTATTTTAAACCCTCAAAGTTTTTTATGATTTAGAGCCAAGCATGGTAATTCCTTTAAAAATGCATAAATGTACAGCAAGAATTAAACTCCTAGTTAAAGGAAAGTCACTTTTATATTGAATAATGTTTTCTCAAGTCTGTTGTCAGGGATTCATTAATGAACAGCAGTAGAATGTAAAACTTTGAGGGCAGGAATTATTTTTAATCTTTTTTTTTTTTTATCTCCAGAGCATATGAAAGTCACTTAATAAATGCTTAGCTGAATTGGTTTGAACAAAGAGTATCAAGATTTCTCTAACCCATTTCAGTTAAAGATCAGGACCTTTTCTTCTAAAAACATTAAAAAGTTCCAGTATTTCAAAATTTACATCTGACATAAGGGCCTCTATTATTAAATATATATTAAGTATAAATACCGAATAAAATTACATATGGAAATCTTCAGCAGATTAAATGAACACTAATTTCATGTCAATATTCCTTTCCTTACCTCAGGGACAACATGAATGTCCAAATGAATACTATGATAATCTAACTGACAAGTTTCCCAAAGTTTTTGACTTTTAACTTCCACATTTTGGTTATGTATTTTACCATCACTTTTTCATTTCTTTTACATAGTGCCTTTTATCCAAAGGTATTAACCATCAACATGGAAGAGGTCCAGCACACAGTGAAAAAGTAATTCTGTAGAGATTGGGGATTCTTAACCTTTTTGTGTCATGGACCCCTTTGGTCTGCTAAAGCTTATGGACCTTATCAGAATAATATTTTTAAATGTATATAGTAAAATTCATAAGGTTACAAAGGACATGGTTATAAATATAGTTATTGAAATATAGTCATCAAAACAATGTTTAAGTTCATGGACCTCAGTTTAAGAACACTTAATATAGATAGTCATGTTCTCTCAATGTTTCTGTTTACAGATGATGTTGTACTAATTAAATAAGTTCTAGAACATTGCAGAAACTCTGAAATGAGGTACATAGTCACTCAAAAGGATGTGCCTAACTATCCACAGAGAAAAAAATATATAGGAAGGTTGAATATTGACCATACTTTTATTGTATGTTAGCACATATATCTTGGACAGACAATGCAAATGGACAATGAGCTGGGCTCAAAATTTAACAGAAGGTAAGGCTGTATTGCCCTTAGGAAATTGCAAATTATTTAATAACTTAAGCATCTCCTTGAAATAATCATCTAACTCATTAACACCAATATTCTTCTAGTGGTTAGACCTGGAACTTCCATGACTGCAATTCATGAAAAACTTTAGACTCCAAAAGACTGATGGAGGTAAAAACTATGCAAAGGCTAGTGGAACTTACATGATGAGCATATTGTTCAGTGCTGTCTTATTCTTTGCTCACCCCATTTGAGATTTTCTTGGCAAAGATTCTGGAGTAGTTTACCACTTCCTTTTCCAGCTCATTTAACAGATGAGAAAACTGAGGAGGGTTAAATGACTTGCCCAGGGTCACACAGCTATTAAGTGTCTGAGGTCAGATTCTCAGGAAGATGAGTCTGCCTGATTTTGGGCTCAGCACTCTATCCACTACACCACCCAACTGCGCATACAATGGGTATGAGCAGTCTGTAACACATCACAAGTACGAAATTAAATAGCAAAAATACCATAAAGAATTTCATTAAAAAGATATGATAATAAGAACATGGGCCAATTATCACATAGCAAGATCAAGGTATGATAATGGCAAGTGAAGTCTGTGCTCCATTAGTGTACATGGTTTGTGAAGAAAACTAAAGAAATTAATTCAATTTAACCATTATTTGTTAATTATAGTTAATTATAGCATATGCTGGGCACTGAGCTGGGTGTTAAAAATGCTAAGAGAAGAGGCAGCTAGGTGGCGCAGTGGATAGAGCACTAGCCCTGGTGTCAGGAGGACCTGAGTTCAAATCCAGCCTCAGACACATAAATACTTCCTAGCTATGTGACTCTGGGCAAGTCACTTAACCCCAATTGCCTCACTAAAAAAAAAAAAAATACAAAGAGAAAAATGAAACTTCCCCTTAACTTAAAGGGAATTATATTCTAGTAGGAGTAAACAAAATGTACACAGATAAGTAAATATGAAATATATACAAATTAAGCATCAAGTAATTTTTTCTAGTGTGGGAATGCCAACAACTGAAGATATCAAAAAACAACATTTTCAGGTGTGTCACTTGAGTCTTAGAAAAAGTTCAAGTTTGGGGCAGCTAGGTGGCGCAGTGGATAGAGCACCGGCCCTGAAGTCAGGAGGACCTGAGTTCAAATCCGGCCTCAAACCAAACACTTAACACTTACTACCTGTGCAAGTCACTGGGCAAGTCACTTAACCCCAATTGCCTAAAAATAAAAACAAATAAAAATTAAAAAAAAAAAAAGCTCAAGGTTCCAAGAAGCAGTATACAGAAGGGAGAGCACTCTAGAGACTGAAAATGCCTTGTGCAAAGGTACAAAGATGGAACATAGTATGTCTTGTATGCTGACAATTGGCACATCAGAGTATGTGAGGAGAAGTAACATAAAAACCATTCTGGAAATATAGGTTAGAAACAGATTGTAAAAGACTTTACAAGTCCAACGGGGGAGTTTGTATTTTTTTCCTAGAAAGACATTGAAGCTTCGTAAACAAAGTGACCTATGAGCTCTCAGCATTTAAGATAGACGTTTTATGGTGGCTTCATGAGAAGACATGAAGAAGAACTGCACAAGACAGGCAGGCATGGATGGCTTGCAATTTGTACCACTTAAATGAATGTGCACATCAATGAGATCACAGATTGGTTAGAATATTAATGTATTGTACAGTGCCCATGAAAGCATTACATGTAAGTAGACACAGCTATTTGATAATTATATTCCTACCACTTCTAACCATTCTCTTTCAGGGGGAAAGCTTTTTTAGTGATGCCATAGATAATGGGGACTGGGGGAAGTTTAAACCATTCCAACAACCCACACCATCATAAATAAGTGAACTTAAGTGAGGAAAACTATGACCATTGAATTGTAAAATGCTAAGTGTTTTAAGGATTTTCCTTGGTAATGTTGCAACTGTTTTGTGTATATAAAAATACTGCCTTTTTAATCACTCTTTTCTGAGGCACTTTTGCATAGTAACTTATAAAAATGTATATTTTTTTTAAGTTCAGAACTCTGAATGTAGCAAAATCAGAAGTGTACATTCATGCCTTTCTATTTCATATGTGTCAGTAGTGGACATAAAGCTAAGTACCTGTGGCAAAGGTGACAGAGAAGGAAAAGGTTGTATTTGGTGAGTTGATAATTCTGGGCATTTGAATGAGATGATCTATTCCAAAAAAGCCTACCTAAAATGTCAACTGGATTGTAAGCTGTTATTTTATATGCATTTTAGAAATTAATCCATCCCCAATTCTCTATCCATGGAAAACTGTCCCTGACTTTCCCCCTGTAGAAGTACAATAAAAAACATGTATTATGTTCATTGCTTGAGATTCCAAAGTTCTCTCCCTATAATGTGACTCTCAGGCCTTGGAAACTAAGTTGTCTTGTTTTGTTTTTTTGTTAATGTGATAAAAAATATTTAAGCTACAGATATGTTCCTTAAATATTTCCTTCTTCCAATTACCAGTACTGATCATCTAGTTTTTATTCATTTCAATTCAAATTTCAGTGAGTAGACAGTAAATATTTCCAAAAATTCATCCAGATTAAAAAAAAAGAAAGTAAAATATAATATGGTGACTATATAGGAAATATATAGCTCTCTGTTTTTATCCCTCAGACACATGCTGCTTGTGGCTCCAGAAACAATTAAAAGTGAAATAATTCCCAAGTCTCCCTATTCTTTTCCAACCTCTCCTCATGTAACTCTTCCTCTAGTAATTATAAATCCTGTTCTTTCAGCACAACTCAATTGAATGTCAGAGTAAACCAAGAGGAGAGAAGTTCTTCCTTTGTTGCTAATCCAAGTGAGCCAAAAGGACTTTTAATAGCAACTGTTAGGGTATTAACTTTGTGTCAAAGATATAGCCTAAAGCAGATGTCTTTCAGCTTTTAGATTTCTTGTTTGTTTTTGTTTTATTTTGAGGGAGATAAAAGATATAAAGAAGGATTGAAAAATCGTCTATAAAAGTAGCAAATAAATAATGAATTACTTTGCTGTGTATCTGGACAGAAATACTTTTCAGGAAGAAGTTCCCTTTATGATAAACCAGAAAATAAGAATGTAGCACTCAGAAAAGCTAAATGAAAAAAAGACAGATGGGAAAATGAGAAGTCAAAAACCCAGTTCTAACAACCAGTGGACAGGATCATTACCTTGCCTTCTGAAAGGCAGGAGTTGGCTGCTGATGAAATGTCCTCACATATTCTGTCAATGTCAGAATGCAAAACTCATGTCAAGATGTCAGACAATGATTATTTATGCTTCTCTAAGATACTGATGAGTGACAAAGCAGCTCTAGAGCTGTGAAAGGTTGCATACCAATTGTTAGAGGCTAATACAGCTAAAAGACAACACTGTCACAGGAAGTAATTTAATCTATACAATTAAAACATATCTTCCCTGCAATACAGCCAGTATATACAATTGTATTGCTAGTGAATTTCCTAGAAGTGTATGCTCTCAATTTTTCATAGTAACATTTAAAGGTGCTAAACATGTAGTAATTAACACCTCTTTTGCATCTGTATTATTTATCAAGAAGAGGTTTTTTTTTAAATAGATAAAAGATGAAGAGGCAGCACAGAGAATAGTGAATAGAGAACTGACTTCAGAGTCAAGAAGACCTGAGTTCAAGGTCTAACCTCTGAATCCTGGCTATGTGACCCTAGATAAGAGATTTAACCTCCTACAGTTTTCTAGGCAACTCTCTAAGACTAAAAGTTGGAGAAGACTTATACATCTGCATTGGTAGGAGACTCTCTAATGAGAATTCCCTGTATAGCAGTGAAAACACAGGCCTGGGACAGGGACAGGGACAGAAAGTAAACCTGTGGTTTCATTGATACAGAGAACTTTCTGATGAGGAAACTTTCTCTAGCAGGGCAGATCAGCACCTTCTTTGTAACTTAGAGTCTAGAATGTTAGTTACCTAAAGGCTAAGTGTGTGGTTCACACAGCCAGGATGTCTAAACCAAGAAAAAAAATAAACATTTTTTTTCCTTAAACATACAGTGTTATTCAGGAAAGTTTGGTCAATTTGCTAATTAACCTTAAAAGATGAAGCCATTGGTTAGGGCCTTGATTTTCTATGAAAAGGACTCAGTGCCTTCTAGGCAGATATGTACATCTTTATAAAATAGGTAGTCCTTCCATTTCCATGGGTTGATGTACTGATTTAAAGTACCTTAATTTCATTTCCCTGTGAAAAGTATGAGCATACGTATTTGTTAGAGATGTGAAAATTACAATTATCATCGCAAATTGTCACAGAAAGAATGTTATAAATTTTAGTAGATGACATTTTGACTCCCAGTTCTTTCTTATTTCCAATAAGATTCTATGCTATGATCAATTGGCATGATTGAAAGTCTAAGAGAACAATACCAGTCAGAATGGACAGAATCTCTCTGTATTATGAGATTCTTGTGGGTCCAATGATGGTTGAAAACTACAAAAAAGATTGAAATGCTATTTTCCCTACAGTGCAAATACTATTTAGAAATTGTTAGAAAAAATATGCCTATCTAGGTAGGATCATGATCAAGTAATGCAGAACATCCACATATATATTCCAAATATGAATTCCTAATGGATAGAATATAAATTTATGATCTTTAACTTCGCCTCAAATTAAATGGATTGTTACTTTCTGCAATAATTAACACTTTAAAGTAGATATAAAGTCTAGTTCTTGGCACCATTTGCAAGGGAGTCCCTTCATCCTAAGCACCTTTCCAAACACTGTTCTATACCAGCCTCCATCGTTACACACATTTACAGCTTAAATTGGAAACATACATTATTAAAAATAAGCTATGAATTTCCTTCTAGAATATGAAACTATGTTAGAAATAATTTTGAAATGAACCACTTAACTCTAGGAGCTTATATTCTAAGGCAAAAACATTAATAAAGGAAAAGTCACAAAACAGATAAACATATAAAATATACAAGTCATTAAAGTACAATGAAACCAACTGAAAAAGGTTTAGCTTAAAAAAAAAACAAAAAAGGGCCTTCAGCATGTTAGGTATATTCTCTAAGGAGGATTTATGAAAAAACACAGAAATTCTGCAGTATAAGAAGGCTTCAAGGAGTTGCCATCTATACTAATAAAAAGAATGTATGCTGATCCTATAGAATAGAAGCTCTTTTGGGGCACAGATGATTCCATTGTACTCTTTACTTCCCTTGTACCTAGCAGTAGCTGGCACATAATAGATGTTTATTCAGTGTTTATTGATTTCTTGTTTGATGAGATCACAGCTGCTTCAGAACACCAAAGTACTCCTTCATTTGAAATCAGGAAAATCAGTTGCATAATTGACTTTTCTAAATAATAATAATATACTAATAACCATACAATTTGTGTTATACTTGTTTCAATGCAAATTTTTCTTAAATGTATCATATGCTGCCTTGTCTTCTTAAACAGGATGTACAGAAAAAAGTTTCATATTTTCGGTAAGATTCAGCATAGTCATTATGAACATCCATTCTGTTTCTGTAATATAATGTTACCCTTAGGAGCTTTTGAAGTATGTACAGCTATTTGCTCCTGTACAAAATGACTTCAGGCTGCTATGATTTTTGAGAATTCTTGTATATTTTCTTTGCTCCTGCTCCTCATTGTCCTTATCATCCTCATCCTCACCCTCATCCTCATCCTTGTCATCTTCCTCCTGCTGCTCTTCTTCTTCTTCTTCTCCTTCTTCTCCTTCTCCTCCTCCTCCTCCTTCTTCTCCTTCTCCT